>NC_134136.1:125806227-126178727 GCF_040939455.1 Microcebus murinus | reverse complement strand
TAGTAAAGTCTCAGGATACAAAATCAATACACAGAAATCAGAGGCATTCATATACGCCAACAACAATCTAATTGAGAACCAAATCAAAGACTCAATTCCCTTCACAATAGCAACAAAGAAATTAAAGTACCTAGGAATATACTTAACCAAGGACGTAAAAGGCCTCTACAGGGAGAACTATGAAACACTGTGGAAGGAAATAGCAGAGGATGTAAACAGATGGAAATCCATACCATGCTCGTGGATCGGCAGACTCAATATCATCAAAATGTCTATACTACCCAAACTGATCTACAGATTCAATGTAATACCTATTAAAATCCCATCAGCATTCTTCACAGATATAGAAAAAATAATTTCACGCTTCGTATGGAACCAAAGAAGACCCCGAATATCAAGAACAGTTCTAGGCAACAAAAACAATATGGGAGGCATTAATATGCCAGATATCAAACTATACTACAAATCTGTAGTAATTAAATCAATCTGGTATTGGCACAAAAATAGGAATATTGACCAGTGGAACAGATGTGAGAATCCTGATATAAAACCATCCTCATATAGCCATCTAATCTTTGACAAAGCAGACAAAAACATACGCTGGGGAAAAGAATCCCTCTTCAATAAATGGTGCTGGGAAAACTGGATAGCCACCTGTAGAAGGCTAAAACAGGACCCACACCTTTCACCTCTCACAAAACCCAACTCACGCTGGATAACAGACTTAAACCTAAGGTATGAAACGATTAGAACTCTAGAGGAAAAAGTTGGAAACACTCTCCTAGACATCGGCCTGGGCAAAGAGTTTATGAAGAAGTCCCCAAAGGCAATCACAGCAGCAACAAAAATAAATAAATGGGACATGATCAAACTACAAAGCTTCTGCACAGCCAAAGAAATAGTCATGAAAGTAAACAGACAACCTACATAATGGGAGAAAAGTTTTGCATCCTATAAGGGACTGATAACTAGAATATACTTAGAACTCACGAAAATTAGGAAGAAAAAATCAAATAACCCCATTAAAAAGCGGGCAAAGGACTTGAACAGAAACTTTTCTAAAGAAGACAGAAGAATGGCCAACAAACATATGAAAAAATGCTCATCATCTCTAACCATCAGGGAAATGCAAATCAAAACCTCAATGAGATATCACTCAACCCCAGTGAGAATGGCCTTTATCAAAAAATCTCCAAACAATAAATGCTGGTGTGGTTGCGGAGAGAGAGGAACACTCCTACACTGCTGGTGGGACGGCAAACTAGTTCAACCTCTGTGGAAAGCAATATGGAGATACCTTAAAGCGATACAAGTGAATCTACCATTTGATCCAGCAATCCCATTGCTGGGCATCTACCCAAATGATCCAATGATACTCTACAAAAAAGACACCTGCACTCGAATGTTTATAGCAGCACAATTCATAATTGCAAGGCTGTGGAAACAGCCCAAGTGCCCATCAATCAAAGAATGGATTAATAAAATGTGGTATATGTATACCATGGAGTACTATTCAGCTCTAAGAAACAGTGGTGATATAGCACATCTTATATTTTCCTGGTTAGAGCTGGAACCCATACTACTAAGTGAAGTATCCCAAGAATGGAAAAACAAGCACCAGATATATTCTCCAACAAACTGGTATTAACTGAGTAGCACCTAAGTGGACACATAGGTACTACAGTAATATGGTATTGGGCAGGTGGGAGAGGGGAGGGGGGCTGGTATATACATACATAATGAGTGAGATGTGCACCATCTAGGGGATCTTCATGATGCAGACTCAGACTTTTGGGGGGTGGGGGGAAAATGGGCATTTATTGAAACCTTAAAATCTGTACCCCCATAATATGCCGAAATAAAAAATAAATCGAAAAAATAAAACACAATGCTATACTGGCATGAAAATCAATGTTGTAAATCAATAGCATAGAATTGAGAGACAAGAAATAAATCTTACATTTATGGTCAATTGATTTTTGACAAGGGTGCATAGGCAATTCAATGTGAAAATAATAGTCTTCAAGAAATGGTGCCGGGACAAGTAAATATCCACATGCAAACGAGTGATGTTGGACCCATTTTTCACTATATGCAAAAATGGGCAAGTGATCCGAATAGCAATCTTTCTAAAGAATATATACAAATGTCCAACAGGTATGTGAAAAGGTGCTCAACATCACTAATGGTCAGGGAAATGCAAGTTAAAACCACAATGAGATATCACTTCAGACAAGTTAGGATGGCTATTATCAAAGAGATAAGAGACAAGTGTTGATGAGGTTGTAGAGGAAATGGAACCCTTGTATAATGTTGGTGGGATTGAAAATTTTTATAGTCATTATGGAAAACAGTATGAAGGTTCCTCAAAAAAGTAGAACTAGCATACCATCCAGTAGTCCCACTTCTGGCTATATAGCCAAGATAAATTATACCAATATCTCAAAGAGATATCTGTACTGCCATGTTCATTGCATCATTATTCATAGCTGCCAAAATAGGGAAACAACCTCTGTCCATTGACACATGAATAGATGAAGAAAATGTGTTTGTATGTATGTATATGTTGACCCTTGAACGACATAGGTTTGAACCACCCAGGTCCACTTATACACAAATTTTTTCAATAATGATATTCTAAAACTTTTTGGAGATTTGCAACAATTTGAAAAAACTCACAGATGAACCATGCAGCCTAGAAACATAAAAAAAAATTAGGCATGTCATGCATAAAATATATGTAGATAATAGTCTATTTTATCATTTGCTACTATAAATTACACACAAAGCTATTATAAAAAGTTAAATTTATCAAAACTGACACACAAACAGACTTTACATGGCACCATTCACAGTTGAGTAATGTAACAAAATCATAACAATATAAATCATAATAATATAAAATTAACTGTAGTATGTACTATACTACTGTAATAATTTCATAACCACCTCCTGTTCCTATTGTGATGAGTTCAAGTGTTGTATTTCTTAAAACACCACACTAATCATTGTCCCATGAGCAGTTCATCTCTGCAGTAAATTGCTGTTGCAGTAAAAAGTGATCTCCCACAGTTCTTGTGAATTTTTCAACATGTTTAGTGTAATACCATAAACCTTGAATAATGTGATGGGACCCATACAAGTGCCACTAGTGATGCTGGCCATAATCCCAAGAAGCAGAAAAAAGTCATGACATTACACGAAAAAGTTTAAGTGCTTGGTATGTACCATAGATTGAGGTCTGCATCTGTGGTTTCCCACCAGTTCAAGATAATGAATTCAATGTAGTGGACCATGGTAAATAAAAGAAAAGGAAATTCATGAAGTTGTTGGTGCAGCTATGTCAGCAGGTGCAAAAACCTTGTACTTTTGGTGAGATGCTGTTTTTTTTTTATTTTTATTTTTTATTTCGGCATATTATGGGGGTACAGATTTTAAGGTTTCAATAAATTCCCATTCCCCCCTTCCCCCACAAGTCTGAGTCTCCAGCATGACCATCCCCCAGATGGTGCACATCTCACTTATTATATATGTATATACCCGCCCCCCTCCTCCCTCCCACTTGCCCAATACCTTATTACTGTAGTACCTATGTGTCCACTTAGGTGCTGCTCAGTTAATACCAGTTTGCTGGTGAGTATATGTGGTGCTTGTTTTTCCATTCTTGGGAAACTTCACTTAGTAGTATGGGTTCCAGCTCTAACCAGGAAAATATAAGATGTGCTATATCACCGTTGTTTCTTAGAGCTGCATAGTACTCCATGGTATACATATACCACATTTTATTAATCCATTCTTGGATTGATGGGCACTTGGGCTGTTTCCACAGCCTTGCAATTATGAATTGTGCTGCTATAAACATTCAAGTGCAGGTGCCTTTTTTGTAGAGTGTCATTGGATCTTTTGGGTAGATGCCCAGAAATGGGATTGCTGGATCAAATGGTAGATTCACTTTTATCACTTTAAGATATCTCCATATTAAAAAATAAATAAATAAAAGGGAAAAAAAGATATCTCCATATTGCTTTCCACAGAGGTTGAACTAGTTTGCAGTCCCACCAGCAGGGTAGGAGTGTTCCTCTCTCTCCACATCCACGCCAGCATTTATTGTTTGGAGACTTTTTGATAAAGGTGATTCTCACTGGAGTTAAGTGATATCTCATTGTGGTTTTGATTTGCGTTTCCCTGATAATTAGAGACGTTGAGCATTTTTTCATATGTTTGTTGGCCATTCTTCTGTCTTCTGTAGAAAAGTTTCTGTTCAAGTCCTTTGCCCACTTTTTAATAGGGTTATTTGATTTTTTCTTACTGATTTTCGTGAGTTCTAAGTATATTCTAGTTATCAGCCCCTTATAAGATGCGTAGGATGTACCACCCTGAACGCACCTGGGAAGCTAAGCAGGGTTGGGCCTGGTTAGTACTTGGAAGGGAGATACTGTTTTATCTCCTATTGAAAATGGAGCTTTTATGTGGGTGCAGGATGGCTGTAAGAAAGGCATACGTATACATTCTAAGATAATTCTAAAAAAAAATGAAGTCATTATATGATAACTAAAAAGCAAAAGGAAGGTGAAGGATATTATGCTGGAGAATTTAATACCAGTGGAGGATGGTTTGATAATTTTATAAAGAGGTTTGGCTTTAAAAATGTCAAGATAACAGAAGCAGCTTCTGCCAAGCAGGAGGCAGCAGACGAGTTCCCAGACATCATTAAGAAAATCATTGAAGAGAAACGATATCTGCCTGAACAGGTTTTTAATGGAGAGGAAAGTGCCCTATTCTGGATAAAAAATGCCACAAAGAACATTTAATAGTAAGTAAGAGAAGTGCGCACCAGGATTTAAGGCAGGAAGGGATAGGCTAACTCTACTGTTTTGTGCAAATGAAGATGGGGTTTATGATCAGGACTGCTCTTATCTATAAAGCTGCTAACCCCTGAACCTTGAAAGGAAAAGATAAACAGCAGCTGCATCTTTTCGTTGTACAACAAGAAGGTCTGGTTCCATTGATGCTTTGTCACTGAAGTCAAGAAGTGCCTTGCCAGTAAAGGACTGCCTTTTTTTTTTTTTTTGAGACAGAGTCTCGCTTTGTTGTCCAGGCTAGAGTGAGTGCCGTGGCGTCAGCCTAGCTCACAGCAACCTCAAACTCCTGGGCTCGAGTGATCCTTCTGCCTCAGCCTCCCGGGTAGCTGGGACTACAGGCATGCGCCACCATGCCCGGCTAATTTTTTATATATATATCAGTTGGCCAATTAATTTCTTTCTATTTATAGTAGAGACGGGGTCTCGCTCTTGCTCAGGCTGGTTTCGAACTCCTGACCTTGAGCAATCCGCCCGCCTCGGCCTCCCAAGAGCTAGGATTACAGGCGTGAGCCACAGCGCCCGGCCAGGACTGCCTTTTATAGTCCCTTTTATATTGGACAACGTCCCTGACCATCCAGAATCCCACGAGTTCAACACCAAAGGCATCAAAGTGGTCTACTTGCCCCCAAACACAACATATCTAATTCAGCCTTAGATCAGAGGGTCATAAGGACCTTTAAGGCTCATTACACACGGTGCTCTATGAAAAAGACTGTGGATGCTATGGACGAAAACCCCAACAGAGAGAACATCATGAAAGTCTGGAAGGATTACACCATTGACGATGCCACCATTGCTATAGAAAAAGCTGTGAAAGCCATCACTCCTGAAACAGTAAATTCCTGCTGGAGAAAAATATGTCCAGATGTTGTGCAAGACTTCATAGGATTTATGACAGAGCCAAACAAGGAAATCATGAAAGAGATTGTGGATATGGCAAAAAAAACCCACAAAACCCCCAAACAAACAAAAGAATAAAAATGTGGGGGTGAAGGTTTTCAAGATATGGATCGTAGGGAAATTCAAGAGCTATTAATAATAGGCACCACACCAGAGGAATTAACAGAAGATGGCTTGATGTAGATTAGTGCTTCTGAACCAGTGCTAGATAATGAGGGAGAAGACATAGAAGAAGCAGTGTCAGAAAACAAATTGACATTAGACAATCTGGACGAAGGATTCTGATTATTAAAGCTGCTTTGGACTTCTTTTATAACATGGACTCTTCTATGATACAAGCACTAAAACTAAAAAAAAAAGTGGTGGGAGAAGGACTGGTACCATATAGAAATGTTTTTAGAGAAATGAAAAAGCAAAAAAGTTAGACAGAAATTATTAATATGATGTATTTCTGTAAAGTTACACTGAGCATGCCTGCCTCTCCACCTCTTTTTCCACTTCCTCCACATCTCCTGAGTCTTCCACCCCTGAGACAGCAAGAACAACCCCTCCTCTTCCTCCTCCTCCTTAGCCCACTCAATGTAAAGAGGATGAGGATAAAGACCTTTATGATGACTCACTTCCACTTAATGAGTTGTGAATATATTTTTTCTTCCTTATGATTTTCTTAATAATATTTTATTTTCTCTAGCTTACTTTATTGTAAGATCATAGTATATAAGACATATAACACAAAAAATACATGTTAATCAACTGTTTATATTACTGGTGAGGCTCCTGGTCAATAGTAGGCTATTAGTAGTTAAGTTTGGGGGGAGTCAAAAGTTATATGTGTATTTTTGTCTGCACAGGGGTTAGTGCCTCCAACCCATGTTGTTAAAGGGTCGAGTGCGTGTGTGCGTGCGTGTGTGTGTGTGTGTGTGTGTGTGTGTGTATGTAGGAGGGAGAGGAGAGAGAAAGACAGAGAAAGAGCAAGGGAGAGAGGGAGAGTATTATTCAGTTATATAAAAAAAAGAAAATCCTGCAATTTGTGACAACATGGATGAACTTGAAGGACCTGAAGTGAAATAAGCCAGACACAGAAGACAAATATTATATGTTTCACCTGTACATGAAATTTTAAAAGTTGAACTCTCAGAAGCAGAGAGTAGAATGGTGGTTTCCAAGGGCTGGGGGTGGTGGTGGGGAAATAGGGAGATGTTGGTCAAAGGGTACAAACTTTTAGTTACAAGATGAGTAAGTTCTGGGAATCTAATATACAGCATGGTGACTATAATTAACAATATTGTACTATTTCCTTGAAATTTGCTAAGAGAGCAGATTTTAAGTGTCCTCACCACATACATATATACACAAAAAAAATTGTAACTATAGGTGGTATTGGATGTGTTAATTAATTTGATTATGGTAACCATTACACAGTGTATACGTATATCAAATCATGCTGTACACCTAGAATATATGCAATTTTTATTTGTTAATCAAATATTTTACAATGAAGAAAACCTCAAGAGAGCAGACAACTCACACAGTGGGAGAAAATTTTTGCAAGCTACTCATCTGATAAAGGGCTGATAACTAGAATCTATTTAGAACTCAGGAAAATCAGCCAGAAAAAATCAAACAACCCCATCAAAAAATGGGCAAAGGACATGAACAGAAACTTCTCAAAAGAAGACAGAATAATGGGCAACAAACATATGAATAAATGCTCAACATCTCTAATCATCAGGGAAATGCAAATCAAAACCTCAATGAGATATCACTTATCTCCAGTGAGAATGGCCTTTATCAAAAAGTCCCCAAACAATAAATGCTGGCGTAGATGCGGAGAGAGAGGAACACTCCTACACTGCTGGTGGGACTGCAAACTAGTTCAACCTCTGTGGAAAGCAATACAGAGATACCTCAAAGCAATACAAGTAGATCTATCATTTGACCCAGCAATTCCACTACTGCGTATCTACTCAAAAGATCAAAAGTCACTTTATGAAAAAGACACCTACACTCAAATGTTTATAGCAGCACAATTCACAATTGCAAAACTGTGGAAACAACCCAAGTGCCCATCAATTCATGAGTGGATTAATAAAATGTGGTATATGTATACCATAGAGTACTTGCTCAGCTTGAAGAAACAATGGTGATATAGCACCTCTTGTATATTCCTGGATAGAGCTGGAATCAATTCTACTAAGTGAAGTATCTCAAGAATGGAAAAACCAGCACCACATGTACTCACCAGAAAATTGGTATTAACAGATCAAGACCTAAGTGGACATATAGGAATGACATTTATCGGGTGTTGGGCAGGTGGGAGGGGGGAGGAGGGCATGGGTATATACAAACACACAACGAGTAAGATGTGCAATGCTTGGGGGATGGACAGAAATCTGATCCAAAAAATAATCTTTCTATGAAAGAACCTGGTAAGAGAATGGAAAGACAAGCTACAGACTGGGAGAAAATATTGCAAATTACATATTAGACAAAAGACAAGTATCTAGAATATGTAAAAAACTTGCAAAAGTTGTACAAAAAAACAAGAAAAAAATGCAAATAATCCAATTAGAAAATGGGCCAAAGTCATGAACAGACATTTCACGGAAGAGGATATACAGGTGGCAAATTAGCTCCAGAAAATATGTTCCATATTAGGCATTAGGGAAATGCAAATAAAATGACAGTGAGATATCACTGCACACCTGTGAGAATGGACCCCTCATATATTGTACTACACCACTATCAGAATTATGCTTAGTGGAAAAGGATAATTTCAAGAGGTCACATGCTGTATGATTTAATTTATATATCATTTTCAAAATGACAAAATTATAGGGACAGAGAACAGACTAGTGGTTGTCATGAGTTCGGAACTTGAGGTGGGGAAAAGCAAGAGGGAAATAGCTTTGGTTATAAAAGAGCAACACATAGGATTGAGGATCCTCCTGGTGATAGCACTGTTCTTTATCTTGACTGTCGTCACATGAATCTACACATTTGCTAAAACTGCTTTGAGTTAAATACCTATACACACGCACACAAATAAATACGTAAAATTGGTAAAATTTGAATGATGCAGATGGATTATATCAATGTCAATGTCCTGGTTGTGATATTATAATATGGTTATGCAAGTTGTTACTATTGGGAGAAACTGAGTAAAGAGTATAGGATCTCTCTTTTATTATTTACTAAGACTGCATGTGAATCTACAATTATCTCAAAGTAAAAAGTTTTTAAAAATCACTATAAAGCCTCCCTCTACAATTAAAACAATGTGGTATTGATGGAATAATAGACAAATCGAGCAGTGGAATAAAATTTACATCCAGCAATAGACCTTAATATATGTGAAAATTGAATAAATGATAAAGGTAACCTTTCAAATCACTGAAGCATAGATGAACATTTTAAGAAATGAAGCTGTAATGACTGGGTAGTCATTTGAAAAGAGAAAAAGTAAGATCCATACCATACATTACACATAAGAATAAACTCCAAAAGAAATTAGGAATTTAAATGTAAAATATGACATTATAAAAATATTGGAAGAAAATTGGGTGAATTTCTCTTTAACCTGGGTGTAAGAAAAGGCTTTTTAACCGGGATTCAAAATCCAGATGTGATAAAAGAAAAGATTAATGTTTGACTACACAAAAAACCTTTTGTATGGCAAAGAAAAACAACATCAAAAAATCAACAAACAAATTAAGAGAAATTACTTGCAACATATATCACAGATAAAAACTAATATCCCTAACACATAAAAAACTCTTAAAATTGAGGATAAAAGATCAAAAACCCAATGGAAAAAGAGAGAAAAGACATGAACAGATAATTCATGCACACACACACACACAAAAAAAAAAAAAATCAAAAAGGCTCTTAAGCATATGAAAGGATGTTCCAAGTCACTCATAATTAGAAAAATGCTAATTAAACTACACTGAGATACCATGTCTCACCTATCAGATTTGCAAAAATTAAAAAGTAAAGCAAACACTTTGTTGGTGAGGCTTTAGGGAAAAAGACACTCTCATACATTGCTGACGGGAATGTAAATTGGTACAAGCTTTCTGGAGGGGAATTCAGCAATACCTAGCAAAACTACATTTGTGTTTACTTTTTTTTTTTTTTTTTTTTTGAGACAGAGTCTCCCTCTGTCACCTAGACTGGAGTGCAGTGGCATGATCATAGCTCACTGCAACCTTGCACTCCGGGGCTCAGGCCATCCTCCCACCTCAGCCTCCTGAGTAGCTGGGACTATGGGCACACACCACCGTGCCTGGCTAATGTTTTTTAATTTAATTTTTTTGTAGAGACAGGCTCTCACTATGTTGCCTAAGCTGATCTTGAACTCCTGGCCTCAAGTGATCCTCCTGCCTCAGCCTCCCAAAGTGTTGGGATTACAGATGTGAGCCAATCACACCCAAACTTACATTTGTTTTTACTTCTTGACACACCAATTCCACTTCTAGGAATTTACCCTGAAGATACATCTTGAACAATATGATATATATATATATATATATATATATATATCAGGTTGTTCATTGAAGAGTTGTTTGTAATTGCAAAATATTGAAAACAACCTAAATGCCTATACATAGGAGGGTAGTTGAATAATATGACACTTTCACACAGTGCAGCACTCTGTAGCTGTAATGAAAAAATGAGAATGATTTCTATAAACTGATAGAGAGTAACTGCTAGGACATACTGTCAAGTAAAAAACTAAAGCCCTTCATGTAAGAAAGAAAGGAGTATAGGACAATACATAGATATCTGTTCATGTGCGCAAAAAGAAACAGAGAAAAACTAATGAGGTGGTTATGTACAGGAGATGAGTGCAATGAGATGGAAAGGATAGAAGTAACGGGAATTGTCATTTTTCTGAGGATTCTTTTCTGCAAAGTTCTATTAATAACTTTTGGAACTATGTTACTATTTCACATGCTCAAAAATAATTAAAATTAGCAAAGGTAGGGGCAGGGGGGGAACAAAAGGAATCTAAACAAATAAGTGAACCAAAACCATATTTAAATGACCTCACAGTAAGGACAAGGAGATGGAGAACTAGCCTAGGCAACTTTTAAACAGTGTTTGGATGATATAGTCTTACTAAACAAATATCGTGCTCTAGTAAATAGGCTTCTTCATAGAGTCATGAGTTAGCAATTCTGAAACTACTTTCTGTGTATTCTAGGACTGAGTAAATACATTATGGATAGTAGCAAGGAGATTTCTCACTGTCTTAGGAGGGAGTTACAAATATGGAAAGAGGAAAGATAGAACGAATTTTGTTGTTGGATTGGGATTTGGAGGTATCAGTGTGAACTCATGTTTTTTAGATAAGTATGAATAAATAAATAGATTGAAACATAGATATTACCAAAATAACAAAAAGAAAAAGAAATAAATATAGATGTAAGATAATTAATTTTCTAGCTTTGTGGTCTGAGAAGGTCTAGTAGCAATGACATACCTGTAGAAACAGGCATATACCTAGTATCAGATCTTGGTTTCTAAATATCATTCTCCACTAAAAGAAGCCAGGGTCCTTGGAAAAATGGCAGATTTTAGGGCTGAGGCAGGGAAAGTACAAGATAAGCCTAGAACATCTTGTGCCAGAAAATAAGGCCATGCTCAGAGAATGATTAAGGGAATGTCAAAAAGACATAGGAGCTAGTTTGAAGGCATTCCCACTGGCCAAACCTGGGACAATTTGAGAATCAGAATAAATAATGATAGTAAAGGACTATAAGTTATTGAATAAAATAAAACTCCACAAGTCCATTTAGTATAAATAATAAATAAGCAAATAAATGGGGGGAGAAGCTCCCCCCATGACTTTCTTACTGTAGAAAGTCAACTAATAAATATAGAAAAGATTATGGAATCAGAAATTCATTATTTAGCAACTGACATAATAAACTTGCCTCAGGCAAGAATCATCAATGGATGCTAAACTAGTGAGTGAAAGTTTGAGGCAGGGGTGGGAAACCTCCAGCCTTCAGGTTCCCCACCCCTGGAGGAGTAATAGTATATTAACATAGCTTCAAAATATATTTATTCCCCTAAGATACTCATTAATTGCAAAAGGAAGAAATATAGGAACTTGACAGTGGAGAAACGTGGCAGGCACCACCTTAACCTAGTGATCAAAGTGACTACCACCAGTAATGAGACATAGCGACCTCCTGTGCCTTCTGGAACAATGCACTGAGGGGAACACAACATTACTTCTTTGGTATTTCTGTCAACAGTACAGAACCCAGATCTAACCATGAAGGAACATCAGACAAATCTGAAATGAGGGACATGATGCAAAACAACTGGCATGTATGTACTCTTCAAAAATGTCAATACTACGAAACACAAAGACAGACTGAGAAATCCTTCCAGATTAAATGAGACTAAAGAGACATAACAACTGAATGTGCCACATGATCCTGGATTTTCTTTTGCTATAAAGGACATTATTGGGACAATTGGCAAAATCTGAATGTTTTTAGATTAAGGTCTTTAGATAGATTAGTACCAATGTTAGCTTCCTGATTTTGATCAACATCCTGTGCTTATACAGGGGAATGTTTTTGGATTTTTTTTTTAGGAAATATACACTGAAGTATTTTGGGATAAAAGAGTATCATGTCTGCAATTTGTTCTTATACAATTCAGAAAAAAAATTGTGTGTGTGTGCGTGTGTGTATGTGTATGTATGTGGTGGGGGTGGATAAAACATAAGGAGAATGTGGTAAAATGTTATTAATAACATATGGGGAACTGGAGTGAAAGGTATTCAGAAATTATTTGTATTACTCTTGAAACTATTCTGAAAGTTCAAATTTATGTCAAGTAAAATAATTAAATTATGAAAGGTTAGAATTAACTTTCTCTCTCCCTAGAATTAACATTCTAGGGAGAAAGTATAGAGAGCAGATAGTAAAATCCTGAGGGTCAACTCTTAGAAAATGCTCACAGTTGATGGCTGAGTTTCTAAGAGGCAATGAGATGGGGGTCTCTAGGCACATGCAGGCATTCAAGAAATGATCACTCTTGTTTTGATAAACTTTCAAGTCAAAACTGGAGCCCTCCTTCTGACAAAGTACCCATTACTGATGCTCCTTAAACTTCTGCTCAGTGTGACAGACACCAGCTGGTCCATTGAACTCCCTTCTATATTCTCACTCAGAACCTAGTCCACAAAGAAGAAAAACTGAGAACTAGAGGACTTCTTTTGGGTAGACACTTTGGAGGATGGATGGATAGATAGGTAGATACATGAGATGTAAAAGGCTACTAAATATCCATGATGAAAGACTTATGCAAATTAATGATGCATAATTATTTTTAATAATTTCAGCCCATTCAGCAAAGAAAACACCCTACAAAGTACAGTTTATCAGAGACATACTAAAATGAAAACATTTAACCTGAAGAGTCTCATTAATGTACTGTCCAATATGGTAGCTACTAGCCAGATGTGGCTATTGAGCACTTAAAATGTGGCTAGTCCAAATTGAGATGTGCTGTAAATGTAAAATACACATGGGAATGTAAAGACTTAACATGATAAAAAGCAATGTACAATATCTTATTAATTTTTGTTAATTACACTTGGAATATTATTTTAGATATATTAGGTCAATAAAATATATTAGTCAAATTAGTTTCATCTGCTTCTTTTTTAATGTGGTCACTATAAAATTTAATATTACACATGTGCCTTGTATTTGTGGCTCACACTGTATTTCTATTGGATAGAAAATGCACACAGTTGACGGGTGAGTTTCTAAGACACAGTGGCCTAATTGATAAATGGTTTTGCAAGTTTTTGCTCAAATCTCACCTTCTTGGCGGAGTCCTTGATTGTCCATCCTATTTAAAATTACACTCCTCCCCAGCATTTCCCAAATCCCTTCCTTGATTTATTTTGCTTCAAGGCACTTTTCACCTTGTACATACTATTAATATATGTTTTACTTATTAATCTTGTCTGTCATTGGTCTCCCTCACTAGACAACCTTTCACAAGGTTTTTTTCTCTGTTTTTCTCACTCTTATATCCCTGAAACATCATTAATTTGCACAAGCTTTTTTTACTTTGGGTATCTAGTAGCCTTTTACATCCTAACTTTTATGTATCTATTTGTCCTTTCTTTTATCCATCCATCCATCCATCTATCCATCCATCCATCCATCCATCCATCCATCCATCCATCCATCCATTCTCCAACAGTGCCTGGCACATAGTAGACACACATAAAATCCTTGTGGAATCCATTTTTCAAAGTAACTTTTGCCGAGCTCCTGAACGGACCGGTATCAAGTCCCAGTTTTGTATTGCATCAGGCTCTAGTTTCATCCTGCTCCCTTTTCCATTGTCCATTCCTTTGCCATTGCTCAAATGCCAGCCCCACCATCTGAGAGCGTCCACAGGATAGAAGGGTCTTGGGCAATGCCCTACTTGCCCACCTTCCTTCTTCCCTTGATTTCAAAGCCAAAGCTTTTAACAAATATGAATGAGGTGGAGGGAATATACATTTCTCCAAAAGGTTGACAGCCATCAGGAATTGCAGGCAGAGAAACACATACACTTAAAAGTGTTCATCTATTTCATTTTTCTTGGCTTATCTGTCTACCTACCTTTGTCAGAAATATCACTGAACATTGCCTCTGGAAAGGATTTAAAGGTCATATACTCTACTGGTCAAGTCACATCTTCTAAATATAACAATCCAACATAAAAAGAGGAAATTTCCAGAAAGCCCCTTTAGGTCAGCCCCTTCTTTGTAGTAATGGGAACCATGAGGCCCAGAGAGGGGAAGGGACCTCTTCAAGGTCACACAGTGAGGCAATAGAGCTGAGCTTGGCACCCAGGCTGTCCCCCTCCCGGACCATCATCTCTCTGTCTCTGTATCCCCATATGGTCCAGTTACAGGACAGAGGAGGGGGTGACTGGGCACCAGGTAAGAGGTAGCTGGGCTGGAACCAAGCGATTAAGTCACAGAACTGGTGGCTGTACGGGGATGAGCTGGGTGTATTTTATAAGCATTCCATGAGCTGTAGATGGCTAACACATTTATGTGATTAAAAAACCAAAATAATGTAGAGTACTCTCAGTGCAAACAATCAAGAAACTAAAAGCTTCTTTTAGACAAGACAAACTGTTACTCATTACAAAAACAAGGGTGAGGTGCTTTGAGTTTATTTTTTCTTTTCTATAATGAAAATTAGCAAATATGAGGTCAAACCTAAAATAGCCCATTTGTTTAAAAGAAAATAATTTCAAATTACAGGCCCCCAAGGATTACTCCCCATTATTCAAAGAATCTCTTTTATTTTAAAATAGGTATTGGAACAAGACCAACAAAATTAAATATTTACTGTTAGCAGAGAACAACTCTCGGATGTTGAGAGCAGGGCTGGGGGACAAAAATTCCTTTCTCATAAGCTACTATTTGATAGCTAGAAATCAAAACTACTCAGCTGTATATTCTGCTGGCTGCAGGCCCATAAGAAGCCTGGATGCCTCTTCTGTAAGGGCCTGGGAAGCATGGGTGGTACAGGCAGTGGGCTGTAAGCTGGGCTTCTGGGTCCTGGACAGCTCAGCTTCTAGCAACTTGCTGGGGAAGCCTGAGCAAGCGTGGTTTGTTCCTCTAGCTGCGGCATCCTCATGTGTAAAAGGAATGGTCTCTAAGGGAATTTCCAATTTTTCTATCCTTTGGTCCTAGATAAATACATAACTCTTGACCCCTTTAATATACTGAAATAAAACAAATTAAAAAATACATAACTTTTTGTCTTTAGCCAAAAGTTCTAGAATTGTTATTATTTATATAACTTTTGCAGTACCCACCTACCCAAACAAAAATAAAACTTCCATGCTTTCAAGTCTCTGGTAATTTCATGAAGAACAAATTATTACTTATCTTTTTCATATATTTTAAGTAACTTAGAGTTTAACTTGCTACTAGAGAATCACGGACTATCAGAGCTGGAGGAGAGCTTCGGGTTCCCCTAATCCATTCCTTCCTCATGCAGATGGGGAAACTTGCAGCCCAGAAAAGAGAAATGATTTGTCCAAAGTGTCATGGCTAGCTGGTATCAGAGTTGGACCTGGAGCACATGCTGGCAGACCCCCAGGTGGATGTTCTTCCCACTAAAGCACCATGGACTCCCCTAGATTCAGAAAGCAGGTCCCAGACAGTGAATCTTCTAAAGCACAACTGTCAAATGTCAAATGTTTCAATTTGCAAGCCACTATCGTTTTGTTTGATTATGTGAGGGTGCCTAAAATTGCTGAGTAGCATCTGCTTTCAAGTGACTTGCAGATTCTGTCCCTTCCAGATTAATTGTACTAAACACTCATTTTCAACATGATCTCCACGGAACTACTCCTGGCAAATTGCGTTGGTTTAACAAAAGAAAGAACGGGTAGGGGGACACCTCAATCTGTTTGCAAGCCAATCAAAGCAAAACAGTACTCCTCTCTTTATAAAGCAGAAAAAAAGCTCAAGCTCCTAGCAACACATTCCCTTCCAAAAGGTTCCTAAAATTCGTGTGGGGGAGGGAGAAGGGACTAAACAGCTCTACAAGCCGTGGCTGCCTTGCCTCTGGAACTGCATAGCAACAGGCTCAGCAAGGCCGAGATCTTCCTCTGAGGGTTCAAAGGGCTTTCTAAACCTGCTATTTACTCTCTAGGGTTGTCTTTGAGGACATGAGCGTTCAATATGGGCTGGTTAATATGATGACAGGTTTGTGTTTTTAAGAGAAGTGAAAAGACACTATTGGGAGGAGCTAGACACAGAACCTGGAGGGTGCACAGACCAAGGGCCAAGGACATGTCTTTATGACTTATCATATGGCCTTGGGCCAGTACTGGCTCCTCTCTGGGCTTCATTTTTCCCATCTGTGATATATGAACCCTGCTGGCCTTGACATAAGAAGCCTTTCCACACTTCAGGGTTGGGTGAGGAAGGTGTAGGAGGGCTGTCTGCATTCAGTCCAGCCAGCCTCTTCTCTCCAGAAAAGAAGCCCCAAGTGCCTACAGGCTCCTCCCGAGGCTTCACTCCAAAAGGAGACAATCCCTCCTCTCTCAGGACAGGGTCCTGGACAGATCCTGGGGCAAGTTCACCTCCCAGTTCTCCCTTTCCATGACCATGAGGGAGAAATAAGGATCCACGTTAGCTTCTAATGCCAGGTGTGGCCTGGCCTTCTCAGATCCCATTTGCTCACTTTCATGGCAGGCAGATGTGGAACCTCCTCCAGGGCACTGGGCCCAGCACATATACCCTTGCCCTACTCCAGAGCCACTGAGGGCTGGGCAATAGGATCCCCCTTGAACTGTCTAGATCCCTGACACACTGCATACTCTTTGAGGTCCCTCCCAAGCCAGAGGCTCTTAGTTTGCCTGGGTGTAATTTATACAATGTCAAAGGAAGAGACAAAAGGGCTTTCCATGTCAAAAGAAACCTGCTTTTCTTTTGTTAAATTTCTCAGGTCAAATGGGAAGGCAAAATAAACAGTGGCCAGTGATAGCCCTGAGTCTGATGTTTGCAAGACCATCTCACCAACAGTATCTCTTCTGTACTTCCCACAATGCTATGAGCTGGGTGGGACTGGCATTCTGATACTTCCATCTGACAACTGAGGGCACTGTGGCTCAGGCAGGTTCATAGACTTGTCTAAAATTCCACAGTTGGTCAATCTCCCATCCAAGGCAAAGCTTGTGTTCTTACCACCACATAGTGATGTTTCTGTGCCCACGTGTAACCAGGGATGACCATCTAATCTGGCACTACCCAAGGTGTCTGTCATATTGAGGCATTCTCAACTTGTGTCAAAGGATCCCTCAGGGAACCACGAATAGGCTTCCAAAAGGATCTATAAGCCCCTTAAATTAGATGCAACATTGCATATTATTGTGTGGTGGTCTAAGGAGAAGACCCAGAGTTTTCATCATATTCTCAAAGAAGGCAAGAGCCATCCCTGCTCCAGAGGGTCAGGAATCATTTTTGTTATGATTTCAGGTTCAAGAGACCAGTTGGGGTTGGCTTACCTGAAGGCAAGCTCAGAAGAGCCTCGGAAGCCACATAGTCTTGGCTGTTCTCTAATTCATGAACAGGACCAGCTTTATGTCAGGCATGGTACCTATTTGGCGAGGGATGCGGGGCAAGAGGGCCTTCCTAAGCCCTGAACACCTCCCTACCTGTGCCCTACCTTCTCTCCAAGGCATGGCAACTCTTGCATCCCATAATTCAAGTTAGAGGCTCTAGATTCTTCCAAGGAAGGGAGTCCCACTAAGGCACAAGGGCTGAGGATAGCACCTTTCCAGGTAAAGGGGAGAAGGCGAGGAAGAATAGAATGCAGGCTGTCTAGGACCCAGGAAAGGGAAGGTAAGGGGATTGACCCCAAACTTAGTTTGCTCAGGATTTGGCAAAGGGCCAACCCAAGGCCAGATAGCCTATCCCTAGTCATGTGGGGAACACGGCTTCAGACACAGCCCTTCCTATACAGGTACCACCTTCAGGAAAGATGTTGTGAGGATTACAGAGACAATGTCAGCTTTGAGTTCTCACCCCCTAGAGTGAAATGTGCTTACCCCCTAGAGTGAAATGTTCTCACCCCCTATAGTGAAAGGCAAAATTCTACTCCTGAGATAGGATGAGTGTGTAAGTGCCAGAGGCTGTGCTTCACAACTGCCTGGGCAAGGAGATGAAAACTGACAAATGGCTAACCTGGCCATCTCTTGCATCCCATAAATCAGTTTCTGTGGACTCAAAATATGAGATTAATGTCACTGCTAAGGATCTCCACCCTAGGTATGAGAACACAGACTTCCCAACCACCCAGAGCAGGGAATGGTCCTCCTACCCTGGGATCCACTGCCGCTGTTTGGGAAGAGGGGGATGAAAGGGATTTGTAGGACTGCCAAAGGGCTCTTACTCTTGGGCACTGAGGGAGGGCAGCTAAGAGCTACGGGGAGTAGGAGGGAGAGAATCTTGTGATTTCACTGCTGCAGCCACTCAGAATAGGTTAGGCACCAGGGCCAGGCTCTTGGGAGGCTCCAATTTAATAACAGCCTCACTTTTTGCTGCGGGAAGAGACCTCACCACCAGCCCCATTAGCGGGAAGGGAAGGACTCCATGGCTGTCCTACTGCACAGGACATCTGTCTCGCCCCAAAGGTAACACCCAGGCTATGTGCTGGACAATGTTCCATGCTCTCTGGGAGCACTGGTTTCCCCCAGTAGGATTAGTGCAGTGACACTCCTTGATATTAATATTTTCAGGGCTCATTTTGAGGGCTGTGGTGGCAAAGAACATGATAATGTTCTTTACCCCATTGCTGGGGGATCACTAGAAACAACCTGATTGTTCACTTTAATTCGAATGTCAGCATAATTATTTTAACACCACGTGTGTCAGATTTGACTCCATATCCTGGAAATTAATTTTAGAGTGGCAGGGAAATAAAATGGCATACTTCTTTGAGCTTTGTTACAACATGCTCGTGCAGCAAACTGTGAAGAAAATGTAGTAATTAGAGGTTAAATTAATCCTTGACAGACAAGCAGCTTAGAAACGCTGTGCCTTCCTCCCCAAAGCCTAGCATAATGCATGCCAGTCTTTCAGAATTAGACACGCGAAGCATGTGACATTGGCAACTGCACCAAAACTACTGTCCCACTTAAAATTCCAAGGTCGGTGCTGGAATTTCCAGGGGCAGATATTAACACTGAGATCTCATTAAGAACAAAACCCAAACAACCTCCTGCCACTGCCAATGGAGCCCCCCAGCCAAGCCATCCCTGGGGCTGGCTGCCCGACTCTCTAGCAACAACTTGAAAACAAGAGGAGACACACTCCTTTCTGATCCATTCCCCAGCTACTTTCAGACTTTCAGTTCAGATTCCAATACGCCTCTCTGCTGTCCTAATGATGCTGAGCCAAGTACACATTGATATCAGGCAGACAATATTACAACCACTACAATGTTCCTCCTGATGGGGTGCACCGCCTTTCACCATGTTTGGTGCTGCCTCAAAATGAAAACCTGTATGCTCACACGTGGGTGCAAAATGGGTGTTCTGGACTTAACTGGGAATTCGAGACAGGGTTCTGTCTACTATGGGATCCCTTTACTATCGTCCCTCAGGAAAGTTGGGCACTTCTCTGGGCCTCAGTTTCCTCTTCTATAAAATCATGGGGCTTTATTCTTCCTCCATCTTTTAGTAACTGAGTTTGTAGGTGAGGTAGTGTACCTATGCTAACTATGCACTCCTCCCCTTCTGTGCTGGCATGCCTCTGAGCTGAAGCCCAGGGGGGAGTTTAGGGTTAGGATTAGGGTTAGGGTTAGAAGTTGAGGGTGGGGTTTCAGCTTCATACCATGGGCAAAATGTAAATGTACAACTCATGGGGTGGGGGTGGGACAACTGGACAGAAGACTTGGGATTCCCCAAAGCATTCAGATTGACTTCACTTTGTTTTTGTCTTGCCTTTAGTCCCCAAAGGCCCATACTTCCCCTCCAAAGGTGGAAGGCACAAGCCAGGTCCACCAGGCCCTTCTTACCTAGATGTCATTCACTAGCTCAGGTCCTATGGCCACCAATGACCTCCTACAGAATCAGCATAAATGTGTCCCTATTGCCTAGTGTCCAGGTACTCCCATAGGTGGAAGAAAAGGGAAAACACAATGGCCAGTTGGCCAGGACCCCTTCCAACAAGGTGAAATCCCCTAGTCTGCCCCACCCTTCTCTGGGCCTCAGGGAACAATTCTCAGTCTTAAGAAAATGGCATTTCCCAAGCCCCACTTAATGGTTATTTACTCAGCAGAGCAAGCAGCAGGGTACATGGGGAGGATAAGGCAGCTGCCACCCTCCCACCCCTTCCAAGGAAATGAGGGGCTGGGAGGCTCTCATTGTGCTGTGTAGTAAGGGGCATTGGCTGCCCTGGGGTCAGAGGACAGCCAGGGCAGCACTGGGTTACCTTGGGTGGGCTTCTCCTCCAAAGACAGGAAGAGCCCACCCTCACACAGCCCAGGGAAGGAAGGGAAGAATTTGAAGCTGGTGTCCCAGAGAGGTCCAGGAGAGTCCATCTGGGCAAGGAAAGTCCTCCTAGACTCTGCAAAGAGCTTTTTCCTTGTGTGTCCCACCCTGCCCCCCACTTAGGTCCCACCTCTGCAAGCCTTTCTCTGGGGAGCCCAGTGCATACAGCCAGGAATGCCCCTCCCTTTTGCACTGTTTCATATCTGATTGCTTTGGAAAATATGAAGAGGTCAAATTTTAGGAGGAAACTTGAGGCTGGAAGGAAACCAGGGATGCTCTGTGAAAGGAGAGAAAGAGAGAAAGCAACTGGAGTGGGAAGGTGAAGGGGTGGAGGGAAGGGAGAACCCCACTCTTTTGCTTCTATCCCTGCCCCTTGCAGAAAATTGCCCCGCAGCTGCAGCAGCCCTTGGGCAGGTAATTTAGCAGCAGGACCTCACCTGACTACAATCTGCCATCATCACATTTTGTATGTAAATATCCTATAACACAACCTACTGTTTCTCACCTCCACAGGGAACCCCCTAACTGCCCCAACAGCTCCATGAGGCCTTTTCATTTTCCTTTGATACCTTTACAGACTAAACAACTACAGTGACACAACAAAAGTAACAAGTAATAAGTATTTGCAACAAAATCCCTTCAGATTCATTCTGATTTATGAAGTTTCCCTTCTCAAAGTCCTGAAGATGTTAAAATACTTAATGTCTAAAAAATCAGACCGGTTCAAACTGAGCTTTGCAATGCTTCTCTCCTGCCATACAGTTGACTGGTGCTGCCTAGGTTACTCTCGGTGGCGTTGTGAGAGGTGTATGATGGGAATTGGTTTATTGTGCTGATCCATAGTAACCGGCTCCTGTTCCTCCATCATTTATCTCCCTCCCCAGCGACATCTGGGTTGGTCTATTCACACTCTCAGCATTCTATCTGCTCCAACAAACACTCAGCCTTTTCTGCTTGGATAAGGAGATTTTTTAGTTACATCCATTATATGTGTATCAACATTTATGGCAGCAAGATAATTGCCAAAGAGCTCAGAGGATAAAAGGTCCTTTTTCATAATGTTCACTCCCACCCGTTTAAAAAATCAATACTTACATCAAGCAGGACAATGGCAGATTCTTGCATGGCTGTTGTGGCATCAAAGTTGGAAATGTGATTTTTTAAAAACACCCAGCTGGACTAAAAAGAAAAGAAAAGGTTCAGAAGCCACACCCTACTAGTGCACATGTGTGTGGATGGAAGGCCTTTTTGTCCTTGAAACCTTTGCTAAATAACTGCAAAGCAGCAAATGTACTCTACATTAGATGAGTTTTTTGGAAATATGTCAGTATAACTTTAAAGAGTTTAGATCCTGTTATACCAACCCACTGATCGGGAGGCCTGCCATCAATAGGTCCTGAGATGGCTACAGTAGGAGGGCTGGATAAGAGGTCCTCTGGGATACCTCCTGGTCTCCACCCACCGTCTATTGAGTCTGGGTTAGATGTTCACACTTGCAAAAGACACAAGAGAGGGAACACTTCCCACTTTCACACTGTTTTGATGGGCCTTCTGCCATTTGTTATTCCTCTTATCCCTGCCCTTCAGAATCTCAGCACACCCGTCCCCATTGCATTATCTATCTAGCTGTTTTCCCTGATGACAAGGTGGAACTTGGTGTTTCGCTTCCCCAGAAAATGACTATTTTGTTCACAAATCATAGTGGCTTAGAACTGGAAGGGGCTCAGACTCAGAGGTCATGGTGGAGGGCAAGAAGGGAGGATAGACTTGCCCAAGATCACTCTGCTAATTAGTAGGGAGAGCTTTCTAGAACACAAATTTCCCAGCTCCTAGGCTAATGATATGTGCAGTGCACTGTTGCAGAAAAAAAAAATCAGAATTTTTTTGACTGCTGATGTGAAGCCCCTTTAAAGACGAGCAGTCCAACTCTATTTTCAGAAGAACCGCTTTTCTAAGATCAGTTTCTTCTCATTTCATAACCCCAACTAGTAATCAAGTTTCCCAGGGACGATCCATTAACAGGTGCATTTTAAACCTTTAGGTGATCAATTTAAAAGGGAAAAAAAGGATATTAAACATGTTGGCCAAGCTTTAAAAAATCCCTTCTGTAGTGAAAAAGATTGACAACAGTAAATCTCCTATCTTAAGATGAAGTGAATGTGTAGCCCCCACCCTCACCCCAGCAACAGGCTATTTCCTAGTTGAGTTTAAAAATTCAATGACGTTTCTGTTTCAAACCACACATCTGTGTCACTGTCAGCGTCAGTGGTAGGAAAACAAAGTCACCCTTTGCTAATGAGTTCCTAATATAGAATTTCCTTGTATCTCCTAAAGGCTTTCTTTTTCCAGTGTTAAACTGTTCTCCCCCCTTAAACACATTGTACTGAAAGAAAACTGAAAGTGGCCAGAAGAGGATGATTTTTAAGGAGATCTTGCAAGGAAGAGCTTCAGCTCTTCTTGGTGATATTTTTAAAGGGAGAAGTCTGGAAGAACTGCTAGTTTTTCCAAAGCCAGCAGGAACACAAGAGAGATTTCCTCCCAGTCATAGGGAAATCTCTCAGCCCCATCTCTTTCTTTTGCTTTTCCTGCCTCCCCTTTCCCAAGTTCCACTTTGAGCAACATTCTAACATCAGTATTGAAGGAAACACACCCACACACTGAAGGTAGGCACCAGGAGAGGACAAGGCAGCCCCCAGAGCAGGGAACAGGCATTGGAGAATCACAAAAGCACAAAACAACATAGGAGCCCATCACTTTTCCCTTCCGGAGAATATCCTATTTAATATGCAAACTGGTCATCAGGAGAAAAGAGGGCTGTTACTTTAAGAGGAAGAAGCTGATTAGCTGGTCTGGCTGGCAGCAAACAGCTGGTCTGTCCAGCAGGTTCAAGGCCATTTCAGCTTCTCTCTTATGGAGGCACCATATGTTCCATCTCGCACATCAGCAGCTTTATTTTCCAATGATCTTGCTCCAGAAGAGAAGCACAAAAGGGGGAGGAGAAAGTAGAATCAGTAGTTTGCCCTTTGATTACTTTCTTGTGGTTTTAGATGCAGTTGGGATGTGTGTGTGTGTGTGTGGGGGGTACTCCAAAAAACGGGAGAAAAAATGTTTGACCACCACTTGTTAATAACCTCCAGAGATGGGAGGGGAGTTGAGTAGGGGAAAGTATGCAAAAAGGCACAAATAAAACGTTGACATCAGATTAAATTGGAATGGGAGGGGTGGAGATGGCGAGAGAGTTCCAGTAGAATCTGACTTCACTCTGAGACCCACCAGCCTGAGTTTTGGTCCTGCCCACTTCTCTTTATTTGCCACTTTTTCTTATTGTCAGTATTTCCTTCCCGAACAAACTTCCGAGAGAAGCTGACCACTCTGGGGGACAGGGGCGGAGCAGGTCAACAGAATGGCGAAAGGTTATTTCTAACATTATATTTCACATTCCTCAGTGCAAGCCCCGGTTCCCACAAGTTTTGGGGAAGGACAGGTGCAAGGAACAGGGACCTGCTAAGTCTTCAATCCACGTAAAGCCGGCAGCCCATGCGTGTTGGACAACCCCAGGTACTGGGTCGGTGCGGAGGCAGCAGGCCGGCACACGGTCCAGAGTGGCACGCTTGTCTTCACTGCCCGCCCAAGCTGCACAAATCCTGGAGGTGATGGCTCTGCCTCCGCACCTCCAAACAAAGGGTGCAGGCCCAGAGTTTGAGCCTCTGAGGGGTTGGAGGATGAGGGGTGGAGGTTGCGGCAGGAGGGCACGGGAAGGAATGAGGAATGCAGCCAGACACGGGGTGGTGAAAGCCTCCGAGCCGCCGCCGTCGTCTGTGCCACCCGCAGCTGGTGCAACAGCCGGCCTGAGCCCAGGCGGCGTGGGGGCGCCCGCTGCAAAGCGAAACCGAGGAAAGGGCGCCCCCTATGCCCGAGTCCGGCGAGCGTATCAGTGAGTCGCGTCTGCCCACCCAGCCTAGCGTTTGCCGCCTCAGGCCTCTGAGGCCGCCCGCCCGCTCGCTCACAGTGCAGTTTGCCGGGCCATCTGGGCCGCCGGGATTTAGGGTGTCCACCACTGGCCGGCTGGGCGCCCAGGTGGGGCTGGGGGCCAGGGCTCCTCGCACCTTGCAAGGTTCCCACGAAAGGTCCTCGAAACACAGCCCCCTCCCCCATCGCCTACACTTGTCCTCTGTCCCGAGCGACTCCAAGCCACTTGGAGGCAGCCACCCCCGCCCCCTGCCTCTGCATCCCTTTGCCCTTCCCTCGCTCCAGCCTCCTGGGAAACAAAGGGGCTTTTTATAAAGCGGATAGTTGGCGGCGGTGGCGGCGGCGGGGGTGGAAGGAAGGGGGATCTATAAAGACAAGAAGAGGTGGAAGCGGGGGAAGGAAAAAGCTGTGTGGCCTCCAGGGGCTCGGAGCTGCGGTAGCGGCGAGGAAGCCCCAGTGGGGGCACGGTCGACCCCACATGGCCGGTGGTCACCCAAGGCGGCGGTCCACGCCCGCCAAGAGCTGGGCCGCGCCGCTGTGATGCTGCCCGCCGGCTCACCATAGACAGGGAACACGATTCCCCGGCCGCGGGCTAGGGCTGATGGGGGTGGCATGATTTCCGCGGGAGTCTCCCCCAGGGTACCCAGGCTCTCACCCTAGCCAACTCTTTCCAAATTGCTCGGGTTCGGGGAGACTTTGCCTCTTTGTTCCAGCGCAGCCGCCTCTCCTAAGCTTGGTTCGCTAGCCCTCGCAGACAATGTCCCAGAGCCGGCCTTGGTCTACTATCCGCAAACAGCACGTTTGCCCTGGATTCAGCGCCCTGGGGATGTTCCTTCTGGGCCAAACAACAACGTCAAGCCACCCCAGCAAGGGGAGTCCCTTCTCTTCAGGTCCCCTAGCCACCCTGTGCTCCCGCCCGGCTCACAGACACGCACACTCGGGGTGCCCAGCTCAGCCGCACCCAGCTGCAGGAGCGCGGCGGGAGTGAATGCCCAGCCCGAGGCGCGTCCGTTTGCCCAGGTACCGACGGCCTCAGGGCCGAGTTTTCGGACAGGCTAATCCTATTAGTGTCTGCTCAGTTCGAATTTAATCACGGATCAGAATACGACGACATTGCCAGCTTTCCTTGGAGGCTTCGGACACACTGCATCGGAACGGAGCCTGGCCAAGCCAACTGGCGGAGAAAAGTATTTGGCGGTGCTCCGGGGGGCTTCCTGCCCGCCCTGGCCGGTGCAGGGCGCCAGGCTCTCCGCGGCAGGGATGCCCTGCAGCCCGAAGCGCAGAATTTGGCGCAGGGGTACTGGGGGCTCGGGGCAAGAGCTCAGTCGGGGTTCCCTCAAGCTCCCAGCTCCGTTCAGGGCTGCTCTCCCGAGGAGTTGGCGGGGGAGGGAGCGCAGGGGAGCGGGCTCGGTGCACGCACACTGCACTCTCCGGTTCGGAGGCGCAAACAAGATTGGGGGTAATCCTTCGCCCAGGGCCCACCGCCGACCAGCCCGGGGGCTCAGGAAGCTGGCATGGAAAGGCAGTGTCGCCGGTGGCACCAGGGCTGCAAGCGGCCCAGGGGCGCTGGGACGGAGTGGGAGCCTCCTGGTAGCCCAGCAAAGCCCGGGGAGTCCGCGCAGTCCCCTCTACCTTCCCTCGCGGTTATGAGGCTGCCCCCGCCAGATTTCAGACACCCAATGGGCGCCAAGGAGCAGGCAGAGGCCTCGGCCCTCAGCGTTGTGAGCTGTGCTCAGCCCGGCCCGGACTGGTCTGAGAAGGGGGACATCCGCCTACAGCACCAGGTGGGCCGTGTGCTCGGAGCAAACTTTAGGGTTCCTAGGCTCAAAGCACCCCGGGGCCTCGATTCTTAGTGATGCGAACTATAAGTGGGGGCTACAAGTGCACCCTGGAACCCTCAGAGCAGTTGGACCTCCCGGGCCCGCCCTCAGCCTTACCGTGCTGGGGAGCTCCGGAGGCGGCGGGGGCAGTGTCCGAGGGTTGGCGGCCGCCAGTGTGGGCAGGCTGGCCTCAGGCGCCCGCCGAGTGGCCCGGCCCAGCTGCAGATCACCACCTGGCTAGCAGCCGGTGCCCCTGGGCCCGCCTGCAGCCAGCCGCTTCAGCTAGCGGCCAAGTTCATGCTGGCGGCGCTGCAGTGGCGGCCTCAATCTGCTCACTCCATTCCCACCGCCCGGCTCCGCGCCGCGCGCCCAGAAGGTGGAGTTTAGGGGGTTTAAGTTACTGATAGGCATTTCTCACTGCTGTGTCACTCGGGGAGGAGGAGACACGCACGCCGCACACTCACACACTCTCACACTCACTGCGACGAGTGGCTCCGGCCTTAAAGGGGAAGCCACGCTGCCCTGCCAGCGACCCCACCGGCCCCAGGCATCAAAACGCCGGATTTCCAGGCAGAGATGGGGCCACGGGCAGCCAAAGGGCAGCGGCCGCCCAAGGGGCCTCCCAGGCCTTCCTGCCGCTTTTCAGAAGGGAAAGAGGCCACAGGCTGGCTTCGCTGTGGCCGCCTCATTTCTCCAGTCAACTCGAGCCAGAGCAGCTAGGGAGGTATCCGAGGGACAGAAAGGGCTTGGGTGCACTCACCTCTTCGATCCCGCACGAAGTGGAGGGTGGCCTGTGCCCTCGGAGTCAGGTGGCTCGCCTAGATGGTGCACTGATAGGGAGAGGCGACAGCAGGATTACCGAGCGCCTCTGGGCACAAGCAGAGCCCGCTGGAGGGCCGCAGGCGGGGCACGGCGCTCTTGGGAAACTTGCACCCCTCAGGTAGACTTCCCGAGTCTTTGGACTGCTAAATGGTGAGGCTTGGGCGCCCAGGACAGACTAAGAGCAAGCAGGGAGAGGGGGAAAGCCAGCACTCACCAGTGACAGGGCGAGAGAGCAAGACGGACAGAGACCAAGAGAATCAGAAGGAGACCATGAGAGACAGCGAGGGCAGAGACTGAGAGACAGAAACTGAGAGAGGCACTGACAGTCACCGAAGGAAATCCCGCAGAGAGAGAGGTAGAGAGATAGTGGGGGAGAAGAGGGTGGAAGAGGGAGAGGAGACAAAGGGAGAGAGGGAAAGGCAGACAGAGGGGGAAAGAGAGAGGGAGACACTGGGGGAGAGGGAGAGAAAAGAAAGGAGAGCACCAGAGAAATGACAGATCCCTGGAGGACCCTGAAGCTTCTCAAGAATGAAGCCTCATCACAAAGTAGCCTATTCAACCCCCACCCCCATCCCTCTTCCCATTTTCATCAGAGCCTGATCCCAGAGCTAGTGGTGGTTCCTCCTCCCCTCCTTGCCGGTGGAGGGCACTCACCTGCAGTGGGTGGCTGCTGGGTGGGTAGCACCCGTCCTCCCGCCCACGCATCTGCCCTCCTGCTCACACCCTGAGGGCCAAACATACCCACTGTGGCAGCAGGGACCAGGGCTCTCAGGTGGCGGCTAAGGAACTGCACCCCGACCCCTCCTGGCCAAGCGCCCCACTCCCCACTTCTCGATCCCTCTACCCCTCCTCCAGCTTTAGGCGCGGACTTTGTGTCGCTTAGTCTGAGTCTAGGCTCACCAGCCACAGTCTCCTACCCCACTGGCCCAGGGCAGGTAAAGCCGCTGCCCAAACTGGGTTAGACTGGCCTTTTCCGCACAGTTATCCCAGGCTGACACCTGAGGCTTCTGCAGGAACATAGGTTCTTTGCGAACTGCCCGGCGGGCCAGCGTGCCTTGTCCCCTCTCTGCCCTGGCGCCGCAGCGGCGGGCGACTCCCCTCCCCCTCTCTGAGCTCTCTGCACTCCTTCTCCACTGTCCCCGCCTGGTGTGCGTTTCCTAACCTGGACTTCCCCGGGCGGCGGCGGCTGCAGGGGCTGAGCACAGCCAGTGGATGCAGTGTCTGCTCAGACAGCGGCAGAGCTTGGCTCCTGCCCGAACTTCTGAGTAGCGACCTGTCACCACCACATCGTTCGTCACGCTCGGCCGAGCCCCGGGCCACGAGTAAAGGGGTGGGCCCGCGGCTCATTAGGCGGCAGCCCCTTCCCTCCACGCCTACGCCCTCGGCCCTCAGCACACGCTGGGGCTCCTTTGAGAACCGGGCGAAATCTGTGCACTACGTATGTATGCGTAACGGGGCTGTGCGTTTCACGAAGTTTCTTGGTGGAGTAGCCGCATCCGGACCCAACCACTAGGCTCAGGTGGCAGACCGTGCGTGCCCTGGGGGACGGTCCGGTCCAATGAGGTGAGGAGGGTGGGGGGGCGCACAGGGTCACCAGGGCTGCTGGGAAGGAATCCACCTTAGCTGGCCCCAGCCCTGTCTGCTCTGGAGAGGACCAGCGACCAGGAGAGGTTATGGCTTTCTGGTGGCTGAACCCATGGCAGTCCTTACTTTCACGGTCCCGCAGGGAAGGAGAGTCATCCCAGGGATACCAGTTCCTCCAGAGCTGAGAGAGCTCTTGAGTCTCTTGAAGGTAATGCGATTAAACAAAGCTAAATGGGGGATTGATCCTTGGCAGGATGCTTTTAAAACTCCATCCTCTTTCTCAAAGCACACTAGCCAAGGAGATGGAAGAAGGTGAGTTCTATTCCCAGCACCTCCACTCAACCCTCATGTCACTTGCTCTCTTCTTCTCCAGTGGGATAGGTGATGCTCGTTTCCCCAGAATGTCCTGAGAAGCCTGTGAGATCACATCCACATGTTTGTGAGATGGCTACCTGTCTGCTTGGCACTGCCACCTGCATGGCCACTAGACGGCTCAAACTCCACCTGACCCGAACTCACTGAGCCCCAGTCATCTCCCAAACCCACCGTTTTATCCATCATCTTCATGGTCTAGATGAGGAAACAGGAGGCTCAGAGCTGCCCAGACTGAACGCCCTGGAGTCTTTCTTGATTCTCTTTTGCTCACAGGCCACATCCAGTCCAGCAGACAATTCTATTGTCCTCATCTTCAAAATAAATCCACAAGCTCAGCCTTCTCTGCTCCTCCACTGATACCCAGGGGTGCCAGCCAGGAGGCCCCCACACCCCATCACTCCCATAGATTCCTTCCTCCCCTCTTCCCTCCTCTCCAAGTCTATTCCCTGATCTCTGTGCCAAACCCTGTGGTGGCTCCCCATTGCACTCAGAATAAAACTGAAGTGCTTCTGGTGGCCTATGAGGCTATGCATGACATGCCCTTCTCCCATCTTGATGGCATCATCTTCCCTCTTGCCCTCACTCACTCTGCTCCAGCCACACAGGCCTCCCAATTCTTCCCAGCACACTAGGTACATTCCTACCTGCTAGGGCCTTTGCATTAGTTGTTCCCTTGGGCTTGAATTTACTTCCCCCAGATATCCACGGGGCAGGCTCCTCATTTCCTTTAGTCTTGACACCATTGTCACCTGGCCACCCTATGTAACATTTCAAAGCCCCACGCCCACCGATGGCACTTCCTCTCCCCTCCCTGCTTTGTTTTCTCTTTAGCCCTCACCACTAGCTGGCCTCCTCCGTAGGCTGATCCCAAAAGGGCAGTTCTCAGTGCCTGCTTTGTTCACTGCTGCATTCCCAGCTCCTAGCACGGTGCCTGGCATGAAGTATCTGTTCAATAAATGTTCGTAGATTCTGTTTTCCTGGAACTTTTCAGGAAAGTCTAGGGGCCACTGGACTATACACATACACTGGGAAAAGGGCCTATAGCTCTCATCACATGTGAAGGTAGTTCATGACCTAGATGAAGGTTAAGAAGGATGTCCAGCAGGCAAAGAGCTTTGTGTTATGGACATGAAGCCAGCCTCAAGTCATGTCACCAAGGGGTACTGTGGCCCAGATATGTTGGTGGCAGTCTCACAGGTGGCCCCAGATGTACAGAGTAATTCCTTTGGTTACTGTTGGAAAGAGAGGTTCCCTTTTGGTTGTTACCTAAGGTACCCCAAGGTTGATGGAGAAATGGGAGAGAGAGGCTGTGTGAGGCTTCTCCTCACTGAGTAGACTGCCTATGAGAGCCAGGGCCCTCTTATCATCCAAATGTAAGACCACGTCTTGAGCTAGCAGCACATCTTCCCCCATTTACCTAGTTCTAGCCTGCGCCTTACCTGCAGGAGTCCATGTAGCCCGTGAGGTGTAAGCAGTCATCATCTTTATGTTCTAGGTGAGGAAACAGGAGGCTCAGAGGGGTGAAGGCATGTGTCCAGGGACACATGGTTCAAGAGTGGCACAGCAGTAAGCAATTGGGCCTCGAAGCTTAGGCAATTTCCACCTGCTGTGTGGCCACCCAAATTTAGTGTGTGCAGCCCTGGCCTGCAGGTCCAGGTGAGTTAAGAGATCCCATGGGGGTCTCAAGGAGCTGCCCTTCTCCTTGGGGAACTCCTAAGCCTGTTGTTGAGTGGCTGCCAAACAAAAGGTTGGCCTTGAGCCACTGGGGGCCAGGGGCACCATGCCAAAGCCAATATATGCCCTGCTTTTGGTCTGACCCAAACCTGGAGATTGATGGATTTAAAAACAATCACCAGCCACCTATCATTCATGGTCGTATTCCTGTGAACATATGAGAAGTTTTTGCAAGTTCACATGACAAATGCTGGGGGCTTAACTGGGAAGCCTCTGGAATTCTGTGTGTGGCCTATGCAGGTAGGACCCATGGAGAACATTCATACTAACTAGAAATCAGAAACACACACGCCCAGTTGCTCTATTTATAATTACCTCTTGCTCCAAAGCTTCCCGTGGCTTCCTGCTGCTGAAGGCACTAAATCCCAACTCCTCAGCCTAGCATTCAAGGCCCTCCTAGGTGGGCACAAGCCTCTATTTCCAGATTATTCTCTTGGTGCTTTCACACATGCTTCTGGGTTTCTGCATCTTTGCTCATGTATTTCTCATGTCAACTCTGTCAAAATTCTGCCTGGCCTTCGAGGCTCATTTCAAAGGCCTCCTCCTCAATGAATCCTGTCCTGAATTTCATCACAGCGTGGGCGCCCTCCCTCCCTTGCCTATTCCTGGCCGTGGCTGGCTTTTTCTGACTCCGCAGGCTTTTGTCCTTACCTTTTCCTTGTTCTACAGTTTTACCAACCCTTTTGGAGTTTTTGCAAAGACTCCCTGATGAACTCATAGCTGATCCTTGGCTGGGGTGGGGAGGGGTTCAGGTCACCCTCTGGATGGCAGAATCCAGACCCAGAGAGAAGAGGTGAGATGATGGATGTGGTCAGGCTCAGCATGGGACCTGACACCCCCACCCCATGCATACTCAGAGGCCGTTGGCTGTGCCCACATGGAGTCACCACCTCCACCTGCTCCCTTGGCTTTCACCCCCTGTAGCCACACCTCACCCAGGCAGAGGCCACTGCCCCAGAGGCCATCAGCAAAGCCCAAGCCCCTGGGCTCTTGAGCTCCAGGCTCCTGGGTCATTGGCTCAGGGCTACAGATTTCTCATTTGCATAGAGTCCTGGCTCCAGGGACCTGAGTTCTCTGACCACAGTAGACTGGAGGCCACAACCCTGCAGGAACGCAGGACCAAAGACAGAAAAATGTCCCACGAGGAGGGAGCGCATGGAACTTGATCTGGGAGGCAGGAGGTGCTGGTTCTGCCGCCTCCTGACTGTACAACCTCCGGAGCCTCATGACTCTCATTTGCAAAATGGGGTCATAGTAGTACCTGCCTTATTGGGGTGTAGGAAGTGTTGGAGTTCCCCCATGCACAGGACCACCCCTTGTCAAGTTGCCTGCCTCATCATTCCTTAGCCCTCAGAGAAGAGGATGATGCTATGATTATTATTCAAAACACTCCCAAAGACAGGAAACAGGTATTGAACCTAATGAGATGACAAGTGTTCAGATGCAAGTGCAGGTCCTGGATGTAGGTTCAAACACCTTATGATACTGAGCACTTTGCAAGCACTTGCTATGACTGGCAAAAAGACGAGTCTGTTCCAGGTAAAGAGCCAGATTTGGGCACTTGCAGAGGATACATGGCATTTTGCCCTGGTGGGGCAGAGGAGAGCCACTGGGAAATGAGTTGACTTATTTCTCTCCACCCTGTTCTTAAAGAATTTTAATATTCTGGAGGATACTGAAGTAGCACAATAGAAACAAATGGGAAATTGTTAAAATATTGATTGTAATTTCCTGGCAACTTAACTTACTTAAAAACCAGGAACCTTTAAGAAAAAAAAAGCCCTCATTAGAGAGTGAGCAGTTAATTAAGGGGCTGTAGAATGGCTTGCATCAATTTCACCATGAAACCAGAAAACTGTGGCTACAAGTCAATTTTTCACTCCACAGCGTCTTACCACAAAACGCAGCTTCCAGAAAGCAATGGGCAATGCTACCAAAGCCTAGATAAGGATGGGAAACGGTCATTTAAACAGAGATGGATAAACAATTTAGGGAATTAATGTAAATCCAGATGGCTGTCAGCTTTCCTCTTGCACCATATATAGGACTGAAAGACATTGTCAAAGCTCTTATATAGAAAAAAGTATGCAGATGGCATGCTAATTATTACTCTTAATGCAATGACTTTTTTTTCCAATAGCACAGACATGACTCAGGCCCCACATGGGAAGAGGCTCTATCCACTGTTCTAGGACCCTTCAGACCATTTGTAATTTTGTGATAAAAAAAGAAAACAACAAAACCCTGGCTAGTGGCTTTCCTAGCAACTGGCTAGGCTGCCACTGCACCATCACCACAACCATTCAGAAGGTTAATATGACCTAACACCAGGAAACCAGCCAGGGCCCAACATCAGGCAGGCACAGTGTCCAGGATGTCTGGAGAAAAAACAGACAATGCACTCTAGATCAGGGGTCCTCAAACTTTTTAAACAGGGGGCCAGTTCACTATCCCTCAGACCATTGGAGGGCCGGACTATAGTTTTGAAAAACTATGAACAAATTCCTATGCACACTGCACATATCTTATTTTGAAGTAAAAAATCAAACGGGCAAAAAGCACCTGTATGTGGCCTGCAGGCTGTAGTTTGAGGACGTCTGCTCTAGATGATCATATTAACAATTGAAGCACCTAAAGATTGGGGGCACAGCTACTATGTGCCAGGCCCTATGCTTCACCTCTGTGAGCTGAGTGAAGCCTCATAAAAAATAATTTTAGAGCTAAGCAAACTGAGGCTCAGAGAGGTTAAGCAAATTCTCTGACACCACATAGTTACTCACTGTGGAAACCAAGATTTCAATGTCTTGGGCAGTCTGAAACTGACCAGCCTCAAAAGAATGCCATTAACATAAAGCTCACCAGGGAGGAGGGAAGTAAGGTCCACTTCATGCATGTAGCTAATGTTGTGTCTGATGCTTGGCTAGCTGGCTGGCTTACATTAGCTTTACAGAAAGAACTGTTACATTTTCAGAAATTTTGTCAGCCTGGTGATGACGCATGGTTAGCTTGAAATTGACAATGGTGGGGGTAGTTACACCTCAGAAATGGGTAATGGCTATAAATCAGGGCTGGATTGTTAAACATTTGCCAACAAACCATTCTATGAAGATGTTAGAGCCAGAATGCCTGGCCCCACCATTTACTAACTGTGTAGCTGGGGCAAGTTTTCTAGTTCCTGAAATGGCAATAATAGTGCCCACCTCATTAGGTTGTTGCAATCATTAATTAATCCACGTAAATCACTTAGCACAGTATAAGTAATCCATTACTGTTAGTTGTAAAGGTACGCTGTATCCACTACTACTACTACTTATTATTATATTTAGGCGGCCATTTATTTTCATCTAGAATACAGCAACCATGTCCTAACTAGTCTCCCTACTCCAATCTTCTCTTCTCCAATGCATCCTCCTCACAGCCACTAGGGTAAATTTCTAGATGCTCCCCTTCTTAAAACATTTCAATGGCTCCCTATTACCCTCAGGGCTAAAGTCCCACCTTCTTTGCCTAATGCATATGGTCCACCTTACCTGGCCCTCCTCCAAAATAACAAAATCTGTCATAGTTTGTTAGGCCTGCCATAACAAAATACCATTAACTGAGTGGTCTGAACAACAGAAATTTATTGTCTTCCAGTTCCGAAGGCTAGAAGTTTGACATCCAAGTGTCAGCAGGGTTGGTTCTGAGGGCTGTGAGGCCTCTCTCCTTGGCTTGTAGATGTCCATCTTCTCCCTGTGTTCCTTCATATCATCTCCCCTCTATGTATGTCTCTGTATCCTAAATTCTCTTTTTTTTGAGATAGGGTCTTGCTCTGTTGTTCAGGCTACAGTGATAATTTATCCTTTTTATAAAGGACACCAGTCATATTGGATTATGGCTTCACCCTACCCCAGTATGACCTCATCTTAACTAATGACATCTGCAGTGACCCTATTTCCAAATAAGTTCACATTCTTAGGTAGTGGGGGTTAGGGCTTCAACATATGAATATGGTGGGGGGGACACAATAAAACCTGTAACAGTCCACCTTCTGGCCCCCAAAAGTTCATGTCTTCTTCATGTGCAAAATACAATCAGTCTATCTTAACATCTTCAAAAGTCTTAACCCATTCTAGCACCAACTCTCAGTCCATAACCTTATTCAAATGTCATTTAAATTAGGTATGAATGAGACCGGGGTTATAATTCTTCCTGGGGCAACATTCCTCTCCTTCTGGTAACCTGTGAAACCAGGCAACATATCTGCTTCCATAATGTCATGGTGGGCCCGGAGTTAAGATAGACCTTCCCCTTCCAAAAGGGAGGAATAGGAAGGAAAAAGGGGATCATGGATCCTGAGAAACTCTGAAACATAGCAGGGCAAACTCCATTAGATGTGAAGTCTTGATAATTGTTCTTTTTGAGTTTTGGTTTTGTTTTGTTTTTATAGATTTAGGAAGTACAAGTTCAGTTTTGTTATATAGATATATTGCACAGTGGTGAAGTCTGGGCTTTTAGTATATCTATCACCCAAATAGTGCCGACTGTACCCAGTAGGTAATTTATCATCTTTCATTCCCACACACACACCTTTGGAGTCTTCACTGTGTACTGTTCCACTCTGTATGATCCTGTGTACCCATAGGTTAGCTCTCACTTAAAATTAAGAACATGCAGTATTTGGTTTTTCTGTTCCCAAGTTACTTCATTTAGGATAATGACCTTCAATTTCATCCATTTTTCTTCAAAAGACATGATTTTATTCTTTTTTTTATGGCTGAGTATTATTCCATGGTATACATGACATTTTTTTTATATCAATTCATCAGTTGATGGACACTTAGATTGATTCCATATCTTTGGTATTGTGAATAGTGCTGTAGCAAACATACAAGTGCAAGTATTTTCTTGATAGAATAATTTCTTTTCATTTGGGTAGAAACCTAGTAGTGGGATTGCTGGATCAAATGGTAGATGCATTTTTAGTTCTTTGGGAAATCTCCATGCTGTTTTCCAAAGAGGTTATACTAATTTAGAATCCAACCACCAGTGTATAAGCGATCCCTTTTCTCTGCATCTGTACCAATGTCTATTGTTGACTTTTTTTTTTAATTTTTTTTTTATTTTGGCATATTATGGGGGTACAGATTTTAAGGTTTCAATAAATGCCCATTTCCCCCCCTCCCCCTAAAAGTCTGAGTCTCCATCATGACCATCCCCCAGATGGTGCACATCTCACCCATTATGTATGTATATACCCACCCCCCTCCCCCCTCCCCCCACCCACCTGCCCAATACCCTATTACTGTAGTACCTATGTGTCCACTTAGGTGCTACTCAGTTAATACCAGTTTTCTGGAGAATATATCTGGTGCTTGTTTTTCCATTCTTGGGATACTTCACTTAGTAGTATGGGTTCCAGCTCTAACCAGGAAAATATAAGATGTGCTATATCACCATTGTTTCTTAGAGCTGAATAGTACTCCATGGTATACATATACCACATTTTATTAATCCATTCTTGGATTCATGGGCACTTGGGCTGTTTCCACAGCCTTGCAATTATGAATTGTGCTGCTATAAACATTCGAGTGCAGGTGTCTTTTTTGTAGAGTGTCACTGGATCATTTGGGTAGATGCCCAGCAATGGGATTGCTGGATCAAATGGTAGATTCACTTGTATCGCTTTAAGGTATCTCCATATTGCTTTCCACAGAGGTTGAACTAGTTTGCCGTCCCACCAGCAGTGTAGGAGTGTTCCTCTTTCTCCGCAACCACGCCAGCATTTATTGTTTGGAGATTTTTTGATAAAGGCCATTCTCACTGGGGTTAAGTGATATCTCATTGTGGTTTTGATTTGCATTTCCCTGATGATTAGAGATGTTGAGCATTTCTTCATATGTTTGTTGGCCATTCTTCTGTCTTCTTTAGAAAAATTTCTGTTCAAGTCTTTTGCCCACTTTTTAATGGGGTTATTTGATTTTTTCTTCCTAATTTTCGTGAGTTCTAAGTATATTCTAGTTATCAGTCCCTTATCGGATGCATAGGATGCAAAAATTTTCTCCCATTCTGTAGGTTGTCTGTTTACTTTCATGACTATTTCTTTGGCTGTGCAGAAGCTTTGTAGTTTGATCATGTCCCATTTATTTATTTTTGTTGCTGCTGTGATTGCCTTTGGGGACTTCTTCATAAACTCTTTGCCCAGGCCGATGTCTAGGAGAGTGTTTCCAACTTTTTCCTCTAGAGTTCTAATAGTTTCATATCTTAGGTTTAAGTCTGTTATCCAGCGTGAGTTGGTTTTTGTGAGAGGTGAAAGGTGTGGGTCCTGTTTTAGCCTTCTACAGGTGGCTATCCAGTTTTCCCAGCACCATTTATTGAAGAGAGATTCTTTTCCCCAGCGTATGTTTTTGTCTGCTTTGTCAAAGATGAGATGGCTATATGAGGATGGTTTTATATCAGGATTCTCACATCTGTTCCACTGGTCAATATTCCTGTTTTTGTGCAAATACCATATTGTTTTAATTACTACAGCTTTGTAGTATAGTTTGATATCTGGCATATTAATGCCTCCCATTTTGTTTTTGTTGCCTAGAATTGCTCTTGATATTCGGGGTCTTCTTTGGTTCCATACGAAGCGTAAAATTATTTTTTCTATATCTGTGAAGAATGCTGATGGGATTTTAATAGGTATTGTATTGAATCTGTAGATCAGTTTGGGTAGTATAGACATTTTGATGATGTTGAGTCTGCCGATCCACGAGCATGGTATGGATTTCCATCTGTTTACATCCTCTGCTATTTCCTTCCTCAGTGTTTCATAGTTCTCCCTGTAGAGGTCTTTTACCTCTTTGGTTAAATATATCCCTAGGTACTTTAATTTCCTTGTTGCTATTGTGAAGGGAATTGAGTCTTTGATTTGGTTCTCAATTAGATTGTTGTTGGCGTATATGAATGCCTCTGATTTCTGTGTATTGATTTTGTATCCTGAGACTTTACTAAATTCATTGATCAGTTCCAGGAGTTTCTTGGTTGAATCCTTGGGGTTTTCTAGATACAATATCATATCATCAGCAAAGAGTGAAAGTTTGATCTCTTCTGCCCCTATTTGGATACCTTTGATTCCATTTTCCTGTCTGATTGCTGTAGCCAAGACTTCCAGCACTATGTTGAACAGAAGTGGAGATAGTGGGCAGCCTTGTCTGGTTCCAGTTCTAAGTGGGAATGATTTCAATCTTTCCCCATTCAGTATGATGTTGGCTATGGGTCTGTCATATATGGCTTGTATCATTTTTAGGTATGTCCATTCTATGCCTATTTTCTTCAGTGTTCGTATCATGAAAGGGTGTTGAATTTTGTCAAAAGCTTTTTCTGCATCTATTGAAAGAATCATGTGGTCTTTGTTTTTGCTTCTGTTTATGTGGTGAATTGCATTTATAGATTTACGTATGTTAAACCATCCCTGCATCCCTGGGATGAAGCCCACTTGGTCGTGGTGGATTATTTTTTTTGATAAGTGTCTGGATTCGGTTAGCTAAGATTTTGTTGAAAATTTTTGCATCTATATTCATTAGGGATATTGGTCTGTAGTTTTCTTTTTTTGTTGCATCCTTTCCTGGTTTTGGTATCGGAGTAATATTTGCTTCATAAAAGGTGTCGGGGAGGTTTCCGTTCTTCTCGATGTTGTGGAATAGTTCCTGACAGATAGGTACTAGTTCTTCTTTGTAAGTATGGTAAAATTCAGGTGTGAAGCCATCTGGACCGGGACTTTTCTTTTTAGGGAGATTTTTAATTGCTGTTTCTATTTCAGCTGTTGAGATTGGTCTGTTCAGGGAATCTATTTCTTCCTTGTTGAGCCTAGGGAGTCTGTGTGTTTCTAGAAATTTGTCCATTTCCTCCACATTTTCCAGTTTGTGTGCATAAAGATTTCTGTAGTATTCATAAATTGTATCTTGTATCTCTTTAGGATCAGTTGTGATATCTCCTTTTTTATTCCTGATGGAGCTTATTAGAGATTTCTCTTTTCTGCTTTTCGTTAGCTTAGCCAATGGTGTGTCAATTTTGTTTATTTTTTCAAAGAACCAACTTTTTGTTTTATTAATCTCCTGAATAGCTTTCCTGTTTTCAAGTTCGTTTAGTTCTGATTTGATCTTGTTGATTTCACTTCTTCTGCTGGGTTTGGTGTTGGTCTGTTCTTCTTTTTCCAGCTCTTTGTGTCGTTTCATTAGATTGTCTATTTGTGATCTTCTTGTCTTTTGGTTATAGGCATTTATGGAGATAAACTTTCCTCTCAGAACTGCTTTAGCTGTGTCCCAGAGGAGTTGATAACTTGTCTCTCCATTGTCGTTTTCTTCATAGAACTTTTTTATTTCCGTCTTGATTTCTTCATTTACGAAGTAATCATTTAGTAGGAGGTTGTTTAATTTCCACGTTTTTGTGTAGAAATGTGAGTTTCTGTTAGGGTTGATTTCTAGTTTTATTCCACTGTGATCTGAGAAGGTACATGGTATGATTTCTATTTTTTTAAATTTCTTGTGATTTTCTTTGTGTCCTAGGATATGGTCAATCTTAGAGAATGTCCCGTGAGCTGATGAGAAGAAAGTTTATTCAGTGGATTTTGGGTAGAATGTTCTGTAGATGCCTGTCAGACCCAATTGTTCTAGAGTTTTGTTTAAGTCCATTATTTCTTTATTAATTTTCTGTTTGTAGGATCTGTCTCGTGCCGTCAGTGGGGTGTTGAAATCTCCGGCGATTATGGAGTTGCTATTAATCCATTTGCTTAGCTCCAGTAAGGTTTGCTTTATGAATCTGGGTGCACCTAAGTTGGGTGCATATATATTTAAAATTGTTATCTCTTCTTGTTGGACTGTGCCCTTCACCATTATATAATGACCCTCTTTGTCTTTTACTACTTTTGTTGGTTTAAAAACTAAATCGTCTGAAATTAGAACTGCCACACCAGCCTTCTTTTGGCTTCTATTTGCTTGGAATATTGATCTCTACCCTTTTATTTTTAGTCTATATGCATCCTTGCAGGTTAGATGTGTTTCCTGAAGACAGCATATACTTGGCCTATATTTTCTTATCCATTCAGCCAGCCTATGTCTGTTGAGTGGAGAGTTTAAGCCATTCACATTTATTGAGAGAACTGATAGGTAGGGTAGATTACTGATCATTCTGTTGGGTTGGATGTTGTTGCTATGATTTCTGTCTTGAGCCATTGTAATATCTGGCCTTTAATATCTTTGGGTTTTGGTTGTTTTTATATTCGTGGGTTATTTTTATGATGTTCCGTGCATAACGCTGTTTTAAGTACTTCTTGTAGGGCTGGTCTTGTCTTGGTGAATTCTCTGAGCCTTTGCTTGTCTGAGAATGTTTTTATTTCTCCTTCATATATGAAGCTTAGTTTTGCAGGGAATAATATTCTAGGCTGGGCATTGTTTTGTTTCAAAAGAGTGAGAATGGGGCCCCAGTCTCTCCTTGCTTGTAAAGTCTCATTAGAGAAGTCTGATGTTATTCGAATTGGCTTTCCCTTGTATGTTACTTGCTTCTTTTGTCTTACAGCTCTTAGAAGGGCCTCTTTAGTTGATACTTTGGTTAGTCTGATGACTGCATCTCGTGACGTCTTCCTGTTTGCATTGAATCTCCCAGGGGTCCTCTGACCTTCTTGAACTTGTATATCAAGATTTTGAGCAAGGCCTGGGAAATTTTCCTCTATTATATCTTCAAACAGCTTGTCCAACCCTTGAGTATTGTCTTCTTCCCCTTCCTGTAACCCTATGACCCTCACATTAGGTTTCTTCACATAATCCCACAGCTCTTGTAGGCTTTGCTCTTTTCTCTTGTTTCTCTGCTCTATTTCTGTGACTGATTTATTTAATTGGAGGGTGTTATCTTCAAGCTCTGAGATTCTTTCTTCTGCTTCATCTACCCTGTTCTTGAGACTTTCCACTGTATTTTGTAGTTCCTTGAATTGATTCTTCATTTCAATGAGTTCGGTTACACTTTTCTTCAATGTGTCTATTTCTTTTCTCATATCCTGGAGACTTTTTGTAGTTTCTTGGTGTTGGTTGTTGAGTTGTTGTTGCAGCTGGGTGAGTGTTCTTATGTTCCACATACGAAATTCCTCTTCTGTTATATTGGTTGCCTGATTTTGGTCGGTGTCCGTTTCTAGGGGGCTGGTGCTCCTCTTTGGGGGTGTGTTTTCCGTTTGGTTCTTCATATTTCCTGAGTTCTTTCGCTGATTTCTTCCCATGTCAATCAGTTGTTGTTTCTTTCCTTAGTTTATTGTTTGGGTATTCACACACCTTGTTTAGTTTCTGAGGCGTTAGGTGGTGCCTGTGGGTGAAATTGGACCACTCCCTGTATATTGAGTCAGTGGGTGCCGTGGAAAGGCTGTGCAAGATGCCGTCCCTGTCAGTAGGTGGCGTTTGCATGGAGAAACAGGCTATGGTGTTGATTTTGAGTCCTGTTATCAGCTCTCGTTCTGGGTGGAGCTGGGTTGGGTAAGCCTGCCCTCAGGCCCTTAGCAGGGGTCAAAGTTCTGTCCTCTGCTTCCAGGGAGAGCTGTCAGGGTGGGGCTGGAATGGTCCTGCTCAGCCAGAAAGTCTGGGTGTGGGGGTGGGGCTGTCTGAGACCCGCAGTCTGCAGCAGGCCTGGCTTCTTTCCACCCTCCCCAACTCCGCAGCTACTCCTGGGCCTCTGCCAGCAGGCCAGACCACAAGCCATCAGGCCTCCCGGGACTGTGATGCCGGCGGGGAGGTTCCCTGCACAGGAACGCCACCTGGGTTGGGAGCACGGCCTCCTCCTGGGAGGAGGGTTGCCCTCTAGGACGCTGATCCGCCCCTGGAGGCACAGAGCCCTCAGTAGGCTGTTCAGGTATAACCCTTCTGTGCCCCGGGCAATGCTAGCCCTCGGTGCAGGGGATCTGGTCTGCAGGTCCGACCTCTGGGTCCCAGAGTTCAAAGTGTATTCCCACCAGGGAGAGGATTTCGGGTCCTAATTCACCCACAGGGAGCCCAAGCTGGGTCTATGTCTCTCAGCCTCTGAGTCGGCACCGTTTTCCTGGGAACACGGTGCCAGCAGCACCTGGGAGGGCGGGCGGGGTCCCCAACGGGAAGGTCCCCTTCCCTGGAGGTGCCTCAGGCTGGTGGCTGTATTGTCTCTCTGGGCAGCCGCGGGTAGGGTTGGCGGAGGGGGGGAGGAGGCAATATGGCGCCTGCCGTGCGGCTCGGGTACGTGCACACGGAGGTGCCCGGAGGAAGTTGGGAACCTGGTGTCACGTCTGCTACAGGCTCACCGTTGGCAGGCAGCAGCAGTCTCTGGGCTGGTGTCCGTAGGTCTCTCCACCCACTGGGGAGCCCACCAGCAGTCCCGAATGCAGGGGAGGGGAAACAGCAGATCCACCTACCCTTGCCGCTGGTCTCTGGGCTCTGTTGACTTTTTCATAATGGGCATTCTCACTGGAGTAAGATCTGTAGTAAGACTGGAGTAAGACTGTAGTAAGATCTCATTGTGGTTTTAATTTCCATATCTCTGATAATTAGTGATGTTGAACATTTTTTCATGTTTGTTGGCCATTTGTATGTCTTCTTTTGAACAACATCTTTCACAGAATTAGGAGCAGACAATCCTAAAATTCATATGGAACCAAAAATGAGCCCAAGTAGCCAAAGAAATCCTAATCAAAAAGAACGACAGTGGAGGCATCATATTATATGACTTCAAATTATACTACGAGGCTATATCACCAAAATAGCATGGTTCTGGTTGGTATAAAAGTAGACATATGAAAAAGAATAGAGAACCCAGAAATAAAGCCGTAGACCTACAACCAACTGATCTTTGACAAAGCTGACAAAAACATACAGTGGGAAAAGGACACCCTATTCAATAAATGGTGCTAGGAAAATTGGATAGTCATATGTGGAGGAATGAAACTGGATCCCTATCTCTGATCATTACAAAATTTAACTTATAAAAATTAACTCAAGATGGATTAAAGACTTGCATTTAAGACATGACACCATAACAATTCTAGAAGAAAACTTAGGAAAAACCCTTTTGGACATTGGCCTAGGCAAGGAATTTATGACTAAGACCCCAAAAGCAAATGCAACAAAACCAAAAATAAATAAATGAGACTTACTTAAACTAAAAAGCTTTTGCATAGCAAAATAATCAACAAAGTAAATAAACAACCTACAGAATGGGAGAAAATATTCACAAACTATGCATTCAATGAAGAACTAACATCCAGAATCTGCAAGGAAGTCAACAAGCAAAAAACAAGCAACTCCATTAAAAAGTGGACAAACGAGAATCATTGTCTTTGGCTTGATACTTTGTCCTCTGGACTTGCCCCCCAGCCTTCACAAAGACAACTCATGTGGTGGACATACCAAACAAGTCACTGTTCTGAAACACACTGTTCTTTCGCACCTCCATGCTGTGTACACGTTGTTCCCTCCAGGCAGAGGGAGGCCCTTCTTTCCCTGATCACTGGGGGCATTCCTCTGCAGCCATTAATTCTCTGCTGAAGCCTTAGCTCCTTGCTGTGAGGACTTCTTTGACACCCCCACTCTTCCCTGAGGCCCAGAAGAAGGAGCTGCTCCATTTGTAAAAAGTGCCTCTGGCACTTTAGCTGACTCTAGTGCAGCTTTTGCCACCCTAGCTTGTAACTGTTGATGGACCTGTTCCCTCAGTGGACTACATACTACTTGGTTTCAGGCAGAAGCTCTGGTTTATCGTGTCTTCACAGAACAGGATCAGGCACAGCACCAGTGCACAACGTATAAATGCCTGTCATTTGTGTTATCAAATGCACAAAGTGTTAGGGACCGGCTTCCTGCACCCCGCCAGGCAGACGAACAAAGACACCAAGGATGCAATCACTCAAGAGGAGCTTTATTTTCTGGCTAGCCAGGGTCCAGGCCCTAGAGTGCCAGCGCAGTGGCCGCTCTTACAGGCAAGGACCCTGACCAAAGCTGGGGCTCCTCTTTTATCCCCCCTCCCTCTTGAACACCCGCGCTGTACAAGCTGATTGTGCGTGTTAGTCTTTAAAATGATTGGTGGACTGGTAGCCCGCCGGCGGCAAAGGGGGCTTTCTCCCTTATCTGGCCCCATACCTATGCGTCCAGCTGCAAGCAAGCGATTCTCAGAAGCAGAAATATGCGTTTAGCCGATAGCTCTACCTTTGGGCCCCAAGCTAGCAGTTTCCAGGAGCCGATTACTCTTCCCCTGGGCCCATTTTCTGTTATCCGGGCACAAGTGAGCCAGCAGCTTTGGGGTGCAATTAGGCCCTTACAAAAGGAGCCTCTTCTGAATACCTACAGTGTATGGAGTATTGGACTTTAGCTGTACACTCTTGCGGAGGGGAGGGAAAAGGACAAGCTATCTCACATTCATCATTAGAGACAACATGGGTACCGCACTTGAGAGCCAGAGAGGCCCTTACCAGCAGGTGCTGATGCCTGACAGATGTTAATAATAACTTCTTGATTCGACCATCACACCTACCGTCTGAAAGACAACATAGCATAGTATAAAAGCACGAAATCAGAAGTCAGCCTGATTTGAATCCAGACTTTGCCACTTACCAGCTGTGTGACCTTGAGCAGCTTACTTACTCTCTCTGTAGTCTGTTTCCTCATCTGTAAAATGGGACTAACAGCAGTACCCACCTCACAGTGTTGGTGTAAGGATTCAGTAAGTTAATATCTGCTAAACTTTAGCTATCATCTAGGTATAGCCAGTGCCTAACTAGATATCCTAGACCTGATGCTACTGAGAAATGATTGCTGAGGGCAAAACACGCTTATCTGCCCAGTGACAGAATGAGGCAAAGTAAGTCCCAGTTGCTACTCTGGCTCTCAAGTAAGGTACTTCTGTCCTACACATGAAATGACCTCAGTGTACCAATTAAGTATCATGTCTTTAAGTACAAATAAATGTATGTGGGGAGGGGACAGGCCCCTAAGGAGACAGGGAAGCCAGGTGTCTGCTTGTGGCAGACTTACATGGTAAGATCTCTGGCCTGGGAGGCAAGACCCTGGGTTCTTGGCTTCATCCTGCAAGTGGCCCACTGTGCGACATGGAACAAGCTTCTTTCCCTTTCTTGGCTTGAATTTCTGGCTCTCTCATAGGCTTGGACCTCCCATCTCTAGCATTTTCCAGGGAGCCTCCCCCAGCTAATCTGGAGGCCAAGATACCTGTCCTGGCCTGTGGGTGGCTGCCAGTTGTGCTAGAGCTATGGCTATGCCTCCACCACCCTGCCTCATGGCCACATAGCATGTCTGCCAGCCCTGCTGCCTTGAGGACTGAGTGTAGATGTGCTATTTGAATAACAAAACCAAAGGGCAAAGAAGTGGCTTGTTACTTTTCACAGTGAGCTGGGACATTTATCTCCCTGGCCCTTTCTCCTGCATTTGGAGGCAAGTGAGGCCAGAAGATACTTTGCTCCCCAGGTGCATTCTTTCTGGGTACTCATTACTTCCTTAGTGCCTCAGGACCTGGACTGAGAGTCACCTTTTTGCCCCTGTGGTTCTGCCCAAGGCACTGCCAAGGTGGTACTATATGAAGAATTACGGTATTGGGCAGTTGCCAGGAGGAAGAGAGTGTGTGCTTTACATAGGACTGAAATGTCCCTGCTGTTCAGAGAAAGGACATTCAGAGAAGAAGACAAAATTGATGCCTTTCGCAGCAGCCAAATTTCCATCTCATTGCTGTGTGCCGGAAACATGATGCTCATAGCTGGATAACACAGACTAGTGTCACTTTGCATCGGCAGCAATACAAATGGCTTTAGTAATCAAATCCCCCCTGGACCTGATGGCAGATGCCTCACTTGCTAAGAGGGCCATGGTGCCCAGTTTTAGAGCTATGGAGGTCCAAGCAAGCTAGACACGGTACAACACTGACCTTTGCAATGGACATCTAGAAGCTTCCCACAGGTCGCCATGCAGTGTTCATCTTCTTCCCTGTCCTGTCCATGTCCTTAGTCCTGCCCCACAGAAGCCTTCCTTCCTAGAGCACTTCATTGCCCATTTCAGCACCCTGGCCTATCTGTGAAGCCACAACCCTATATTGGCTCCTTGTTCCTGAAGAGCAAATGTGGCAGTCTGTCACCTTACAGGCACCATTCTGCCACTCTATGGGCTCGGTGAGACTAGGAGAATCAGAGCAGAAGCCTCACGGAGATTTTGAAACCCTCAGCAGAGGCTGGGGGAATCAGAGCAGAAGCCTGGAGAAACTTCTATAACCCTAAGCAGCTGCAGCCACCAGGGGCCACATTTCTCTATAGTAGGGCAAACAGCAAGCAGAACATTTCCTACCCTTAATGGAGGCCAAAACTAGCTGTCCCTTGCCAAACTCCATGCCAACTCCTCTTGCTCTCCACTCAGAGCTTGTTCCTGCTAATGAAATGGCCATTCTGCCAGTGTAACATTACTTAGCGATTTATTAGCAATTATTGATTTTCAATTGTGGTTTCCTGGGGCTGTGGGATAGAGGAAATCGAAAGCATCTGGCTTGTGGATCTCCATCCATTTGCTTGAGGCCATGGACCCACATGCAAGTGGCTTGTCCATTTCCAAAAGTCCTGGGAGAGGCAACCAGCACTACTTGCTGCTGCTAGTTTTCCTCTCACTGGCCCCTTAAGAGCCCTCCATCCCACTTTCCCCAAAGCCCCAGCTGCAGGTGAGAGCAGACAGAACTTTAAGTGCATGCTTTCATGACATTTTTCATGGCCCTGGCCAGATCCTGTTCCCGCCTCCTAGGACCCTCTTGTCCCTTTTCTTCCCAAAGGCTTCTCTCCTTTACTCCCTCTTAAAGGATTCCTATTTCTTCCTAATGGTCCATTGTCCCTCAGCTTGGAAAACCATGGCCTCCTTACCCTGGCAGGAAGTAGGAGCCTCTTGGCCCGTTGTCTGTATTTCCTTGTGACCTTGGGCCTTCCCACCACCAGCATCCTCAGCCTGAAATACATTTTAAAGCCAGGTGGTCCAACTTGTTCCCTGACCTTGTCTGTGACTCCCAGCTCCAGCCTCCAGCCTGAGAAAGAGTAGGCACGAAAACATTCTTTCCTAAGTGACTCCTGAGCACCTTGCTAAACTAGTCATGGAAGAAAGATCTATAAAAAAGGAAATACTACCAGAAATTGCTAATATATTATGACACATATGCATAATCTTATCTATCTCTTATCTCAGCCACTTCTGAGGCAACCAGTTCTTTCTGTGTGGGCTCCAACAAGCTTCATGAAGGTACAGCTTCACAGCACCTTGCTTCAGGCTTACACCACATGCCTCTACCCCTTACCTTCCCTTTTCATGTTGGCATGGAATGCCAGGGGGACTCATTTGGTATGCATACATGGAGGGGAGTTAAGTTCCCATGGAGTGAAACTTTGGCCAAAGCTGAATCTCTTATCAGTTGGATGAGAATAAGGGCCCCATTTCTGGTTAAAAGAAGGGATTGTGCTAAGCCCTGGCATGCAGTGGCATCACAGTTATTCACTCTCACTTGTGAAGCATGTAGTTATATGGCAGTTGTGACACTTGAATAGCATGGAGATAATGGTAATCATAAGGATTTGGGGGTTGGTTGGATTTTCTTACTTTGGGAAGCTTACAGTAAAGAAAATGACAGTCTTGGGTCAGCCAGCCATCAATTCAAAACACCATGTGAAAGCTAGACATCCTCTATGGCAGGATTTAAGGGAATCCTTATCTCCTACAGTGGCAGGGCATACTGTGCTGAAAATCAGACTCAACACCAAATTGTAACGCTAGAGTGCTACAAAAAGATTGAATGGCAGCCTTGATGGTTTTCTATATGAAGATTCTCATGGGAAAACAGTAGGATCTTGAATTCTGGGATGGGGATATTTGAGTATATAAACCTGAGAACTTGAAGCTCCATATTCTTCAAGACCTTCCATGCTGGCAGCTTCTTTCTTTTTGCCAGATAAGAGCACTCTGTCCCTGTGTGGAGACCCTGCAGTGACCTCATCTGATGCACATGCCTTATGAGATGATGCTTTTCCTTCTCAAGACTCACCTCCACTACCCTTCATTGCCTCCAGGCCGATGACCAAGGTCAGATTTCAGGATAGCTCAAGCTTGGAAGTACATTGCCTATTCTGGAATAAAATAGCTTTTATGCCAAAAAATTGCAGAAACTGGAATTGTGAGAACACTTATGGGAGTAGATATTGATGGTGCTGGACCCAGGGAGTAGAGAGGGGGAAATTTATTGACATAGAAGCACTCACTTATGCCCAGGGATTCAATGTTCATATAACATCTGAAATGGGTTCAAATACTCTGCTTGGATGGCTCATTAAAACTTGGACATGACAGTAGCCTATAATAAATGAGGTGGAGATGCTGTAACTTTCTTGATATGGTATTGGGGAAGGGATTATAATGATCAGAGAGGTGTTAGAATGGATTTATTACATGATATCAGAAAGTCTATCATTTGATTGTGCTCCCCGGGTGGGCCCAAGGACACTCCTTTTACCAAACAAAGCAATAGGTGAGAGGGCCACTAGCATAGAAGCTTGTTAGGTAGTTGTTCTCTCTAGGTTAAATTTGACAGTGGGAGATATCACTATGAGACTGGCCTCCTGGATATCAGTGGTGATGGTGGGACTCTAGAATGGGAGAAGTCAGGTGGCAACATTTAACCATTATTGTAATAGAAAGCAAGGTCAGATTAGCAACAGTGATATCATACCTTCAGAGATCTGTGTGATGACCCACAAGCCATTGTGTCCCTAGGACAGATAGAGAAGTAACTAGGGTCTCACTTGATTAATATAATATAAAACAAAAAGCTAGGTATTATTAGACCTATAAAGTTATAATGTCAGGCAAGCACACTAGTATCTCATTGTAGGATGAAAAGGATAATTTGACTTTGGATCCAAAAAGATCCTAGACTCAAGTAAATTATACACATATATGGCCCAGACACCCATGTCACCTACATCTGTGGCATTGACACAACTTTGCCACAGCTCACACCTATGACCTTATGGGATTTCCCTATAGTCAACTGATGGAAAATAAAATAACATAATCTGGGCCTGGTTCTCAAATGGGTTGGCAAAATATATTGGTGGAAGTTGAAAAAAATGGACTGTTGCTATATTCCAATCCCACCCAGTAATGGCCTAAAGGACAGTGGTAAAGGGAAATACTCCTGGAGGGGAGCAGTTGCAAGCAGTAGGATTGGTGATCAACTTGGTGTGAAAGGAGAAGTGGCCTACAAAAGGATGAACTACTGGGCAGTGGCAATTGGCCTAGCTGGTTGTCATGGGTTGAATCATGCTCCCTCCCACTGCCCCAACCAAGTTCATATAGCCAAGTTCTAACCCCAGTATCTCAGAATGTGACCTTTTTTGGAAATAGGGTCACTACAGATGTAGTTAGTTAAGATGAGCTCTTACTAGAGTAGGGTGGGCCCTAATCCAATATGATTGGTGTCCTTATAAAAAAGGGACATTTATACACAAAGACACACACAGAGGAAAGATGATGTGAAGTGACTCAGGGAGAAGACGGCCATTGACAAGCCAGAGAGAGAGGTCTGGAACACAGCCTTACTTCACAGCCCTCAGAACAACCTACTGACACCTTGATTTCAGACTTCTAGGCTTCCAGAATGGTGAGACAATACATTTCTGTTGTTTCAGCCACCCAGTTCATGGTACTTTGTTATGGCAACCAGAGCAAATGAACACACTGGTTGGATAGGGGCCTGGAAATAATATGCTTGGAAAATCAAACATCAGGAGGTCTGGAGAAGAGTATGTGGATGAACCTGTGGGAATGGACATAAAGCCTGTGGCTCTTTGTGCCTCATGTTAATGCCTACCAGAAAGCACCCACCATAGAGGATGCATTCATTCAATAAGGCACACAAGATGAGTCATTCTGTGGGTTCCATTAGTTCCCCTCCTTGATGAGCTGTTTCCAGTGTTGGTGCAATAGGTCCACAAATGGAGGCCATGCAGCAGGGATAGAGGCTAGTGTGGAGCCAAGAGCATTTCTTCTCGGCAAGACTGATCTAGTGATGCCAATGCTGAATGCCCAACCTGCCAGCAACAGAGCAGGATGCTGAGTCTTTGATATGACACCATTGCTCAAGAAGACCATCTAGCCACTTGGTGTTAGGTTGATTACATTGGGTCCCTTCTACTCTGGAAGGGGAAGGCATCTAGCCTTATTGAACTTGATACCTACTCTGGCTATGAGTTTGCCTTCCCTGTCCACAATGCCTCCACCAGCACCACAGTCTGAAAGCTTACAGAATGCCTCATTTAGCAATGTGGTATCTTGCACAGCATTGCTTCTGACAAAGGCACACATTTTGTGGCAAAGGAGGTGCAAAAATGGGCACAGGATTCACTAGTATTACCTGGTACCAAATCACTCTGTAGCAGCAGGCTTAATAGAATACCCTGTTAAAGGCTTATCTGTGATGCCAGCTTGGGCACAACACACTGTGGTGTTGAGTTGCTGTCTTCCAGGATGCAGTATGTACATGGCTACAATGGCTGATATAGAGTACTGTGTCCCCAGTAGCTAGAACCCACAGATCTAGGGATCAAGGGGTGGATATAGGAATGGGATTTCACACCATCAGTCCCAGGGATCCACTTGTGGCATTTGTGCTTCCTGTCCCTGAAGCCTTAGTCTCTGCGAGGTTGGAAGTTCTGGTGTGATGGGTGAGAATGCTTCCACCAGGGGTCACAGTAAAGATTCCATTGAATTTAAAGCTACAGTAACTATCTGGTTAGTTTGGGTTTCTCACGCCAGCAAACAAGCAAGAAAAGAAAGGAGGCGTTAGGGTTACTGCCATGCAATGGAGGCAGGGAGGAATATATTTAGAGCCCAGAGAATTCAGTGTTGGGGGGTGTCTTGGTACTTCTATGTCCAGTGATAAAGGTGAATGGGCAATTGTGGGAACCAAGACAACCACAGGCTTAATTTCTTTGGGGAAATAGGCCCGAACCACCTCAATGGGCAAGCAACACAGATTAGAGTGTTGGTCCACAGAAGAACATTTCTAGAATAGAGGGTGGAAGAGGAAGATGGTGAGTAGCAATTATGGCAGGCTAGGAGAGTAGGCACATGCCTACCCTCAAGGAGTTCTCAGTCTGGTTGGGGAGATAAACATAGGGCATTTATAAACCTGGTGTAATATGTATCATACAGGACTGTAGGAGGCCTCCCTAAGTTGTGATGGTTCAGCTGCCATATGAAGCATGGGTAGAAAGTTAGTCAGGAGAAAGGGGTGTGGGTTAGTGATTTTGTGGGGGACATGTTTTTGCAGGGGCAAGGGAAGAAGGGGATGATGCATGGAATATCGTTGGATGTTTCAGTATGGATGTTGGATAGAAGCAGGGGCTAGGGTGGTTTGGGGATGCAGATGAAGTGGAGAAGCCAGAACAAAACATTCTTTCCAGAAGAAGTGAGGTCCTGCAGGAGATGGGACAGGATGGAGTCCAGGGCACATGGGAGTAGATCAGCCTTCCACGGGGGAAGGCGTAACCCTTCTTCCTCTGAGACTGGTGTGAAATAAGGAAGAGGGAAGGGAGGTGTGCGGGGATTTTGAGGTGGAGGGGATAATGAAAGCCTAAATTTGAACAGCTTCAGTCCTCTCTGCAAAGCCTGAGCCAAGCCTGCTGCTGGCAGAGTCAGGGTAGGGTGGGGTGGGGCTGGAGGGGCTGGTGGGGAAGACTCAGGACAGCTGCTGGGGGAATTCCAGAGGGATTGAGTTGGTTAGTGAGCTCCCTTGCCCTACCTGCCTGCCGGCTTTGCATGGAGGAGAGCCTGGGGCTGTTTGCTCCATGGAGAGCTGGTTTGCTATTAGCACCTGAGTTGCCCTGAGTTCACACTTACTCTCCACTTGACCCACACTTGCCTTTCCTTCTTACTGCCTCCCCCACTCTCTCAAATGCACCCCCCTTTCCCACCCCCAAAACTTTGCCTGCCTCTGAAAGCAACAACTGGTCTTAGATCCCCCTAAGCCACAACCCACATTCTTCAAATTGCAGCTCAAAACCCCACCTCGAAGAAGCTATCTTTGTGATTAATACCGATCATTCTCAAACCCTCAGCAGAAGCCCTAAACTGGCCCTCTTGTTCAATGCCTTCTTATAATTCCTGTTGCTTTCTGAATTTAGCCAGGCTCAGTAGACAACCAGCGCCTGTCTCAGAACCTTGTTAGAATGGCAGCTCCGAAGGGCACTCCTGCCCCTGTCACCTTGTACTAGACAAGTAGGAAGTCTCCAGACTTCCTTGGTGACCAAAGGTAGTCAGAGATAAGCCCCATTCAAGAGCCATAAGACCATTCCAGGGAACCTTAAGTCAAGTTCAGATACTTCTATGTATTCAAGATCCTTGAATTTGGCAGCAGAATATTGTATGTGCATATGTGTGCATGTGTATATGCTTCTGTGTGCTTTTTCTCGGTAAAAGTTCTGTAACTTTTCTCAACTCTTCAAAATATCTATAATCCCCAAATAGCCCAGATCCACTGCTGGAAACCTTTCTTGGGGGACACCAACCTGCAGTTGGCCTATACCCCCTGTTCTGTGTGCAGACCTGAAAGAAATCACTGATTACTGCACAGCTCATCTGCAGTCAGAGTGTCAAATTCAGGAATTCACATGGCTGCTACACCCAAGTCCCTGGGCCACTGTCAAGGGTATTGTGGCCACAGCTATTTGTACCCTGACAGAATCCAGTCTGTGAGCCATAGCATCCTTCGACATCCCAATGAATGGATGACAGTTAATAGAGAGCCACCCAGGTGTATGAGACTTATGGAAATAAATAAAATCATAATTTGCTGGATCTAGAAGGCCCTTTAAAGTCCATCGAGTTCAGTATTTCCAGCAATGTGTTCTGTGGAATATGAGTTTTGACAGATATGAGTAGCTGCTGTTCCAAGAAAAAAGGATTCAGAAACAAAACAAATAATAATCTAGGCAATATGGGGCTAAACAATATTAAATAGTTCTCTTTTTAGCAGGACATCTCAGAGCCTTAATTATGTAATACAGGGTTTGAATTTTCAAGAAGGAGATAAAGTGAACAGTGTTTCCCAACTATATTTAAAGTACTATGAAATTCCTTTACAGAGTATCTGTCAGATGTAGGGTTCCAAAGAGTGCTCTAACTCACAGATCTAATTCAACCCCCTCACTTTGCAAAGGAAGAAATGGAGACCTAGAGAAGTAAAAGGTTTTGCCCAGGGTCATCTAGAAAACTATTCAGTTATTAAAGGCAGCCTTAAGGTGCAGACCAAGGCACAAACAGGCTGCCTTAGTTGGTAATGAGTTCCCTGTCTGGCTCTGGAGGATTTAGCAAGGGCCAAGTGTCCCTCAGCAGAATATTGTCTGACTAACCACATTGGCATTTCTGGGTCACTTGTTAGAAACTCAGAATCTCAGGTTCCTTCCCTTACCTACCAACTCAGAATCCACACTTGAACCAGGGGATTCAGTGGCACATTCAAGTGAGAGACAAGGGGGCACTGTGGGTCATTTATCTCCAGTCCTCTGTTGGCCAGGTTTGGGTTAGCAAACATTTCCTGAGATTCAGGAAGTTCTATTCTCCCCCTACCTAAGCGGAGAACTTGGCTGGATACATGAGAATCCTTGTAAATTAGTGGAGAGTGAGGATTCTGTCACTCTCTCCAGTCCCCTGCCCTACCAAGTTGCCAGGCATTTATTCTGCTATCATTTGTGTAGTGCTTACTTAGCTGTGTGATGCACTTGACACTTATTCACTGTTACCATGCAGGGTTCTCTGGGGGAAACTGAGCTAGTAGGAAATATATATGTTGCACAACACAGGTTGGAGCGCCAATCCCCGTGCAGTCAAAAATCTGCATATAACTTTTGACTTCCCCAAAACTTTATCAGTAGCCTAGTATTGACCAGAGGCCTTACCAATAATGTAAAGTTGGTTAGCACATATTCTGTATGTTATATGTACTAAATGCTATATTCTTATAGTAAAATAAGCCAGACAAAAGAAAATGTTATTATGAACATCATAAGGAAGAGGAAATATATTGACTACTCATTAAGTGAAAGTGGATCATCATAAATGCCTTTGTCCTCATCGTCTTCACACTGAGTGGGATGAGGAGGAGGAGGAAGAGGAGGGGTTGGTCTTGTTGTCTCAGGGGTCGCAGTGGTGGAAGAAAATCCACATTTAAGTGGACCTGTGCAGTTCAAACGCGTGTTGTTCAAGGGTCAACTGTACATATGGATTTAAAGGAACTGTCTTATGTGGTGGTGGGGCTGGCAAGGCCGCAGTGTGCGGGGCTGGCTGGCAGGCTAGAGACTCGGACAAGAGCTGAAGCCGCCGTCCCGAGGCAGAACTTCCTCCTCTCTGGGAAACCTCCGTCTTTGCTTGCAAGGCCTCTCGACTGACTGGCTGAGGCCGGGCCACATTATCTAGGATTAGTGATCTTTACTTCAAGTCCGCTGATCGTAGATGCCACCCCAGCTGCCAGATACCCCCACAACAGCACCTACACTAGAGTTCAGTGGAGTCGCCGGGGACTAGGGCCCAGCCCAGGTGACACTTGAACCTGCCCACCACACTCACTTCAGCCTTACAACAATCCTACAGTGAGCTCCATTTTGTTGTTGAGGAAACTGAGGTGCCAAGAAGGTAAGTAATATAGCAAAGGCAGCTGGCCAGCCAGGAGCTGGCAGGGGTGGGATCTGCATGCAGGGGCCCAGCTTCAGATGGTGCTTCTGCCTGTCAGTCAGGCCACCTCTCAGAGCAGTTTGCCCACGGAAAGTCACAGGTTTCAGGATGGCAGCTCTTTGGCTCCTAGGTATGACTTTGGGGGTGGTGACATGCTCCCACCGCAAGATTTTCCACTGACAGGAGATGCTCCTACAAAGGCAGCAGACACTTGGCACCTGTCTGGGCCAGGCCTGCAGGACTTTATTCGCCTGTGTTTGAAAATATATCCGGGTTGTCTTTCCCAGGCATGCGTGCTCAGGCCTGCCGGGGTGGGGAATGCAGACTCATTACCTGGTTGTGCAATGGAGCCTTGATATCCTGATGCTTCCAGTACTGCCCATGGGCCATCCCAATGTCTGAAAGTCCAGGCCCTTGCCCCAGTGCATGCCCAGCGTGGACCCCAAGCCAGGACTACAAATTTCCCACATGGAAAATTTTTAGTGAGATGTCCATAAGTGCCTTCCAGGCTGGCCCCATGCTCTGATGGGGGTCTGAATGCAGATGAGGCTGGGCTGGGGGCTTATGAGGTGGCTGTCCTTTTGGTTGGGACTGACATGGTAATCTCAGGACAGGCCTAGCCCCCTCTCCAGCCTCAGTGGTCTCATCTTAATGATGAGAAGGAAAGACTAGAATAATCTTCAGGATGCTCTCCATCTCAAAATTGGTCTTCGGCTGCAGAGTTTGAGGCAGCTTACCTCCCTTTCCTGAGGCACCAAGAGAGGCATTCCAGAGGGCTCTCTTGAGGACTCTTTCTGGAGTTGAGTGTCAGGAGCTGCCTATAGACATCTAGTGGCGAGGCATCACTTGTGTTCATGGTTGTGTAAAACAAGCCAACACCAAAAACTTCTAGTAGAGCACAGCATTCTAAGGGCAAGAGATAAATCTTGGGAGAATTAGGAAATTTAGAAGAGGCAGCCTTTGAGATTCTCTCCTTCCCTTCCCCCCTTCTTTCTTTTCTTCCTTTTACTTTTTTTCTCTCCCATTCCTCTCTCCCTCCCTCCTTCCTTCTTCCACTTCTCTCTCTCTCTCTCTCTCTCTCTCTCTCTCTCTCTCTCTCTCTCTCTCTCTCTCTCCCCCACCCCCTCCCTTCCCTACTTGGCCACTGTCATCTTACCCTAGGCACAGGTCAGCTCTCTTGGCCCATCTGGGGAGGAGGCTGAACGGCATCATTCTTACCTCACCTCCCCCTCACATTTAACAAACACTTCCCCATTATTCTGAAAGCAAAATGCCAGGATTTCAGGAAGCAGTACAAATGTGTGTTGACCTTCAATCCCTAGACCCATAGTGGCAGCTTGTCCTCAAAGCAGACAACCACAGATGGATGTACCAGAGGCTTCAGTCTCTTCTTCCTTCTGGGACCAATGGTGGCTGATCCTTGGGCCTCAACTCTGATCACAGGGAATGCAGGTAACACCCTGAAAGACAGCCCTGAACAACGTCAAGTTTAAGAGGAAGAGCTGGCCTGGCCACGGCACTCTGGGGAGACTCCCTCTGCTTGACTATGTCAGGAAGAGCCTAAAAGGCTGAGTTCTTGTTCCTGCCTTTGACCCACTTGGGCTTCCATAAGAGGGGTCCCTTGGGTGTGCCCAGTTCTTTCTATATTACCAAACATGTCCCTGTTCATTCCATTTATGTATTCATCTATTGAGTCTTATCTTCACTATGTATTCATCAAGTGCTTGTTGTGTACTAGGCACTGGACATGGAGCAGTGATGGAGATGAAGCTTATTGCTGCTCTCCTGATGTTTGCCATCTTGCAGAGAAGATAGACAAGAAACAGAGAATTCCAAGAGGAGTACATGTTTCAAAGGCTACAAGACTCTACTGCAGCAAAAGGGGGCAAGGAGTGCTGTGCTGAAGACTACATGGTTAGAAAAAGGTGGGTGGGGAGATTTGATCCCAGGTGTCCCACCCCCCAGCTCAGGGCTTTTTCAACCTCTCCCCAATGCCCTCCCTTATTTCTTCCACCTACCTCCAGCTGCTACCAATTGCACCGTCATTCTCTGTCAACCATCCAATGAGCTTGGCCAATGATGAGATCCTGTGCTGGCTTCCTCTAGCTAAACTAGGTGACAAAACTGAGGCCCTTGGCAATCTGGAGAGAAGACCAAGTCATGGGCAACCAGGACAGCTCATCGATATCCTTTGGCCTCCGGCCCTTGATAGCAGGGTCAGGCTCCACCCTGGGGCTCCCAACACCAAGGAGGGAGGCCAGGTTAGGGGGAGCTGAGGGGATGGTCCAGTCAGGCTGGGGCTGGGGAGGGAGCTACTTGCCCTGAAGGAAAAGGCTGCGGCGTGGCTGTGTTCAGGATGTAGAGGGAACCAACCAACTTTGGGCCACTCCTGTTGTGCAGTAAGCCTGCATTTTACAGGTAAGGAAACTGAGGCTTAGAACGAGTAAGAATGTGACTTCTCCAATATCACTTGGCTTCAGAGGGTTTTGAAGGGAAGAGGACCTGGCGTTGACTGTTCCCAGCATAAGGGAGTCCAGAGAGCATGAGTGTCAGAAAGGCACAAGGAGGACAAGGCTGCTGGGATGGCCTTCCAGCCCTGGGTTAGGAGCTCTGAGTTGAGGGCTTCCCTGGAGGGTACTCCAGGTGGATGCCAATGCTGCCTGTGCCTGCAGGGTTCAAAGCCGACATGCCACATCTATGTCCATGTTTCTTGCTTTGCCTTTGCCGCACATTCCCCTTAGACATTTTGGATGGAAGTCAAGGCTCTTCAAAAGCTAGCCTTGCCCCCATCCAGCTCTGTGCTAAAGCATTTGCCAGATGGTCTCATGTAGTCCCCATGCCAGCCTGTGTGGGGCATCGGGTGGCAGTACCACTTCACAATAGAAAACCGGGAGGCCCAGAGTGGAAGACACATGCCTGAGACCACCTAGCTCCCAGCCACATTCTCGCACATCTCTTGCACATTCAGTTGTCCATGCCTATGCCTTTCTATGAAATGGGGCTTAGCTCATGGTGCCTGAGCCATGTTCCCAGAATTCACAGAAGAATCCTTAACTTTGGACAGCTCTCTCACATGAAACACTGGTTCTCTTTGCTGCTGCATGGACTCGTTTTTCCTGGGAGCTTGGCCTGCTGTCCACTCTCCACCAGGGACAGGAAGTTCTGACTCCAGGCATGTGACTAGACTCATCAGTCTCATTGCCCCCTCAGGACAGAGCTAAGGCAGTTCCTAGACCACTGGAACTCAGGCTTAACTTTGCTGTGACAAACCCAATAATTTAGAGCCAGGAGGCCAGCCCATCTAGGAAGTGCTGGCCCACTATCATTACCCTGAAAATCCCTGCAGCTCTACCATTAGTTGTCCAGAAAATTCCAGGGCTAAATTTGGCAGGGGAAGAATCCTAGGAATTCTTTAGGCTCTCAGATTCCACTTTTTTATTTGGGGGTCAAGAGAAGATGGGGTGGAATCTATGAAGCCCCAACTCTGGAGCTGAGGAAGAGGCAGTGCTTGCAGCCCAAGCAAGCAGTCCTCTTGACAGTCCTCTCCCCGCCCAACCCCCTCCTTTGGCACCACAGCCACCAGGACCCCACTGTAGTTTCTGGTTTGGCCAAACCTCTCTCAATCCCTGAAGCCGACCTCCACCTCCCCCATGGCTCCCATCCCCGGACACCCAAGGCTTGGTGGTGGGAGAAGCCTGCCTGCCTGGACTGCATGCTGAGTCTCCACAGCGTGTCTCTCTGCCCTCATATTGGGGACAAAGAGCCACCCACCTCTGTGCCGTGGCAGAGTGGGGTTCTGCCACCAGAGCCACATGTTACATCAGCCCTATGCATGCATCAGCCAGGCCAGAGGCCTCCCTGTGGGCCAGCGACCATTGTCTCACTTGCTGTCCTTTGCAGAGTGGCCCAGAGCAGGGATAGCTGAGGAAGCCACCAGCCTGCACATGACAGTGCCCTCCCATTTGTGAGGAGGAGCCCACTCCTTAGAAGGGCTAAGGGAGACACACAGATGCTCAGGCGAGAGCTCAAAGGGGACCCAGAGCTGAGGCCCTGTCCCTGCATCTCCCTGACGGCCTGGAAAGGAGGGAGGTAGGGACAGAGGGAAGGATTCCCATGGCTGCCCTGGGCACCCACTGGGAAAGCCTGGTCAGACACCATCAGGGCTAACTCAGGGCCATGGCACCTGCTTCTCAGATGCGTCTTATGCTCTCAGGGACCGTGTGCTCGGGAGATGCCACCGTCACCAGGTGATCTTTGGAGAGGGATGCAGGGTCACTCAGACCAGGCCAACAGAGTCTCTGAGAGGCAAATGTCCCACCCTGATCCCAACATTAAACTGGTTACTTCTGGTGACCTTGGCCCTGGCTGTGGCTCCTCCAGAGTCCAGGGCATCTTGCACCAGGTCCTCATAGAACAAGCAGAATTGTGATGGGGGTGATGGTCAAAAGCTGTGTGTGTGGATAAAGCTAGCAGGGCTCTCAGGCTCGGCTTTAGGTTGACCTGGGTCATCACCTCTGGGAATCCTCACAACAGCCCCATGAGGCAGGTTCTCTCTGTCTCTTCATTGTATGGATGAGGGAATGTTGCCCCAAGGCCATGTAGTGCCCAGCAGGGGTGGCTCCAGGAGCTGGTATTCCAGTCCAGGCTTGACTGACCTCAGAGCCCCCAAACTGCCTCCTGCTGCCTCCTGGTTGTGCTCTAAGATCCCTGGAACTGAGACCCTAGCTGGCCACCCCCCACCCCCCGTATCTAATGTCCAGCACCGTGCAGGCAGGAAAGTAACACCCAGCTGGAATCTCTTGAAGGATGATCTAGCCAAAGGAACAGTGCTCCTGAGTGGACAGGGAATAGTGACCTGGTAGGGCAGGTCTGGTCGGTGGACAGGAGCTGTGAAAGGTGGGGAGGGGTGGGCAGGGGTGGAGACGTGTGGGGAGGGGGGGAGGGATGCCTTCAATGTCTTCCATGGAATTACATTTCTAGAAATAAGCATAAATTACAATCAATTTCCAGATAATACATGCCTTGAAAGACAGATGGGTGGCTTGCATGTTCATTGCACCCAAACTTTAATTAAACCCTTTAAAACGAAAACCAGCCCTGCATTATTCTGCTAATTGACCCGACCTAGTGAAAGAAGGCCCTGTCTGGGGCTGTAGTGATTGTGTGCTAATAAAATTTATTTCTGTAGTCTCTCCCAGTTTCCTATTATGTATGCAAGAAATGTGTAGGCTCAGAGCCAGTCATCACAAAGCAAAAAGTACTAAAACCTCCAAAAACTGCCCATTCCCCACGCCTACCATTTCTGGTCAGGCTCTGCCTTGTCCTGGCTTTTGTCCCTGAGTTCAGTTGGGATCATTTAGAATTTGTCCCCTTTGCAGCAGTGGGGATTTGGAAGTGCCTGTGTTTGTTTAAGCCAGTCCTTTGAGTGCTCCTCAGGTTCATAGGGCAGGGGGCTGATGATGAGTGGAGATGTTACTTCCCAGTGCTGGCAGCATGACACGCAGCTTGCTAAGAGGTGAGAGTGACAGTGTGGCCCCATTGTTTCCAATTCCATTCAGAGAAATCAAGGGCTGCAGCCAGCCCAGTGCCCTAGCCTTACCTGCACGGCAGGCTGCAGTGCCCAAGCTGTGGTAGTGCTTGCCCCCCATCTGCTGCCCATGTATCTGACAGGAGAGAAAGAGCCCGGAGCCTCTGTTTCCTTGGCAGCAGGGCAGGGCTTAGGGCATGGCCTTTCTTATGCCCCACAGAGGACTGGGTGAACCCAGCTCTGTCACTGCTCTGCTGGGAGACCCTGGTCAGGTCCTGTCCCTCTGCTACTTGGTGTCTCCCTCAACCAGGGAGGGGCAGCCAATTGTGGGGGGCTGTGAACACTCCAGTGCTTAAGGGGACTTCCCAGTACAGAGAGCTGAGGGCTTCCTGGCCAGGATGGGAAGGGGTTCTGCTTGGGAGGACATGGAGCCCTGTACCTTCTCCATGGAGGGTACCTACCCTCAGCCCTAGCTCATGTCACCTCCATGACCTGTGCTGTTTGTTGGGGGTAGGGATACAGGGACCTTACTGGAGAGAGAAACCACAGCACAATGTTTCCTGACTGGCCTTGCCTCCCACAGCTCCATCTCACCAGGGATTCATAACCAGTGAAAAAGACCTGGCCAGAGAACTGTGTCACCCTGGGCATGGCCCCCGAGTTTTCACGGGGAAATAGTGGGCACTCTTTCACTCACTCAACAAATGGGCACTGGGTATAACAAAATGATTCAGCACCAGGCCCTGACTTCAGAAAGTATTGCTTGGCAAGTGCTCTAAGAGGGCCACATGCAAAGCCCTGTAAGGGCTCAGGCAAAGAGTGACTTGCCCTCTGACATGATGCTGCCAGACAGGTAAGGCTCACTGAGAGGAGATGTTGCAACTGGGCTTTAGAGGAGGAATAGTGATTTGCCAGGAGGTGAAGTGGAGAGAACAGTGAAAAGACATGGAAGCTTCCAGTGAACCCTGGGGTCAAGGTGCTTCTGGCATTGTCCGTGTTTAGTATCCCGCCACCTGCGCTGACAGGAGTGACTGTAGAGTTGTGACTGAGCCTGAGAAGTGCACCCAGCGCTGCAGACTCCTATCTGGAAAAGGCAGGGGTGGGGGGGTGGGGGGGGCTGCAATCTCATGCAGAAAATCCAGAGGGCAGTGGTGGCAGCAGCCTGGCAGAGCTGCTGGTTCTGTGATACACACACACACACACACACACACACACACACACACACACACACGCGCGCACGCGCGTGAGCGCGCGCGCGCACATTTGGGCACTGTATGAACTAAATGTTTGTATCTTGTGTTGAAGCCCTGACGCTCAATGTGACAATATTTGCAAGTGATGATGGGGATCCCACGATGGGATTAGTGTCCTCATAGGAAGAAGAAGAGGCTGCAGAGCTCGCTCTCTCTTTCTGCCCTATGAGGACACGCAAGAAGGTGGCCGTTTGCATACTAGAAAGAGTCCCCTCACCAGGAACTGAATCTGCTGGCACCTTGATCTAGGACTTCCCAGCTTCTAGAACTATGAGAAATAAATGTCTGTTGTTTCAGCCACTCAGTCTATGGTATGTTGTTATAGCAGCCCAAGATGACTAAGACAGGCAACATGTAGGCACACACTCAGGCACACAAACAGACACATACACACATGCACCCCAGGCACACATGCACACACATGCACCTAGTGCACGCATGCACATACCAACAGACAGATATACATATGTGCATATGCACACCCACAGAAGCACTCACTTTTCTACCCATAGACATGTGCCTACACCCAGAAGCATGCCCGGGGCACATGCACACACAAACGCACATGCCCACAGGTGCATGCACACAGCACGTGCACAGTGATCTCCCGTCCCACAGGACCCAAGACCCCTCTGCTCTTGGGCAAACAGTCAAAAGGCTGCACTTCATGAATGGAAACAAAGTCTGGAACAGACTCTCAGTGTCTTATTCATTCCACAGGCTGAGACTCTGAGTGGCCCTTTCAGATAAGCATGGAAAATCCTGTCCCAAGACTCTTTGATGGCCGTTCCTGACAGGGACAGATCAAAATCTGCTCTTTCATCGCTGCTTGCACTTCCCCACACCCTGCTGCCACCCGCCCTGGAGAGAGAGCTTAGGAGGCAGCAACTGCAACTCTGGGGTGAAGGGAGGGTAGGCAGCCTTGAATCTGGCCTGTGTGTGAGAGCATGTGGCTGGGAGTATATATAAGGGTGAGTGTGTGTGCACACGGGTAAGTGTGTGAGATGGTGACTGTGGGAAGTGTGTGTGTGTGTGTGTGTGTGTGAACTGTAGGTGACAACCCTTGCTGGGCCCCTTTGGAAATGTGCAGCTATTGCCACCTGCATGCCACCCAGGTCCATGCCAAGGGGAGTAGTAAAGATGTTCTGGGACCTCGGGCCATTGGAGGGGCTGGGGATCAGGACTGAGCAGAGCGTCATAGCTAGCAGGCAGGCAAGTGTGTGCCTCTTCCTTCGTCACCCTTTCTTCCAGGAATGGAGGCCTGAAGCTGCTGGGAGCTAGAGGGAAGACTCACTGGCAGGCCTCCCTGGGCTTCTTTTCTTGAGGTGCAGTGCCTTTTTGAGGGCAGGTCTCAGACCTGCTCCCCAGATGAGGTGGCTGGGAGCACCCACCCTGCCTCTGCATGCTTTTGGGCCCTGGTTGACACTCAAGAGCTGTCTTCCCTATCCTAAAGAGCCCCCTTGCTATCTGTCCCTTCTCTCATCTGTGCCAGCTCCACACCCTCGAGCCCTGCCTGCAGCTTTGGAAGCTTCCCCTTCACCTCCTGCCAGCTCACCTGGCCTTCTGTGGGTCCTCTGGACCTGTCTCTGCTTGTGGGCCTGGGAGCTCCCTGCCTCCTTCCTATGGCCTGCCAGTCTCCCCTGTGTGGCCAGCCCACCTGCTTGACAAGTGGCTGTCTGATCATTGGCTCACCTTACCATCATGCCAAGCTTTGCTCCCCCCTTCATTTTGTACATGTGGGAACTATCAGAGATGGGACATGACCACTCCAAGGTCATTTGGCAAGGCAGTGGGAGAACTGAGACCTGGCTTGTGGTTTGTCTAAACCCCAGGACTCTTGACTCTAGGAGGCTTACAGAGGTACACAGCAAGGGAGCTGGTTCAGGGAGCCCTCTGGATGGCAGAATCCAGACCCAGAGAGAAGAGGTGAGATGATGGATGTGGTCAGGCTCAGCATGGGACCTGACACCCCCACCCCATGCATACTCAGAGGCCGTTGGCAGTGCCCACATGGAGTCACCACCTCCACCTGCTCCCTTGGCTTTCACCCCCTGTAGCCACACCTCACCCAGGCAGAGGCCACTGGCCCAGAGACCATCAGCAAAGCCCAAGCCCCTGGGCTCTCGAGCTCCAGGCTCCTGGGTCATTGGTTCAGGGCTACAGATTTCTCATTTGCATAGAGTCCTGGCCCCAGGGACCCGAGTTCTCTGACCACAGTAGACTGGAGGCCATAACTCTGCAGGAATGCAGGACCAAGGACAGAAAAATGCCCCATGAGGAGGGAACACATGGAACTTGATCTGGGAGGCAGGAGGTGCTAGTGTACAGCCAGGTTCTGTGGCCTCCCAGATGTACAACCTCCGGAGCCTCATGACTCTCATTTGCAAAATGGGGTCAACGAGAAGCACAACTTGTCCTAGGGGGCTGGAGGCCTGGGCTGCATGCTGGCTCCATCCCTGTGTGGCTTTGGAAAGTCCATTACCCTCTCTGGGAACACAGTCTTCCCATCCTGGGGACTTTTTAAAAAGCAATAGGTAAAATAGTTGCTACTCTTGTTAAAGGGAGGAGGGCGAATTTTGAGGATCAGGAGGCATCTATTTAGTATCTCCAAGTTCATTCCATGATATGCAGCTGGCATAGATGCAGCAAGTGCCAGCTCTGTCCAGGCTCCATGGATGGCCACTGGGCACTGAATGTGACTAGCTTGTTTCCCTGCCTCCAGGGGGCTGACATTCTAAGCAGGGAGCTACAATACACAGAGCTGGATACAACAGGTGGTCTCTAAGGCCTCTTCTGGCTCTGAGGCCCCAGAGTTGACTCCTAAGTGGCCTGTAGTTAGGGACCTACTGCTGGGCCTGGTCAGGAATGGGAACCCCAGAGAGAAGAATAGAAGATGAGGTTGGCAGAACAATGCCTCCCCTAAAATGTCAAAACCCTAATTCCCAGAGCCTGGGAATGTGTACCTTCCATGGCAGAAGGAACTTGGCAGATGCAATTAAATCAAGGATCTTGAGATGAGGAGATCATCCTGAATTATCCAGATGGGTCCTAAATGTAATCATAAGGGTCCACCAAGGGGGATCTGGGAGTGTCAGCGTCAGTAGTAGGAGGTGTGTGGATGGAAGCAGAAGTTGGAATGGTTTGAGGAACGGCCATGGGCTATGGAATACATGTGGCCTCTAGATGTTGGAAAAGGCAAAGAAACAGATTCTGCCCTGAGCCTCCGGAAGGAATGCAGCCTGCTACTGCCCTGATTTTAGCTCAGTGTGACCCATTTCAGACTTCTGATATATAACACAGCAAGAACATAGATGTAGGTTGCTTTAAGCCACCACACTGGTGGCAAATTTGTTACAGCAGCCCCAGAAAACTAATCCAGAAAAGAGTTGGTGCTTCAGCCCTTACCACGTGCCAGGCACTGTGCTCAGGGGCTTCTACTGATTGCCTCATTTGATTCATAGAACAGTCCCTGTGGGTTTGGAAAGCTCTTACTCTAATACCCATGGGTTTTAGGCTTATGGGGAAATGGCTTGCCTATTGAAGGAGCTCAGGGAATTTCACCCCAAAATATGACTGCTTGGTATAAAGAGTATTTTGAATTAAAGGCCCTCAGAGATCAACGGGTGTTGGAAAGGGCTTTCTCTCTCTCTGCATAAAACCAGATCATACCCATCAAAAGAACAATTGCCTTCCCTTCTTCTCCCTGTTACCGCACTATATTGCAGGAAAGAAGATCAAGAATGCAACCAGACCTGGCCCAAATTATTTAAAAGATGTTACCTGCCTTTCAGGTTAATATAATTTCCAAAGAGAATCATTTACAAGGCAATATGTTTCCCCCACCCATTCATCCTCCCTAGTGTCTATTCATCCCCCTAGTAACCATTTATTGCCCCTAAACAGAATTATCTATATTTCTCATATCCCTCTCCCGTTTAAAAGGAGGGTATACAAGTTTCTGGACCCCACTGGGATATTGGGTAATTACTCTGTGATACTCCCTGTGTGCATGGTAAATAAACCTCTTTCTCTTATTAATCTGCCTTAATTGTGAGTTGAGCTTTCAGTGCACTTTGGGGGGAAAGGGCAAGTTTCCCCTCTTCTCCACACCATGTTCACCCAGCAGAGATGTAGTAGCACAAGGACTGGTCTCAGGCCTGCTGAACTCTGTGCCCTCTGCTTCCCCCCCAGCTGCTGCTGAGGGGACAGAATTGCTGAATTGGAGGGTAGATTCATAAGCAGCCATCTAGTGCTGGGAAGAAGGGGCTGTTCTGGATCAGGATGGACTCACCTTCCATCATTGACTCCCCCAGAAGCCTGGGGCTGGCCTGGGCATCAGGTACTCCTATGGCCTATAGCCCCAACAGTGATGCCATTTCCAGTAGCCCTGCCTGGGCGTTGACCCTAAGCTTTGGCCAGAATGCTCCAGGGACAGTGAGCTCACAGAACTCATGGAACTACTATGGCTGAGCAGCTGCTCTGTCCCATCGTATTCCTCGAAACCGAGGGAGTTTTGAACATCTGTGCTCTGAGATCACAGCAGACCTGGACACTGAGGCTCAGAGATGGATAGGGCTTTTTCTAAAGGTCACCCAACTGCAGTAACGTCAGAAGGAGGCAGAGCCTGTGGCTCCTGATTGCCAGCGGCTGGCTCTCTCTGTTGGCTGAGATCATTGGCCCTGATTTATGAGCTGAAGTGCCAAGGAGACCTGATTCAATAGCAGGCACAAGCGGCACCCAGTTAACTCACTGGTATGGTCTGGAGTGTGGCAAAGTGAATTTCTCCACTGGCCCTTGAAAGACCTGTTTGTATAACAAAAGGTGTTAATGTGGATGGTGAAGGCCTCATTTCCCAGCTACTTGGATTAGCACTGACAATTGTCCAACCTGTGACACAGAAGTGACTGATCATGTCATCACCACCTTCACATGATGCCCCCATGGGGCAAACAACCATAGCAGGAGGGGATGTATGTGCTTCCATCTCACCAGGCTTGTGTCTGCTGAGGGGGTGAGGTGGGGGACAGACCCTTCCACATCTGTGCCCTGCCCTTTTCTCTTGCTGCCAGGACCCTCCTTTTGGGCAATGCCAGAGATGTAATGATAGCACCATTCAGAACAGGAACACAAAAAGATGGGAGTGGTCCTCTTTTCTAAGCTCATTGGAAACCCCATCAATACTCCCAGGGTGGCTGGGGGCCTCCCTGGAAGATTCTAAATGCAGCAGAGTCCTGGTGTTGTGCAAAGTAGTAAACACCCCCTGTCTTCCCCCTAGCGTCCTAGTTCCATCCTCAGGAGCCTCTGAGCAGCCTTGAACCCCAGTGGACCACAGAAGGTCAGAGCTGGGGAGTCCTGCTCCCAGTGAGAACTCACATTCTAGTGGAGGAGAGATGGAGAAGCTGAGGACTCCTCCCCATCGAGCCATGTGTCCCCAAGAATCATCAGTTAGGAACTTTAGGCCTTCAACTGTCACCCAAACCCCTGTGAAGCAGGTCTTGTTATCTCATTTCACAAGTGATAAAAGTTAGACTGAGAGCAGCTCACCCAGTGTTGCTTCATTGGAAAGAGCTAACCAGAGATGGAAGCCCAGAGGTGATTATTATTAATATATCAAGACAAATGCTGAGCCACATGCTGGACAGGTTGCCATCCTCTGGGGGACTGATTGTCCCTGAACCACAAGTTGGGATTTCTCGTTGATTTGCATTTTCATTTGTGAGCCACCATATTTTCATCTCTGATTGATCTTCAATGTATTTTTCTCTATTCCAAAGTAGTTAATGGTCTGTAAGCACATTCTTAAATGTACCTATGAGATATTTAATCTGTACAATCTTTTTTTGTTATTCTAATACTGTGATTCTCAAAGTATAGTTCACAAACCAGTAGTATTAGTATCACCTAGAGCCCCTTAGAAATTCAAATTCTCAGGCCCTGCCCCAGATGATTAAAGAGGAGATTCTGAAAGTAGGGCTCAGCGAAGACTGACATAAATTGTGGGCCTTGGTGCAAAATGAAAATGTAGAGTCCCCTGCTCAAAAATTATTAAGCATTTCAAGATGGTGACAATAGAGCATTAAACCAAGCATAGAGGTTCGTCTGAGTGTGGCGCCCATGGACAGCACAGGTTGTATTACCATGAAGCTGGCCTTCTGCCCATCAGCTATGTTTTCACAAACACTCCAAGTTATTCTGATGCCTACGCAAGTGTGGAAACTGTTGCACTAATGCTTTTTCATTTAAAAAATAATGCCTGTTTGTCAAAGAAAATTTAGGAAATATGGAAATACACAAGGAAGAAAATTAAAAGGAAAGACAGCCACAAATGTTCTCACTACTCAGAAATAATTGTCAACTCTTCAACATATTTTCTTCCTGTCTGTTTTCTATGCACAGGTCTTAGGTTTTCATGTACACATGTGATTCCACTGAACATTGGCATGTGTACCCTGTTCTCTTCCTTAACATGATATCTTAAGCATTTTCCATGAAATTACATCTTTTTCATAAGCATCATTTCAAATGGTTGCATACCCATGTCAGCTATCTTTTATCCTCATATCCTCAGGGGCACCAGCTCACCCCCACTTTCTGCCCCAGAGCTATTTTATTGGGCCAGTCTGCTTAACCATTCTTGCTGCACGTGCAAGCCTGGAAACAAGAGAGTCATCACTCACTGGGACATCGTCTGATGAACAGATAAATATTTTCTTCCATATCTTGGGCAGACGATTCCAGATACATTCTTATGGGTCTGCGGTGGTGACCAACTCAACACCTCGAGTTGGCTTTTCCTCCTTTCCTGTTTCATTTTCCCAGCTCCTGTTCCCTATTGACTAGGACCACTTCCTAAAAGAAACTTGTGTCAGACTCTCTTTTGGGGGGCAATGCAAGCTAAGATAATACTCTTACAATCAAATGGGTGAGGCATTATTACCTTAACCACTCCCACTTGTTGGACACATAGTTGAATCCTTGATTTTCTCTTTTTACACTGAGGCGGACCTTACTTGGTATGAAGCTTTTCTGTATGCAGACAAATTTCCCAGGACAGAATGGCAGAGGTAGAATTCATGGGTCAAAATGTGGAACATTTCTTTAGGCTCTCAATCTTGCACTGTCTAAAGGAGAGCAGGTTGGCTTCTAGCTGGCCAGGCCAGCTGCACTTGACTGTTGGAAAGCCTGTTGGCCAGGCTCTCCTGGTCTGGAGGTATAACAAGTATGGTCTGGACAATCCTCACACCATCTACCAAGAGTGGGTGGCAAGGTCAAGTCTGAGGTGGGGGACAAGGACATGGGCACATGAGTTTGCTGTGGTTCCCATAATAAAATACCTCAAACTGAGTGGCTTAAATGATAGAAATGTACTGTCTCCCAGTTCTTGAGACCAGATATCTGAGATCAAGGTGTGTCAGCAGGGTTAGCTCTTTCTGAAGTTTGTGATGGGGAATCTGTTCCAGCCTTCTACCCTAGCTTCTAGGGGTTTGCTGACAATTTTTCATGTTTCTTGTCTTGTAGAACATCATCCTGATCTCTGCCTTTATTTTCAAATGGTATTCTCCCTGCATGTATGTGTCTGTCTCCAAATCTCCCCTTCATATGAAGATACCAGTCATATTGGATTATGGGTCCACCCTATTGTAAGATGACCTCATTTTAACTGATTACATTTGCAATGACCCTATTTCTAAGTAAGGTCACATTCTGAGATACTAGGGCTTAGGACTCCAACATATGAATTTTGTGAGAACACAATTCAACCCATAACAGTGGAGTCATAGCCCACACAGGAGTCCCTTGGGCCCTGTCCCTCCATGGAATCAGCAGGACCCAGGACAGTCCTTCAGCCCATCGTCTCACAGGCACTTGGGAAGTTACAGGTGGAAAGAGCCACAGTTCCTGTCTCGAAGTGGATGTAGAGTGGAGCTTGTCCCGAACCACAGTGCCCTGAACTGGGTCCTAAGGCCACCAGGCTAGCACAGGTCACCTCCAGTGCATGACCCACCAGCAGGACCAGAAGAACCACAGATTAGGGGTGGCTTTTACTCAGCTCCTTGTTTCAGAGAGGAAGCTGAGGCCCTGAGAGGCAAACGGCTCACATGTTACAGAAAAAGAAAGTGGCAATCAGGCCTGGGACCAGGTACTCTGGACTCCCATACATGCTCAATGGCTGCGTGTTCCCTGCCTTTTAATCTTTAGTACATAATCTCAGAGCTGTGAAGTCCAACAGAGGCTCAGACAGGAGAGATATTGGCTCAAGGCTGCCTAGCAAGTCAGTGATGGGGCCAGGACTGGGATTGAGGTCTCCTGACTCTGGCTCTGTGCCTCTTCCGGAGCCCCTGCATACAGCATCCAGCCCTGATTCCCACATCACATTTCACGGACACATTATTAACAGGGGTATTACACCAAGACGTGCCAGTTCAAACATGCTTGAGAAATGCTTAATTCAGCAAAATTAAACTGCAGAACTACTCAGGGCCTTTTCTTTGCCATGTGCATTGGGATTCTCCAAGGCAAGCACAGAGTCTGCAGGGTTTTCCTGGTTGCTTTGACTTCAGAAAACCTTTATCTGTGAACCCTGTTGACTTTTCTCTAGACCCCTGGGATGGGCCTCTGAAGGCCCTGGGAGCCTTTAGGTCTCTCTGCAGGCAGCAAGCAGAGCAGTGCAGGCCTTGAGAGGAGGATCCTGCTACAGTGGCATGTGGGATGAAACAAGCAAGGGGGAGATGGCAGAGGTCATCAGGCCCAGGCCTGCCTTCTGTGGATTCAAGAACTGGAACTATCTGTGGCCTTGGTAAGAATCATTCAAACCTTCTCTTAATAGCGCCCCTTTAAAAACCTCTAATTTAATCTGTGCTGAGGGCTTGTAGTCATATTTACCTCTCTACAGAAACATCTAGTCTTCTTCTCTGTTTTCACCCATACCCACCCTAGTGCTTAATGGCACTTGCACACTTTAACCTGCAGCCAAGAAAAATACAGGTTGCTTCTAAGGCCAATTTCCCTCCTTATGACAGAGCTCAGTTTTTCTAGGGAGAGCCTGAGACTTTATAGCAGCGAAGGCAGGGGATTTGGATTGTCCGTGGGAGGGCTGTGGGGCCTCACATCAGCTCCTCGGGGAGGAGCCGGGCTGACCTTGCCCCTACTTGCAACCTGTTCCACACGGAAGGGTTGGCACGAGCAGCAGGATGACTGCTCTTTGGTGCTGGACCTTTGCAAAGAGAGGCTGATGGCTGGGAAAGGATGAGGCCCTCTCTAGCAATTCCTGAAATGGCTTCACCATAAGATCCAAACTTTGAGGATTTTAGTATGAATAAAACACACGGAGATGAAATGTCCCTCCCAGCACAACTTGTTTCCTGAGCTGAGGGAAAGCGTGCTTGGCAAAGAACTTGCATTACGGCCCAAGCTTTGCAAGCCCAAATGCATGTGGGTAATAACCACAAACCTCCCAAGGCAGAAGACAGCAGAGGATTTTTATCCCACCACTGGACTGACATTTCATAAAGAACACAGTGGTTTCTTGTAGCAAATATTCTCAGATGCAGTGCTCGTGTCTCAGCTCTCGGTGTAGCCTGAGTACAGTATATAGTTTATAGTAGATTTAAATAGGCTTTATGTAACATTTCAATTTGAAGTCAATAGGTGTGGATTGGGGTCAATGCATCCAATAAAGTCTCATTGTTGTTTTACAAAAGCCAGTGAGGTAGCTATGTCCTCCCTTTTACAGATGAGCACATGGAGGCCAGAGAGCTGAAACATTTTGTCTAAAGCCACATAGCTCATTAGTGGCAGAGCTACACCAGGCTGTTAGAAACATTGCTTCTGTCACAAGGAAGGGGAGACTCTGAAGTGGCACCCTTGGCTGGCAGGGAGAAGGGAAAGGAGCCAGCTGGGGACTGCGGGTAACACCCAAAAGCCCAGATCTCTGCTCCCTGCTCAGTGCCCAAGGGGAAGGCTAGAAGCCAAGCAGGCAGGAAACTCTCGTTGTCACTGTTCAGGTTGCCTGTCATCATAGGAAGTGTGTTCTCTGCCCTTGCTTCAGGGAAATTTAGGAGCCACATGCAAGTCGTTTAGCTTAGTGACTTCCTGCTCTGCACTGGCTGGGGGCTGGCATATTGCTGATTCAGAGGCTTGGGGAGAGGATGGGCAAGTCCAGCTGACCTCACAGCGCATGATAATAGATGTGTTCTGAGGTTGGCAGAATATTTTATTTTATTCATGAAGCACCTGGCCCAAAAGAGCTGTAGAGCAAGAGCTCTTACATGTGGATGTCCTAGAGAGCTTGGAAAGTGAGAAATAAAAATATTTTAGCCACAACATTTTCTATCCCAACTTCAAATATAATTGTCACTTGGGCATACTAATAAGTATGCAGTATCAGCCAGGCTGCTAACAGGATAGAGGAAGGAAGGGGGTTTGCTGGGCTAAGAGCCACACCTCCCAGCTTCTCAGGAACCAGGTGACTGGCAGCATCCATGCTGCTCAGGGGCTGAGGAACCAGAAGTTGGGAAACGAGAAGAGGCAGCTCCCTACTCCATCCAACCTTGAGTGCCCCCGACAATGGCTGGAAACAGGAAGCCCTGCCTAGATTCCCAAGATGAATGCTTTAGTTGCAAGCCAGGGAAGTGGGTTTTCCTGAAGCCCATTGGAAGAGTCAGCTCTGTGGCTGCCCTAGAAGGTGGATGGGCTTCTGGCCTGGGAAGCCCCCAAGGAGCTGACAGCCTCAGCCTGGCTGCTGGGCCAGCATCCTGCTCACAATGAAGAGTTAGGCAGGGATGACAATGCTCCAAACCTCCATGCCTGAAGAAAAATGGAATTAATTATGTTGTACAGCCCCAAACCCAGTTTAGTTGTTGATCTAAAATGAAAGAGAGAGAGAGAGAGAGAGAGAGAGAGAGAGAGAGAGAGAGAGAGAGAGAGAGAGAGAGAAATTCTGCTGAGAAAATAACCCTAAAATAACCCTGTAACCCTATGGCGGGGATAAAAGCTGCCCAGGACATTTCTAGCTACTAATAGAGTATCAGCAAAGCCAACCCTGGCCACACAGGGAGCAGCCCAGTGTCCAGGAGAGGATGCTGAGCTGGCATTAGCATCTTGGATGCTGCTCTCTGCTCTTCCACTTGTTAGCTCTGTGAATGTGGGCCAGTCACTCATCCTCTCTGAGCCTCAGTGGCCTCAACTCTAAAATGAGGACAATAAACATTTTAGCCCCATAGGACTGTTATCTAACAAGGGTCAAATTAGCTAATAGTGGCGAAAATGCTTTGAAAATCATTAAGGGTGGAGAGGACAGTGAGAAATGCAGGGATCCACAGATCAATTCCTTTCTGCCCTCCCGCCTGCGTATCTTACCACTTCCTTTGCCAGTGAAGTCTCCTCTTTCAGGTGTCAGCTTGAAAGTTGGATCCTCAGGGAAAGGAAGTCTTCTCTGACCTCCAGTCTGGGCCAGGCCCCTGTTTGGCTCCCTGGACTTCTCCTGCAGAGCACTTGCCTCTGTTTTGTGATCGTTTGCTGTTTGTCTCCCTAGACTTAAAATCTCACGTCATCAAGGGATCTTCCTCCTTCTTCACTGTTGAATGCCCAGCATCGAGTCTGTGGTCTGGCACAGAGTTGGTGCTCAGTACTGCTGGATGAACGAATGAATGAAAGGCTCTGTAACTCTCAGAGAGTCTCTACTTTCCTGTGCTGCAGTTCCTCTGGCTGCCAAGTGAGAATGATGGTGTCAATATTGATGATTCTAGTAGTTCTAGTGGCAGCTCATTTGGAGCTTTCTCTGTGGGTGATCTCATGTAGTCCTCACAACAATCCTGTTACCATCCCCAACTAAGAAACTGGGAAACCGATGCTTATCAGTCAGGCAAACCTCATCCATGTCACACATCCTATGAGGGGTCGATACAGGACTTGAATCCAAATCAACCTTCACTAGAAGCTATGGCTCCACTATACCATCACATTGCCAGGTGCGGCACAACAAAGTGCTCTCAGAACATTTTCTAGAGTCTTATAAAAAGTGGTGGAGGAAATTGTAGGGTGAAATGGAAGCAGAAGAGGTGGTGGTGTTGTTGGTGACAATGGACATGGAGGTGGGGGTGAGGATTGAAGTGGTGGAGGTGGGGCGGTGATGATGGAAGTAGAGGTTTTGGTGCTGGAGGTGGGGTGATGGTAAAGGAGGCCCTTGCTTGGCCCCTGACTCATCTCTGTGGCCCCTTGGTGAGGGGCTGAGGTTCCTCAGGGAGACATCAGAAGGAAGGGGAAGCTTAAAAGGGATGAGAGAGTAAGGTAGAGTGAGGTCACTGAGCTCCACTACGTACATCTTGGGTAGGATGGAGGTGGCATTTGGCTTGGTGATCACCCTGGGCTGAGGGTTCAGTCTCCAGCATGGTTCTTATTTATCACTGGCCTGTTCTTCCTAAAAGTGCATCTTGGGGAGACAGACCACCTGGGGCTGCAGAGGATTACAGCCTGGTCCTCTCCCTGAGCCCAGCTAATGGGAATGCTACCACTTAAAGTTTTCCCATTGTGTTATCCATGGTCCTTCAAGGAGCAGAGGTCAAGATGGAATTATTATTCAATATTTTTTTTTTTTTTAGAGGAAACACCTGTGAGAGAAATGGGGTGGGAGCCTAGGAAGCCTGAAGAGCCATCACACCACAGTGCAAGTCTAACCTCCAGTGAAGGAGTGTGGGAGGGAGGGTTGTGTGGAAATGTCTAGACTGCCATGCAAGTCTAATGAGGGCTTAGCAAGGCCATCAGGGAGTCTTTAAGCAAGAGGTGATCGCCAGAGGAGGCCAGTGTCTCCCAGGCATGGCCTAATTTGGTATTGCTGCCTGCATCATCATTGACCAGAAACAGCACATTCTCTAGGCCTCCATGCAAACACAGTGACAGATTTCAGAGTGCACATGTGTGCCTGGGCTCCAGGTCAAGGACACCTGCACTTGGGGGTCTGCTCGCCTCTCTCCACCAGCTTCCAGGTGTTTCTGGGATGGCCCAATCTTGAAGATGACAGTTCACCTTTGGGGATGACTTTGGGAACTTCAGCTCCTAGCTTGGCCTCTGGCCCACCACTCCTGCCCTTCCCAAAGTGGAGGCTGTGCCTTACACCTTGCAAAATTCCCTCAGGTTGACTGACGTGCTTTGAAGTTGGCTTTATATTTCAGTGTATGTCCCGACCCGCGGGACCTTTGGTTACTCGCGGGGGCGAGGGGGACCGTGCCTGAAAGAGATGAGCGAGAGAAAGGAACGAGACCAAGCGAATGATTGTCAAGGTCTGCTTTACTTAGATTTTTAGTGGGTTTTATAGGCATACAAAAACAAGGAAGTCAAAACAAAACATAGAGTGGTGACGATGAGGCTTGGGTCTGGGTTGATTAGCCCTAATCAGTGTCTTATCAGTATCTTGTTTTTGACTGATTACTCATCTCCAACCGGAACATTTGCAGTCAACACATCCTGGAGCATTCCGTGGTCAGCACGTCATGGACTGCGTTCTTCTTGGAGCTATAGCTGGAATTTTCCAGGGCGAAGTTCGTGCGTAGGACAAGTCATAGGGGAGTTGAGGGTCTTTGAGGGTCCTTGCCTCTAACATCTCCCCCTCTCTTTATTAATATGAGGGAGGTTTATATAAGTGGGTGGAGAGCCTGTCTTAGGCTACGCGATGTGCTTCCGCGACCAGCACCCCAAACATAAGATCTGGCGATTAATGTGAAGGTGAGGCCTCTGTCTTAGGCTATGTAGGTGGCATCCAGCTCCGGCACTTCTGATTATGAAGTGTGCCCCCGGGCATGGACCTACAATATTCCCGTCATGGAGTTACCTCACAGCTGGCGGGGTGTGCACCTGGTACACGGCATCGCGATAATCCCGTCATGGGCGTCTCCACAGCCTTTGGAACCAACTGCGTTCCATGTCTGAGGCAAGGTCTGAGAAATTTAAACCCTCTGTGGCTGAATGGGGAGACTCTGTATGGAGGTCTTCTCTGGAGCCTCTTTGTTCTAGCCGTTGGTGAAGCACGGAGACCAATTTTTGTGTGGCTGCGTCTACCTGCCATGTATAGTTGTAGATCTGATGGATGTTGGTTGCGATGGTGCTCTTGGTCACGACTAGAATCAGGCATAGGAGAGGCAGCACCTTTTTTCGGGGAGTCATTGTAGTTCTGGAAGAGAACAGAATTAAGAATTCTTCTCAGGGGATTCCCTGGGTGGGTTATATAACTTAATCGCTCTCTCTGGTAGCCATCTGGCGTTTCCTGCCTGGGTATCATAGATGCAGGCATGTCCTTTTCCCCATATGAGGACAGGGTCAGGCCCCAGCCATTTGCCTGTAAGCGGCTCTTTCCATAAGGCCTGTGCATAAGTATCTGTGGTGGATGGGTGCCAAAGGCGGTCGGCGGCCGTTTTACCGGCAGTGTCAAAGGTGAGAAAGTTTAAAATGAACAGGGCATGATTAAGCAGGGTTTTGGAATTACCTGTTAAAGGGTACAAAATTCCTCCTCCCGATTGTAGTTTGGAGAGCATATTTTTTAACGTCTGATGAGCTCTCTCTACAATACCTTGGCCCTGAGGGTTGTATGGAATGCCTGTAACATGCTTGATGCCTAACTGAGCACAAAAACTTTTGAAATTGGAGCTGATATACCCCGGGCCATTGTCAGTCTTAATAACTTTAGGCTGAGGGAGGGAGGTGAGACAGGCTATAATATGACTAATAACGTGGCGGGTGGCCTCGCCTGTTTGTAGGGAAGCAAAGATAAATCCACTGCAAGTGTCTACAGAGACATGTATATATTTAAGCTTTCCGAAAGGGGGGTAATGAGTGACATCCATCTGCCAGAGCTCCCCAGGGATCAGGCCGCGAGGGTTGACTCCTAGGTGTGGCTCAGGGAGAAGGGTAAAACAGGCCCTGCATTGGCGGACGATTTCTCTGGCCTGTTCTCTAGTAATGGAGAATTTAAGCCTGAGGGTATGGGCGTTGAGATGGTGTAAATTATGAGCCTGGCGTGCAGCGCAGACAGGATCAACAGTGATAGTGTGGACTGCGCCTGCAACGCGAGTCGCCTGATCAACAAGATTATTTCCAGCTACTAGAGGCCCAGGAAGGCCACTGTGGGCTCGAATATGGCCTATGAAAAAGGGCGCAGAACGAGAGTTAATGAGTCTTTGTAGTTGCTGGAACATTTGAGTGGTATTGTTGGAGGGCCGAATATGAGGCACAGTTTCTAAAGTGGCGACAGCATGAGCAACATAAGAACTATCAGTATACAAGTTAAATGGTGACTGATCTACGTATTTGAAGACTGCGACTAAGGCCGCTAACTCAACCAGTTGAGCAGAGGAGAATCTGGTGGGAAAACTGCGGACCTGGCCATTAATGCTATAGGCTGCAGTGCCTGAGGAGGATCCGTCAGTAAAGACTAAGACGGCTCCTGGAATGGGAGAGACTTTTGTTTTTTTGGGAAATATTACAGGTGTCCGATAGAGGAACTGAATTAGTTTATCAGGGGGGTAATGATTATCTAGTTTGCCCTGGAAAGACGTACAGTTAACTGCCCAATCATCATCATTCTGTATTAGCCACTGAATTTGAGAAGCATTATAAGGGAGTATTATGATATCTGGATCCTTTCCAAAGAGCTTAAGGGAGTTTTCTCGCCCCAATCGAATAATTTTAGCTACTAAGTAAGGGTAGGTGGGAAGGACTTTAGGGGAGGAAGCCGATAGGTGAACCCAAAAAAGAGGCTTGCCCTGCCAAAAGAGTCCCGTGGGCGAAAAGGGGGTGGGGAGGACAATGAAGTACAGGTGGGAATCTGGGGAGAAGTAGCCAATGGCCTGGGCATTTATGGCCTGCTCGACTAAATCGAGTGCTTGCTGCCCTTCTTTAGTTAGGGAGCGGGGAGAGGTTGGGTCAGTATCTCCCTGCAGGATGTCAAATAGGGGTTTTAACTGTCCTGTGGTGAGTTTTAAATATGGGCGAAGCCAATTAATGTCGCCTAGAAGACGCTGAAAATCATTAAGGCATTGAAGAGAGTCTTTCCTGATCTGTACTTTTTGGGAGAGGACCTTATTGGGGAATAATTCAAAACCTAGGAACAGGTGAGGGGGACAGACCTGAATCTTTTCAGGGGACAAGCGGAGGCCTCGAGCTTGTAAGGCCGAGACAACCTGCATAGTAACTTGATGTAAAGTTGCCTCGTCGGCTCCGGCAAAAAGAATGTCATCCATATAATGAATTATATATATTTGAGGATGTTGAATTCTAAAAGAATCAATTGTCTGAGCTACATATTTTTGGCAAAGGGTAGGGCTGTTGGCCATGCCTTGAGGCAATACTCGCCACTGGAAACGCGGGGAGGGTCCTATACAATTTACTACCGGAAGACTGAAGGCAAAGCGCTTACAGTCATCTGGGTACAATGGTATGGAGAAAAAGCAGTCTTTTAGGTCAATGACTATCTTATAGTAGCCTCTGGGGATAGCTACGGGTGAAGGCAAACCAGGCTGGAGTGCCCCCATGGGAACCATTGTTTGATTAACAGCCCGCAAGTCTTGTAGCAGCCGCCACTTGCCAGTCCTTTTTTGTATGACAAAAATGGGGGTGTTCCATGGTGAAGTAGAGGGCTCTACGTGTCCGGCAGCTAATTGTTCCTGCACCAACGCTGTAGCTGCGGCTAGCTTGTTAGATGGGAGGGGCCACTGATCAATCCAGACAGGTGAGTCACTTTTCCAAGTGATTTTATCTGCCTGAAGTGCAGGGGGATCAATGGCCCTTACAAAAAATGTTCTTTGAACCCTAGTCCTGATCTGTCTGACTTAGGGAGGGTGGTTAAGGGTGCTCTTAGTCTCTGACCCTCTTTACCTAAACCCTGTCCTGGGAGGAATCCCTGTTTAAGCATTTGGCTGGCTACAACTTCATTGGGGCTGCACATAATGACATTCATTTGTGCAAGAATATCACGCCCCCATAAGTTAACAGGCAGGTTTGGGACTACAAAGGGTTGGGTGGTGCCTTTGTTTTTTTCAGGGTCTTCCCATGTTAAAATTTTTGAGCTCTGGAGAGTATTATTAGACTGTCCTATACCTTGTAAGTGTGTAAGTGAAGGCTGCAATGGCCATGATTGGGGCCAGGCGTTCTGGGCAATAACTGTGGAATCGGCACCAGAATCAAGAAGGCCTTCAAAAAGTTTACCATCTAACTTTAACCGCAGGGTGGGTCGTTTTTTGGTGATAGCTTGGACCCAATAAAGATCAGAAGAGCCAGGGCAGGAAGCACCTCGGTTAGAGGTGATGGCTGGGAAGGACGTATTAAGGGGCAAGGGCAACGCCTGAGCTAAACGCTGTCCCTTAGAGACACACACAGGGCCTGTAAGCGCGCTGGCTAAGATGTTAATCTCCCCAGTAAAGTCACTATCTACTATGGAAGGGTGGACTATGAGCCCTGCAAGAGTAGAGGAGGCTCGGCCCAGAATAAAAAAGAACATATTAGCCGGTGGGGGTCCAAATGAGCCAGTAGGCAAAATTTGAACACCATCCTCAGGTTTTAATATTGTGTCGGAGGAGGCACACAAGTCCACTCCTGCACTCCCTGTGGTCGCTCGGAGGAGTCTAGGGGCTGGGGATCCTCTTGTCGGCTGTTCCCCGAGGCCGACTGAAATTGAATAGGACAAGGGGCCCGGGGCTGGCCCCTCAGGCCGTTTCCCGAAAGGGGTGGCAAGGGATTTCCAAGGGCATCAGTCTTAGAACGGCACTCACTAGCCCAATGGTATCCCCTCTTGCAGCGAGGACAGAGGGAGGGGGGCCAGGTTGGCCTGCCTGGTGGTCTACTGAGGTTAGGGGCAGCAGAGGAGGTGGCTAAGGGGCATTGCTTCACAAAGTGTCCTGGCTGACCACACTTAAAACAGCCTTTTTGTGCCGCAGTGCCTTGAATGGCAGCCCCGACCGCAAGCTGCACAGCCTGCGACACCTTATGGGCGAAGGGGTCAGCATCATTACACATTCTAATCATGTCATTAAGGTCTTTATTTTTGAGTTTGCCCCTGAGGATGGCCCTGCAGGTGCTGTTAGCATTTTCATAGGCCAATTGTTTAATAAGCCTATTATTCTCATCCTTGTGCCCGAGGGTTCGTTCAGCAGACTCTAAAAGCCTGCCCACAAATTCACTAAAGCCCTCCTGAGCTCCCTGGGTAATTTTTGTCAGGGGAGTGAGAACAGATCCCGTAGAGGGAAGTGTTCGCCAGGCGCCGAAGGCGGCTGCGGCGGTCTGAGACAAAAGCCCGATTGGGAGTCCCCTTTGGCGCTGTTCAGTGGCAAATCTCCCTTGTCCACTAAGTTTGTCAAGGGTCCAAGAGGCAGAATTGGGGTTTTTTAAATTATTAGTAGCCATAGTTTGACAGCGGTCAAGAAAATCAGCTTTCCACAAGAGGAACTGTCCACGTGAAAGGACTGCCTGAACCAGCTTGGTCCATTCTCCGGGGAGCAAGTAGCCGCCTCCCGAGGCTGCCTCTAGGAGGGATTAGGTAAAGGGTGCATTGGGCCCATATGTCCTAACAGCAGAATTTAATTCTTTTAAAGTCTTAAGTTTTAGTCTGCGGAACTCAGTAGGCTCTGCAGTGGGCCCCGGGACTGCCTCTTCTGGGGGGTCATTACTATCACTTTCCCTTTCTCTCCCTTCCGTATCTTCATTATCTGAATCTTGGGGCGGGGACTGGCTCGAAGAAGGGGCGGCAAGGTCTCCTTGCCTATTAGATCTGGTAACTACCGGGAATGCTAGGGCTTTATGGGAGGATTTTAAGGATTTCTTATGTAAGGTGACGTGAGACTGGGCGGTCTCATGACGTGGGTGGCTAATGAAAACCGAATCTTTAAGCGTATCTTGAAGGGAGGACAAGTCTTTGTAAAGCTGGGCAAACTCTTTTTGAAGTTGTAAAACATCCTTTAATTGCGTAACCCTTTGACTTAAGTCTTCTTTGGTACGCAAAAGTAAGGGCATTGTAAGGGGGGGTATTAACGAAGGTGCGTAAATCTGGGGCGTGTAAGGAGGCGGCCATTTGGGATCGTAATATTGGACCGCTTCCTCTCCGAGGGTTGCCTCTTCGGCGGTGTCGAGGGACTCTCGGGGGGGTTGTTTTTTGAACACCGGGTAATTAAATGCATGAGGAGCCATAACCTCAGGTAAGGGAGGGTAGAGGGCCTTGGTGTCTGGTCTACTAACCGAGGGCTCGTCTTTAGATGTCTGGAGCTCAACCGATGGGTCTGGAGGGGGCATATTAATACAAACTGAGGGGCAAGGGGAAGGGCATGTTGATCTTTTAGGATTATCAGGGGGGGCCGACCCTTCGGCCGCTTCTAAAGACGTTTTTGAAGCGGACCGCGACACGGGTCGGAGGCAGAATTCTGCTACTGAGAGCAGCTGCTTTTTATTGGGGTCTGAATCTGCCCCTTCAACAATATCTCTGATTAGTCCCCAGTAAGAAAAAACAGATCCAGGGACGGCATCTGGGCCCTGACTTAGAAGTAAATCGTTTAAATCTCTACCTACTTTTTGCCATTTGTGTGGGTGAATCTCAGGTCCACCAATAATAAACCAAGGACAAGCACGATCAATGAACACAAAAAATTTTACTAGATCCTTTTTCTTAACTCTAATTCCTCTCTCTCTGAGTGAGGCCTTGAGATCCTTAATAAAAACGGCCTCCTTAGACAATGAATGGCCCATCTCGATGGGGTGACAATGTAAAATTTTACTCACCAGACCGTCGACTCTGTGAGCGGCAGAACGAGGGTCTCTGTAGGGTTTCCTTCGGCCGAAGAGCACTCCGTGGCGTCACCCGACAAAGGTCCGTACCTCGAGCCCCACGTTGGGCGCCACTTGTCCCGGCCCGCGGGACCTTTTGTTACTCGCGGGGGCGAGGGGGACCGTGCCTGAAAGAGATGAGCGAGAGAAAGGAACGAGACCAAGCGAATGATTGTCAAGGTCTGCTTTACTTAGATTTTTAGTGGGTTTTATAGGCATACAAAAACAAGGAAGTCAAAACAAAACATAGAGTGGTGACGATGAGGCTTGGGTCTGGGTTGATTAGCCCTAATCAGTGTCTTATCAGTATCTTGTTTTTGACTGATTACTCATCTCCAACCGGAACATTTGCAGTCAACACATCCTGGAGCATTCCGTGGTCAGCACGTCATGGACTGCGTTCTTCTTGGAGCTATAGCTGGAATTTTCCAGGGCGAAGTTCGTGCGTAGGACAAGTCATAGGGGAGTTGAGGGTCTTTGAGGGTCCTTGCCTCTAACAAGTGTAGAATGGAGAAGCCTTTTGCCAGGCACAGGAACTAGCCCAGCTGCACAGAAACCTCTCTTTTTAATGCACCATTAAAGATCCTCTTACAAAACAAACCTCTAGCAAAGAGACTTCCCACTTTCTTACAAGGACAATGACACTGCTGCCTTCACTTTGATTTCAGTCCCTAAATCCTGACTATTTCTACATTGTTACTAGTCTATTGGATACCTCAGATACTTTTTCTCTAATCTGACTCCTGAGACACACACACACACACACACACACACACACACACACAGACACACACAGAGATGGAAAGAAACAGAAACAGAGACAAACATACAGAGACACACATAGAGAGAGAGAAAGAGAGATTATGAAAATGAAAGAGTAAATCTTGGGAGAGGTGAGTGTTATTGCAAGCTAGTAAGAGCTCACATGAAAAAAGAGGGTGGTGGTGTGAGGGAAGAAACATGTGTTTGGTTATAGTGGAGGTGAGCAGATGGGGAGAACAATCGAGTTGTTTCTCATATCGCCCCAGAGGGCAGCTACACTCGGAAGTGGAAGGAAGGAAGAAGGAAATGCAGGAAGATATAGGCGAGACCTAGCTTAGGCTGGGACTGATCCTCCGTGTTCACTCGGGAATGAAGGCCTGGTCAGGCCAGAGCGTTTATGGTTAGCATACACCTGCTTCAGGCTTGGGCCCAAGGGGCAGGTGCCTGCACCCAGCAGAAGCGCCAGGGTCCTAAGGCCTCCCAGGCTACAGAAGTAACGAACGCATGCTTTGCCTTTTACTCTGGGTCCTGCCAAGGACAGAAGACCATTTTGGGACCTTCCAATGAATGTGGTGACTCAACTATGTCCTTCATAAGCCCTATAGGCTGGTCACACTGAGCGACTCCTTCTTTGTTGAACATGTCCTCTGCTTTCTCGCCTTCGTGATTTTTTTACACTATCTCTACAGCTTGAAATGTCCTCCCCAGCTCTCTGTTCCCATCCATCTTTCCGGGTGGCAAATCAAATGCCCCCTCCTCCATGAAGTCCTCCTGAATTCCCTCAAGGGTAATGAGTTGCTTCCCCTTCTGTTCTCTAGGAGCAATTTGCTTCTGTCTCTTTTAACCCTTCATTGTTCTGTGGTGTCCACTCATTGTTTCCGATTGTCTAAGCATGCTTATGAGACAATTCAGACAAAAACAAAGAAGCATAATGAAGTCAATGGAGAAAACCATCCATAATTCCCTGTCCCAGAAATAACTGCTGTTAACATTTTGTTGTATTTCCACACATAGTTTCCTTATTGTGTATACATATTTGTATCCTTTCCTTTTCTTGTGTACCATTTCTCTAGATGTCCTGAAAGTAGAGCCCAAGACAGTACGTGGATACAGGTTGTTTATTTTGGAGATGTAATGGTTAATTTCATGTCAACTTGGCTGAGTTAGAGTGGTCAGATATTTTGTCAAACATTATCCTGGGCTGGGCATAGTGGTTCATGCCTATAATCCCAGCACTTTGGGAGGCCAAGGCAGAAGGATCACTTGAGCTCAGGAGTTTGAGACCAACCTGGGCAATAGCAAGACCTCAGGAGTTGGAGGCTACAGTGAGCTATGAGGACTGTAGTCTGAGCAACAGAGCGAGATTCTGTCTCAAAAAAAAAAAAATATCCTGGATGTTCCTGTGAGGTGTTTTTCGGATGAAATTAACATTTAAATCAGTGGAATTTGAGTAAAGCAGACTGCCCTCCATGATATAGGTGAGCCTCATCCAATCAACTGGAGGCCTGAACAGAGCAAATGATAGATAGACCTCTCCTGAGCAAGAGAGGATTCTGACAGCAGACAGCCTTAAGATTTCATCTGCAGTGTCAGCTCTTCCCTAGGTCTCCAGCCTGCTGGCCTACTCTGCAGATTGTAGACTTGCAAGCCTCCATAATCATGTGAGCCAATTCCTCAAAAAAACTCTCTCTATATAAATATGCACAGTCTATTAGTTCTGTTTCCTTGGAGAAGGCTGACTAAAACAGGAAGTGATCCCAGGAGGCAGGTGGGAAGGGGCAAGGAGCATGAGACAGGAAAGCGGGGGCGGTGCTGCTGTGAGCAATGAGAACTCCATTCTGCTGGGGCCTCCTAGGAAGTGCCCAGAAAGCCTCCCACCTGAAGGCTGAAAGGCTGGAGTATTTACTAATCAGCCCTTGGCTCCATCAGCTAAGGGCTGTTTCTGGGGTTATTAACAACCCCACATTTCTGGATTGTATTTATAGATTGGCTGGCAGGGCTCCCACACCTTTGAGAAGGGCCTTGGAGCTGACAATGGAAAGACACGAAGTCCACTCTCCATGGAAGCTGCTGTCAGTGGTAGGTGAGTCACAGCTCCTATGGAAGCTACATTATGATTGAAACCAGAGGAGATATGACATGTAGCATCAGATATGTCTACTATCCCCATTGTAACACATGTATTGCCCCACATCATTAAAAATGCTTTGAAATCCTTACTTTTAATGGATGCACAATGCTCCACTGTATGGATGTGCCAGTTAGTTTCTAATATTTTTATCTTATAAATAATGCTGTGATGAACACCCCCTTTGTATTAGGCTGCTCAGACTGTCGTCACAAATGCCAGAGGCTGGGGGGCTTAAACCACAAAAACTTATTTTCTCCAAGTTCTAGAGGTTGAAAGTCCAAGATCAAAATGTGGGTAGGATTGGTTCTTCCTGAGGCCTCTTTCCTTGGCTTGCAGATGGCTATCTTCTCCCTGAGGCTCACATGGTCTTTTCTGTGTGTGTGTCTATGTTCTAATCTCCTGTTCTTATGAGGATACCAGTCAGATTAGATTAGGGCCTACTCTAATGACTTCGTTTTCACTTGATTACCTCCAGAAAGACCTTATCTCCACATACATTCTGAGATACTTGAGGATAGGCTTCAATATATGAATTTTTTTGGGGGGGAGACTCAATTCAGCCCATTAAATCCCCAAATACACATTTTTGTATGTTAGATTACTTCTCTATCAGATGTGAACTAGAGCCAGTTATTTCTGAGTCTGTTTCTTCCACTGAACTGTAATCTACCCAAGGGACGTAACTGGGTGTGATTGAACCCAGTTTCCCCAGGGCCCAGCACTGAGCAACTGTTGTGTAGCTTTGTAGACATTAACACTATTACCACTGACTGAAGCTGATGCAGTTGGAACACTTGCCATGTGAATGGCACTTCATGGACTTTCTCTCTCCCTTTTTAATTAAAAGAGTACAATTTATATGCCCATAATTAATTGGAAGTCTGTTGGTATTGACTACACATTCATTCCCCTTTACCCTCCCCTAGTTGTAATATAATTGTCTTAACAATTTTCTCTACATACATTGAGAACCACATCAGAGCGTGTTATAATTTTTGCTGCAACTGTCAACATAATTCAGAAAACTCAAGAGGAGGAAGAAATTCTGATCTAATGTATTTATCCATATTTTAATTCTTTCTGCTGTTCTTTTTTTCTTCCTGATGTTCCCAAATTCCCAAATTTTATCATTTCCTTTCTGTTTAGAAAACTTCCTTTAGCCATTCTTTTAAAGTAGGTCCTGCTGGTGACAAATCCTAATTTTCCTTCAGAGGGATATTTTTTTCTGGATATAGATTTTTGCATTGACAATTCTTTAAAAATATGCCAATTCCTTCTGGCTCTGCCATGGTTTCAGATGAAAAATTTGCTGTCATCTGAATTGTTTTTTCACCTATGGAGAAGGTATCATTCTTCCTTAGCTTAGTCAAGATTATCCCTTTGTTTTTAGTTTTCAGGAGTTTCACTCTGATGTGTCTTGGCATTGATTTCTTCGAATTTGCCCTACTTGGGATTCACTTTGCCTCTTGAATCTTTAGGTTTCTGTAAAATTTTGGAAAAATTTCAGTCATTACTTCTTCAAATACTTTTTCAGACCTGCACGCTTTTTTTTTCTCTCTCTCTTCTTGAGACTTTGATGACATGAATATTAATCTTTCATTATAGTCCCACAGGTCCCTGAGGCTCTATTCATTTTCTCCCTGTAAATATGTTCTCTGTTTTTCAGATTGAGTAAATTCTATTGTTCTACCTTCAAATTCACCAGTTCTTCCTTTGTTATCCCCAGTGTACCCTTGAGTTCATCCAGAGAGCTGTTCATTTCAGTTATTGCATTTTTCACATGTAAAATCTCCATTTGATTCTTTTTTATATCTCCCATTTATTTGCCAAGATTGTCTGTATTTTTATTTGGGCACATTTATAATTGGTTGCTGAAGTATTTTTCAACAGCTGCTTTACAATTTTTTTTTTTTGGTTGTCAAGGTCTACTTTACTTGGATTTTTAGTAGGTTTTATATACAGAAAACAAGGAAGTAGAAACAGAAAAATAGAGTGGGGGGATGATGAGGCTTGGGTGTGGGCTAATCAGCCCCAATCAGCATCTCAATGGCACCGAAAGCTGTTTGTGATGGATCACTCAACCCCAACCTGGCAGGGGGTTGGGAACAATTGCAGGTAGCATGCCCTGGAGCAAGCATGTCATGGAATGCATTCTTCTCAGAACTATAGCTGGGTGGCTGGGTGCTATTTTCGTCTTAGGCTATTTTCCGTGCGTAGGACAAGTCAGGACGAGTCAGGACAAGTCGTTGGAATGTGGAGGGTCTTAGTCTCCAACATCTCCCCCTATCTTTATTAATATGAGGGAGATTTACACAGGTTGGTGGAGAGCCTGTCTTAGGCTACGCGATGGGCTTCCGCAACCAGCACCCCAAATATAAGATCGGGCGATTGAAATGACGGTGAGGCCTCTGTCTTAGGCTATGTAGGTGGCATCCAGCTCCAGCACTTCTGATTATGAAGTGTGCCCCCGGGCATGGACCTACAATATTCCCGTCATGGAGTTACCTCACTGCTGGCAGGGTGTGCACCTGGTACGCGGCATCGCGATAATCCCGTCATGGGCGTCTCCACAGCTTTTGGAACCAACTGCGTTCCATGTCTGCGGCAAGGTCTGAGAAATTTAGACCTTCAGTGGGTGTGTTGGGAGACTCTTCATGGAGGTCTTCTCTGGAGTCTCTTAGTTCTAGCCATTGGTAAAACACGGAGATTGATTTTTGTGTGGCTGTGTCTACCTGCGACTTGACAAAGTTGGTTAGTTTTTTGAATGCCCAAGGCCCAAAAGTGAGAAGCAACAAGAAACCTACAAACGGCCCTAAGACACTGGGAAGCAATGTGGATAGCCAGGGGGATGTGGAAAACCAATTTTGATACCATGCCTCACTTTGTTCCCTCTGTTTCTTTCTATTTTCAAGGCTTTGTCTAACTTTTTCAATGCTATCTTCTACCAGGCCTGTTTTGTCTGCGTAGAAGCAGCATTCTTCTTTGAGTGCTGCGCACAAACCTCCCTCTTGGAGGAACACTAAATCTAAGCCTCTTCTATTTTGTAACACTACCTCAGAGAGTGAAGCGAGGGACTCCTTAAGATATTTTAGACCTTGCTGTAGCTCTCGGAGGTCATTATCGATGGCTACAGAGAGCTGTAGGTATTGTTGATTGGAGGTGACTAGAGAGGCTGTGCCTGTTCCAGCCCCTGTGGCACCAAGGCCTAGAACAACTGCGAGTGTTATGGCCGTGATGGGTTCTCTCTTTACCCGGGGCATTGTGGTGCCTCGCTCCCAAAACTGAAGTAACTCATTAGCAGGATGTACAGTGAGTCTGGGAAAGAGCATGACTAATACACAATACTCTCTATGCTCAAGAAACGTTGCAGAGACTACATACGGGGTAAGGCCGGAGGAACAAGCAAAATAAGAGGTGTTAGATGCCTGAATATACCGAAAAGTGGAGTTGACAGTAATTGACTGATTACATATTTTTTCTAAGGGTGTGGGAGGGAGCATTCTTGGGCTAAGAAGGCAAAGACCTAGGCCTGTGACTTGGCTGAGCGTCAGCCCATCATGGGTCTCTAGACCCCATCTGAGTCTGCTGGTGTCATTAGTAAATAATGGCTCACCAAAAGTAGCCACGCCTTCATAGAAGGGAGGCCAGGGGGAGTAGCATACCCAACACTCCTGATATTCTGAATTATTGGCCTCTCGGTCCTGATAGAGGCGTTGACTAAGGAGAGAATTAGTTCTGCCGAGGAAGGGGGCCCCTCGGGCAGGGTAGGTTGGTATAGGGAGGTGCTGAGCAGAGGAGGGGACACAGTTGGGGAGGAGGGTAGGCCCCTGGAAGGACCGCGAGGCCGTGGTGGGTGTAGGTTGTTATTAGGGCCTAATGCTACCGTAGGACCTCTGGGGAGGCTTTTAATTAACTTGATTTTAAATGTGAGACCAATATCTCTCCCAGATATGTAAAGTCTGAGCCCCCATTCAAATCCCCTGGACTGGTCCCAAGGGACCTTTTTTCCAGCTTCGGTGAACAAAATCAACAGGGGGTTGCACCACTGGTTGCTACACTCTTTCTTAAAGGGGACCGGATGGCTGTTGAGGTGGTATGGGGAAGGGGATTTTCTTTTAACTGTTATATAGTCCCAGGAGGAGGAGGGGCTCCAGTAGGTATCGCCTGTAGTCTCACAGCCCCAGGAGGCACAAAAGAAGTCAGGGGCATAGCCACATGCTTCAGCAAGAGAGCGGTCTCGATGAGCCCCAGGGCAAACATATATAGGGGCCATGGTTAGATAAGTCCTTCGAACCCCAGAGCTACAGCCTGGCCGAGAACTGGTGTCTCGTTCTCCCGTGTTAATGGGTTTTACCTGTGGTGCAAAATGTGAGGGCGTGCCCCAATAGTCATGGGCTCTAAGGGCCAACACGCATAGGTCCACTTCTAGTGGATACCATGGTGTAGTGGCGGAGAGGTGCGAGGAGGAATTGGCAATGTCTCCTGCCTCATTAATTATTTGCCATGTATAGTTGTAGACCTGGTGGATGTTGGCTGCGGCGGTGCTCTTGACCGTGGCCAGAACTAGGCACAGGAGGGTCAGCGTCTTCTCTCGGGGAGTCATTGTATTTCTGGAAGAGAACAGAATTAAGAATTCTTCTCAGGGGATTCCCTGGGTAGGTTATATAACTTAATCGCTCTCTCTGGTAGCCATCTGGCGTTTCCTGCCTGGGTATCGTAGATGCAGGCATGTCCTTTTCCCCATATGAGGACAGGGTCAGGCCCCAGCCATTTGCCTGTAAGCGGCTCCTTCCATAAGGCCTGTGCATAAGTATCTGTGGTGGATGGGTGCCAAAGGCGGTAGGCGGCCGTTTTACTGGCAGTGTCAAAGGTGAGAAAGTTTAAAATGAACAGGGCATGATTAAGCAGGGTTTTGGAATTACCTGTCAAAGGGTACAAAATTCCTCCTCCCGATTGTAGTTTGGAGAGCGTATTTTTTAACGTCTGATGAGCTCTCTCTACAATACCTTGGCCCTGAGGGTTGTATGGAATGCCTGTAATATGCTTGATGCCTAACTGAACACAAAAACTTTTGAAATTGGAGCTGACATATCCCAGGCCATTGTCAGTCTTAATAACTTTAGGCTGAGGGAGGGAGGTGAGACAGGCTATAACATGGCTGATAACGTGGCGGGTGGCCTCGCCTGTTTGTAGGGAAGCAAAGATAAATCCACTGCAAGTATCTATAGAGACATGTACATATTTAAGCTTTCCAAAAGGGGGGTAATGAGTGACATCTATCTGCCAGAGCTCCCCAGGGATCAGGCCGCGAGGGTTGACTCCTAGGTATGGCTCAGGGAGAAGGGTAAAACAGGCCCTGCATTGGCGGACGATTTCTCTGGCTTGTTCTCTAGTAATAGAGAATTTAAGCCTGAGGGTATGGGCATTGAGATGGTGTAAATCATGAGCCTGGCGTGCAGCGCAGACAGGATCAACAGTGATATTGTGAACAGCGCCTGCAACGCGAGTCGCCTGATCAACAAGATTATTTCCAGCTACTAGAGGCCCAGGAAGGCCAGTGTGGGCGCAAATATGGCCTATAAAAAAGGGCGCAGAACGGGAGTGAATGAGTCCTTGTAGTTGCTGGAACATTTGAGTGGTATTGTTGGAGGGCCGAATATGAGGCACAGTTTCCAAAGTGGCGACAGCATGAGTATCATAAGAACTATCAGTATACAAGTTAAATGGTGACTGATCTACGTATTTGAAGACTGCAACTAAGGCTGCTAACTCAACGAGTTGAGCAGAGGAGAATCTGGTGGGAAAACTGTGGACCTGGCCATTAATGCTATAGGCCACGGTGCCTGAGGAGGAGCCGTCGGTAAAGACTAAGATGGCTCCTGGAATGGGGGAGACTCTTGTTTTTTTGGGAAATATTACAGGTGTCCCATAGAGGAACTGAATTAGTTTATCAGGGGGGTAATGATTATCTAGTTTGCCCTGGAAAGACGTACAGTTAACTGCCCAGTCATCATCATTCTGTATTAGCCACCGAATTTGAGAAGCATTATAAGGGAGTATTATGACATCTGGATCCTTTCTAAAGAGCTTAAGGGAGTTTTCTCGCCCCAATCGAATAATCTTAGCTACTAAGTAAGGGTAGGTGGGAAGGACTTTAGGGGAGGAAGCCGATAGTTGAACCCAAAAAAGAGGCTTGCCCTGCCAAAAGAGTCTCGTGGGCGAAAAGGGGGTGGGGAGGACAATGAAGTACAAGGGGGAATCAGAGAAGTAGCCAATGGCCTGGGCATTTATGGCCTGCTCGACTAAATCAAGTGCTTGCTGCCCTTCTTTAGTTAGGGAGCGGGGAGAGGTTGGATCAGTATCTCCCTGCAGGATGTCAAATAGGGGTTTTAACTGTCCTGTGGTGAGTTTTAAATATGGGCGAAGCCAATTAATGTCGCCTAGAAGACGCTGAAAATCATTAAGGCATTGAAGAGAGTCTTTTCTGATCTGTACTTTTTGGGAGAGGACCTTATTGGGGAATAATTCAAAACCTAGGAACAGGTGAGGGGGGCAGACCTGAATCTTTTCAGGGGACAGGCGGAGGCCTCGAGCTTGTAAGGCCGAGACAACCTGCATAGTAACTTGATGTAAGGTTGCCTCGTGGGCTCCGGCAAAAAGAATGTCATCCATATAATGAATTATATATATTTGAGGATGTTGAATTCTAAAAGAATCAATTGTCTGAGCTACATATTTTTGGCAAAGGGTAGGGCTGTTGGCCATGCCTTGAGGCAATACTCGCCACTGGAAACGCGGGGAGGGTCCTATACAATTTACTACGGGAAGACTGAATGCAAAGCGTTTGCAGTCATCTGGGTGCAAGGGTATGGAGAAAAAGCAGTCTTTTAAGTCAATGACTATCTTATAGTAGCCTTTGGGGATAGCTACAGGTGAAGGCAAACCAGGCTGGAGTGCCCCCATGGGAACCATTGTTTGATTAACAGCCCGCAAGTCTTGTAGCAGCCGCCACTTGCCAGTCCTTTTTTGAATGACAAAAATGGGGGTGTTCCATGGTGAAGTAGAGGGCTCTATGTGTCCGGCAGCTAATTGTTCCTGCACCAACGCTGTAGCTGCGGCTAGCTTGTTAGATGGGAGGGGCTACTGATCAATCCAGACAGGTGAGTCACTTTTCCAAGTGATTTTATCTGCCTGAAGTGCAGGGGGATCAATGGCCCTTATAAAAAATGTTCTTTGAACCCTAGTCCTGATCTGTCTGACTTAGGGAGTGTGGTCAGGGGTGCTCTTAGTCCCTGACCCTCCTTGCCTAAGCTCTGCCCTGGGAGGAATCCCTGCTTAAGCATTTGGCTGGCTACAACTTCATTGGGGCTGCACATAATGACATTCATTTGTGCAAGGATATCACGCCCCCATAAGTTAACAGGCAGGTTTGGGACTACAAAGGGTTGAGTGGTGCCTTTGTTTCCCTCAGGGTCTTCCAATGTTAAAATTTTTGAGCTCTGGAGAGTATTATTAGACTGTCCTATACCTTGTAAGTGCGTAAGGGAAGGCTGCAGTGGCCATGATTGGGGCCAGGCGTCCTGGGCAATAACTGTGGAATCGGCGCCAGAATCAAGAAGGCCCTCAAAAAGTTTACCATCTAACTTTAACCGCAGGGTGGGTCATTTTTTGGTGATAGCTTGGACCCAATAAAGATCAGAAGAGCCAGGGCAGGAAGCACCTCGGTTAGAGGCGATGGCTGGGAAGGATGTATTAAGGGGCAAGGGTAACGCCTGAGCTAAGCGCTGTCCCTTAGAGACACACACAGGGCCGGTAAGCGCGCTGGCTAAGATGCTAATCTCCCTGGTAAAGTCACTATCTACTATGGAGGGGTGGACTATGAGCCCTGCAAGAGTGGAGGAGGCTCGGCCCAGAATAAAAAAGAACATGTTAGCCGGGGGAGGTCCAAAGGAGCCAGTAGGCAAAATTTGAACACCATCCTCAGGTCTCAATATTGTGTCGGAGGAGTCACACAAGTCCACTCCTGCGCTCCCTGTGGTTGCTCGGAGGAGTCTAGGGGCTGGGGATCCTCTTGTCGGCTGTTCCCCGAGGCCGACTGAAATTGAATAGGATGAGGGGCCCGGGGCTGGCCCCTCAGGCCATTTCCCGAAAGGTGGGGCAAGGGATTTCTAAGGGCATCGGTCTTAGAACGGCACTCATTAGCCCAATGGCATCCCCTCTTGCAGCGAGGACAGAGGGAAGGGGGCCGAGTTGGCCTGCCTGGTGGTCCACTGAGGTTAGGGGCAGCAGAGGAGGTGGCTAAGGGACACTGTCTCACAAAGTGCCCTGGCTGACCGCACTTAAAACAGCCTCTCTGTGCCGCAGTGCCTTGAATGGCAGCCCCGACCACAAGGTGCACAGCCTGCGACACCTTATGGGCAAAGGGGTCAGCATCATTACACATCCTAATCATGTCATTAAGGTCTTTGTTTTTAAGTTTGCCCCTGAGGATGGCCCTGCAAGCGCTGTTGGCATTTTCATAGGCCAATTGTTTAATGAGTTTATTATCGCCATCCTCCTGTCCGAGGGTCCTCTCAGTAGATTCTAAAAGCCTACCTACAAATTCACTAAAGCCCTCTTGAGCTCCCTGGATGATTTTTGTCAGGGGAGTGAGAACAGATCCCGTAGAGGGAAGTGTTCGCCAGGCGCTGAAAGCGGCTGCGGCAGTCTGAGACAAAAGCCACATGGGAGTCTCCTTTGGCGCTGTTCAGTGGCAAACTTCCCTTGTCCGCTAAGTTTTTCAATGGTCCAAGAGGCAGAATTGGGTTTTTTTAAATTATTAGCAGCCTTAGTGGCCTACTAATCGGGGGCTCGTCTCTAGATGTCTAGAGCTCAGCTGAGGGGTCCTGAGGGGACATATTAATACAAACTGAGGGGCAAGGGGAAGGACATGTTAGTCTCTTGAAATTATTAGGAGAAGCTGGCCCTTCGGCCGTCTTTAAAGACGTTCTCGAAGTGGACCGCGACACGGGTCGGAGGCAGAATTCTGCTACTGAGAGCAGCTGCTTTTTATTGGGGTCTGAATCTGCCCCTTCAACAATATCTCTGATTAGTCCCCAGTACGAAAAAACAGATACAGGGACGGCATCTGGGCCCTGATTTAGAAGTAAATCGTTTAAATCTCTACCTACTTTTTGCCATTTGTGTGGGTGAATCTCAGGTCCACCAATAATAAACCAAGGACAAGCACGATCAATGAACACAAAAAACTTTACTAAGTCTTTTTTCTTAACTCTAATTCCTCTCTCTCTGAGTGAGGCCTTGAGATCCTTGATAAAAACGGCCTCTTTAGACAATGAATGGCCCATCTCGATGGGGTGACAATGTAAAAATTTACTCACCAGCCCGTCGACTCTGTGAGTGGCAGAACGAGGGTCTCTGTAGGGTTTCCTTTGGCCGAAGAGCACTCCGCGGCGTCACCCGACAAAGGTCCGTACCTTGGGCCCCACATTGGGCGCCACTTGTCCCGGCCCGCGGGACCTTTTGTTACTCGCGGGGGCGAGGGGGACCGTGCCTGAAAGAGATGGGCGAGAGAAAGGAACGAGACCAAGCAAAGGGTTGTCAAGGTCTCTGCTTTACAATTCTTGTCAGATCCAACATCTGATTTGTCCCAGTGTTAGTATTTGTTGATTGTTTTTTCTCATTCAAGTTGTAATTTTCTTAGCTCTTGGTATGACAAGTGATTTTGATTATATCTTGGATATTTTAGCTATTATGTTGTGAGAATTTAGATTTTCTTTAACCCTTCTGTTGTAACAGGCCTTATCTGACAACCCTTGGTAGGTAAAAGAGACTGCTGCCTTGTTCTGACTGGGTGGGGTTGGAACTTCAGGTTCTCCACTTAGTCTCCTTTGCCACCACAGAAGGGCCTGGGGAACCTTGCTACTGCTGGGTGGTGGTAGAAGTTCAGGTTCTCCACCTTAGCGGCTGAGATAGGGAGGGACACCTCCTTACTGCTCCCCATATGGCCTCCATGACACTGAGGGTGGAGGTTTCCTCAGTGGTAGGTAGGAATGGAAATCCCAGCTATCTGATCTGTCTTCTCTAATACCACCCTGAAGGGGAGGTTGGAGTGGCTTGTTACAACTTGGTGAGAATGGAAGTATGGGCTTTCCTTCCACTCAGTCTTTGCTGATAGGGAGGGGGTGAAGGTTACAGTTATTTCCTTGGTGTTGGCTGGAATAGAGCAGTTATTTTGTGAAAGTTTTCTGTCTTACTAGGCTGCCCCTTCCCTAGTCCTCTGGCTAGAGAGAGCAGGCTTTTCTTTGTCTACACCAACTGATCTTTCTGAGTTGCTGAGTTCTTCAGCTCCAAGGTTTGGATATATGAGAAAAAGAGAAACCCCAGGGAGCTCCCCACTGTGTTATTCCCTAGGTTCCATACTCCCTAGCTGGTCTACTTTCTTCTTTCCACCTTTCAGAGTCTTCTTATGTTTGTTTTATATAACACGTTCAGGGGTACTTGCTGTGCTTAGTGAAAGGAGTAGCGAGAAGTGTTTCTATTCCATCTTGTCCCAGCTGAAATTTATCTCTTTTAATCCTCATAACAATCTTGTGAGGCAGGTACTAATGTCATCTCCATTTTGCAGATGAAGCAACTTAGGCTTGGGGAGGTCACACAGGTACCAAGTGCTAGAGCAGGGTTGGGGAACCTGTGGCCTTAAAGCCACCTGTGGCCTTCTAGATCCTTAATTTCAGTCTTTTGACTCAATCCAAATTTTACAGAATAAATCCTTTATTTTTATTAATACATTTTTGTTTGTCTTTTATATTTTTATTTTATTTTTTAAATGAATGTATTTAAAATACCAAAGAATAAAATAAGTTTCAACACTATAATCCTCCCAGATTGATTGGCACAATTAGAACATTAGTAAGTCATAGGGCTAAATTGACAGTGGCTACACTTGTGATTTAGTTTTAACTTCCCCCACCTGACTGGCGTGTATGAGGCTGGCTGGCGAGAGTTGATAGGGGTTGAGCACACAAGTCTGTTATCAGCTTTTGACAGTGGTGCACTGTTTATCTGTTTGAAATGGAATCTGTGAATAGTTACACAGCTCGACAGTATTTTTTAATTCTGTCTGCTTAACAGCCCATCATTTCAAAGAAAACCAAGGGAACGCTGAAGGAAGAAAATAGATTTTTTAATGAGGATTGGGAATTGCAATATTGTCTTGTTTCTGCAAAAGATAAGATGATTTGCCTGCTTTGTGATACTGCAATATCAACATTAACGAAATTCAATGCTCATCAGCATTACAACAATCATTAAGGACCACAGATATTTTAAACTGGGGGAAAGGCACAAAAGGTTGTAGTGCAGAAATTAAAAGATAAAAAGCAGAAGCAAAGACAGTTCCTTCAAACAGCAATAAGACCTGGAAATAATGGCACCAAAGCGACTTATAAAGTAGCTTATATACTCAGGAAAAAAAAAAAAAAAGGAAGCCATTCGGTGATGCAGAAATTGTGAAAGAATGCATTATTGAAGTTGTAGGATGCTTAGACCTCAATAATGTTTCAAAGTACAAACAACTTCCTCTTTCAAGGAGAACCATAACTGATTGGCAGCATGAATTAGCCTTCAACTTAAAAGAACAACTTCATGCAACACTTCAAAAGGAAAATATATATTCTTCAATTGCTTTGGATAAATCTACTGATACTACTGACTCAGTGCAGGTTTTATGCTTAATTCGGGTCATAATAGAAGATTTTCTTTGCTACGAAGAGTTACTCACTTTGGGAACTCTTGCAAACAGAACATGGGGAATATATATCTTCAACAAATTTCAAGATAAATGCCATGAAGTTGGACTGAATTTGGTATATTTAGTGAGTGTATGTATAGACAGTGTACCTTCCATGTTTCCTATCAAAAACATGAAGGGTTTATTGCACAGATAAAAGAAAGTATTAACGGATCCAGATGCTCTCATTTCTTTTCATTGTATCCTGCATCTGCAAAATCTCTGTGCTAAAGCCACTATTTTAAGTGACACTTTGCAACTAGTTATAAGTATTATTAACTATATTTGTGCAAATGTAACATGGCATCTTCCATTTCATAACATGCCAAAGTTGAACAATGAGGTATTCAGTGGGGATTTGCTGTATCATTCTAAAGTGCACTGGCTATTGCAGGGACAGGTGTTAGCCAAAATTTTATCTCCCCAGAGACATATAGTTAAATTTTATGAAGCACAGAATCAGCAATGTGAATTATTGAAAGATGATTTCTATAGGGATGCAGCATTTCTGTGTGATATCATGTCAAATCAAAACAACTTGAATATTTCTTTGCAAGGTAAAAGTAAGTCTATATATGTGGCAAAAATCCAAGCATTTTGAAAAAAAAATATCTTTTTTCAAAACACATCTTCAGAAGGAAATTTTGGATGAACATTTTTCCCAGTTAGCAAAGGTCACTGATGAGCAGGATAATATATGCGAATCATTGAAGAATATGCAGCTGTTAAAGACCTATTAATTGGAGAATATGATGAAAGGTTCACTGACATTGAGAATCATATCACACTCAAATTAGCATTTTAGCCTTACCTAGCTGATATCACCAAGGCACCTAAAGAACTGTGGATGGAATTGATTGAACGCTCAGTAGAACCTCTCTCATGCCCACCTTTGTGGCCAATGTGCGTCTCCTATCTGGATTTCTCAGCACAGGGTCCTTGTTCACAGGCTGGAAAGACAGGGCTGGGAAGGCCATGACAGCATTAGGGTGAGAGTCAAGCCAAAGCCCTCCAGGCATTTCCAAGGACCGGATGAGTGGCAGTAGGCCTGGGCCCTTCTCTTTCTTCTTGGGCACTGGTGGGAATGGTGAGAAATGTACAGGGCTGATCTGTGACATTCATTGCCTCTTTATGTTCCTAGAAGCACATGCCTATTCCTTAGCTCATTACAGACTCAACTTATCTTGTTATTAAGCCCAGAAAGGCAAAGAGACTTGCTGAAAGTTCAGTAGCTCCTAAATGCTTGTGCATCTGGCTCCTCTATGATTGAGAAGCCCCTAGAGAGGGAGCACTATACCTGGTTCAGTTCTGGGTCACCAGCTCAGTGCCCAGCACAGGGATAAGGCAGCTTTCTTTCTGTTTTTCTCTTATCCCTAGATCAATTGTGGGTGGGGGTCAGGAGGGGGCTTGAATCCACTAGGGAGTCTCAACTCTTGTTTATGTGCAGAAAGCCAAGCCTGTGAAGCAGGTAGAAAGCAAAGATGAAGGGGGGGGCCTACTATAACCAGTCCATCTGACCTTGGGGCTTAATCCCTGGTCCTCCTACATCCAGAGTGACCAAGGAACAGATGGCTAAAGGCTTGGCATTAACTAAAAGGGGTATGGCTGGTATCGCAGTGGGACCCATGGGCAATGGGTGGGATGTTTTGCTGCCTTCTCTCATGTTTAGGAAATATTTCCTGCATATTGGCTTTTAGTAGCCCCCCCTTCCTGCTTACCTGATGCCCTTTGAGTGGAATGATGATGGTGACTTCATGCTAATTATAAGACTTCAATTACAGAGCTCCAGACATATCTCATGTCATATGAGCATACATATCTCATGTCACATCTTTTCAGACCAACCCAAGCTTATATAGGTGCTGCTAAATAGAAATATTGCTATTGGATAAGATTAATAATAAACCGCTGCATAGTCTGAGCCTGGAGCTGCTCAGGAGACTGGAAGATTCATCCTGATGAACTGCTCGGTAGTATCCAATAACCCCAGCAATTTGTTGCATGTGGCCACACACACACACACACACACACACTGCAATTATCTGATGTTGTTTTTCTCCATGACAAGGCAGGAGAGGAGCTATTTTGCAGCATTATAGAATGACTGTGGCGTGATGGGGCTCATTGTGTCTCCGTGGTGGCTTTGGTATGGTGGGCACTGCAGAGCTGAGGGAAAGGGATGTTTTTCTGAGTGGCCATTGGGGCTTGTCTTGGGAGGGGCAGACAGCAGTGTTCTTTCTGCTAACCAAGGCAGGTTGAGCTCTTCTGGTCTGCTAACCTGGCCAGAAAGCCCCACTCCAGGGCCAGGGTTCTAGAAACAGGGCAGGGTGGTACTGTGCTCAGGGGATAGCCAGGCTGGTGGGGCAGCATGGGAGACTGAGACCTTCTTCCCAGCCTACTGACGCCCTGGGCATGCCACCTGGCAAGGTGGGACAGACTGGCCAGGCTAATTGGCTTATGTGTTTAGGGCCCCAGTGACTCCATGTTGTCTTTCTGTCTTTCCAATGAAGCATCACTATGTTCTAAGATGGGCCTCCTCAGAGACATTGTATGTGGCTGAAATACAGAACTATTACCTACCATCTGAGCCATGGGACATTTTGGGGTTTGGTGGCAGAAGGTGTGCTTAGTAAGAAGAAAGTCTTCTACTTATGACTCAAGTCAACTTTATGTTTCTCAGATATCCTCGGAGAACAGTGGGGTTTCTGTCCAACCAGGCCAGGGCAGGCTGGAAAGTTTGCAATTCTTTTTTTTTATTATTTCGGCATATTATGGGGGTACAGATTTTAAGGTTTCAATAAATGCCCTCTCCCCCCTCCCCTCACAAGTCTGAGTTTCCAGTATGACCATTCCTCAGATGGTGCACATCTCACTCATTATGTATGTATATACCCGCCCCCCTCCCCAATACACTATTACTGTAGTACCTATGTGTCCACTTAGGTGCTACTCAGTTAATACCAGTTTGCTGGGGAGTATATGTGGTGTTTGTTTTTCCATTCTTGGGATACTTCACTCAGTAGTATGGGTTCCAGCTCTAACCAGGAAAATATAAGATGTGCTATATCACCATTGTTTCTTAGAGCTGAATAGTACTCCATGGTATACATATACCACATTTTATTAATCCATTCTTGGATTGATGGACACTTGGGCTGTTTCCACAGCCTTGCAATTATGAATTGTGCTGCTATAAACATTCGAGTGCAGCTGTCTTTTTCGTAGAGTGTCATTGGATCTTTTGGGTAGATGCCCAGTAATGGGATTGCTGGATCAAATGGTAGATTCACTTGTATCGCTTTAAGGTATCTCCATATTGCTTTCCACAGAAGTTGAACTAGTTTGCAGTCCCACCAGCAGTGTAGGAGTGTTCCTCTCTCTCCACATCCACGCTAGCATTTGTTATTTGGAGACTTTTTGATAAAGGCCATTCTCACTGGAGTTAAGTGATATCTCATTGTGGTTTTGATTTGCATTTCCCTGATGATTGGAGATGCTGAGCATTTTTTCATATGTTTGTTGGCCATTCTTCTGTCTTCTTTAGAAAAGTTTCTGTTCAAGTCCTTTGCCCACTTTTTAATAGGGTTATTTGATTTTTTCTTACTGATTTTCGTGAGTTCTAAGTATATTCTAGTTATCAGCCCTTTATCGGATACATAGGATGCAAAAATTTTCTCCCATTCTGTAGGTTGTCTGTTTACTTTCATGACTGTTTCTTTGGCTGTGCAGAAGCTTTTTAGTTTCATCATGTCCCATTTATTTATTTTTGTTGCTGCTTTGATTGCCTTATGGGGACTTCTTCATAAACTCTTTGCCTAGGCCGATGTCTAGGAGAGTGTTTCCAACATTTTCCTCTAGAATTCTAATAGTTTCATACCTTAGGTTTAAGTCTGTTATCCAGCGTGAGTTGATTTTTGTGAGAGGTGAAAGGTGTGGGTCCTGCTTTAGCCTTCATGTTTGCAATTCTTCATTGGGCATCTAATATGTAACCTTTTGGCCTGGCATGTTCCGTTACTGCTCAGTTAAGTTACCATTTGCTAAACCACACAAGGGGAGGAGCAAGATGGTGAACAAGAAAAACGGCCAGCCAGAGTATCTCTGCAATAAAGATAGATTTTAGAAGAAATTAGAAGAAATAAGCAAGCAGATGAGCATACATCAGACAAAGGTCAAAAGGAGGGGTACCGGAGAATACAGGAGACTCCATGGGGAGGTTGCAGAGGAGAACTGGAAGAAGAGACCTCCTGAGAAGCTCGGAGACCAGCGGCAAGGGTAGGTGGTGCAGTTAACTTTCCCCTCCCTTGTATCTCGGACTGCTGATGGGCTCCCCAGCAGTTGGAGAGACCTGCGGACACCAGCCTAGAGATGGCCACTGCCAGTGAGCGATAAGCCTGTTGCAGACGCGGCACAAGGCTCCCAACTCACTAAGGGCATCTCCCTGTGCACAGAACCGAGCTGCTGGGGATGCGCCATATTGCTTCATTCTACTCTCCCCCTTTCCCACCAAGAGGGACAATATAACCACCACTCGGAGGCATCTCCAGGGAATGGGACCTTACCTTTTGGGGCCCTACAGTTGACTAAGGGGTACTGAGACAGTGAGCTCCCTACTCGCCAGCCCTCCCAGGTGTTGCTGGCCTGGTGATTCCAGGAGAATAGGGGAAATCCTGAGCATAAGAGACATTGACCCAGCTTGGGCAACCCGTGGTTGAATTAGGACTGGCACACCTCTCCCTGGTGGGGTCAGGGAATGAACTCCGGGGCCCAGAAGTCAGACCTGCAGACCAGATCCCATGCACCCAGGTCTCACATTGCCCTTAGGCACAGAAGAGATATTCGTGAACAACCCTACTGAGGTGTGTGTGCATTCAAGGGCAGATCAGAATGCTTGAGGGCAACACTCCTCCCGAGGGGGAGCCGTGTGCACAGCCCAGGCAGTGACCCTGTGCAGAGAAACTCCTGGACCATATGACAGTCAGGGGAGACCCGGTGGCATGAGGTCTGGCCTGCTGGCAGAGGCCCAAGAGAAGGCGCAGAGTTGGGGAGGGTGGAAAGGAGCGAGGCATGCTCCAGACTGCAGTTCTCAGAAAGCACCACCCCCACACGCAGATGTCTAACAGAATGGGGCCATTCCAGCCCCTCCCCGACAGCTGTGCAAAGAAGCAGAAAACAGAACTTTGACCCCTGCTAACAACATTAGTGGTGATTGAGGGCAGGCTTACCCAACCTAGCTCTGCCCAGACTCATTCCTAAACTTGCCATCACTGAGGTGAAGAATAAGGACACATCTGGAAGTCACAGGGCACCACCAACCACGTGAGACACAAGAGTGCCTCTCCAGATGATCAAGAGCTGGTTGCAGGACCCCCCAAAAACACTGTAGCTGGCTTCTCCCAGCAAGTGCCACCTACAGACAGGGATGTCATTCGGCACATCCTTTTACAGCATCTACTGACTCTTCATACAGGGTGTGGTCGAATCTCACCAACAAACACCACCTACTGGCTCGGAGACTAAACAGGGCGTGTCATTATCCAAACAAAAATCTAAAGACAAGAAGCAAAAACTGATCCAGATGGGAAGAAATCAGTGAAAGAACTCTGGAAATATGAAGAATCAAACAGAAAGCACACCCCAAAGGGGAACATCAGCCCCTTAGAAATGGACATCAACCAAAACCAGACCACTAAAATGACAGAAGAATTTCAAACATGGATCGTAAGAAAATTCAATGACTTGCAAGAAAAACTGGATAACTAACACAAGGAAAATGCAAAAAGATTCCAGGACCTGGAACCAAAATGCACTAAAGAAATTGAAATAATACAGAAAAATCAAACTGAACTCCTGGAAATGAAGAATCAATTCAGGGAACTACAAAACACAGTGGAAAGCCTCAAAAACAGGGTAGATCAAACAGAAGAAAGAATCTCAGAGATTGAAGATAACACCTTCCAATTAAATTAATCAGGCATAGAGATAGAGCAGAGAAATAAGAGAAAAGAGCAAAGCCTACAAGAGTTGTAGGATTATGTGAAGAAACCTAATGTGAGGGTTCTAGGGTTAGCAAAAGTGGAAGAAGAGAACACTCAAGGGTTGTATAAACTATTTGAAGATATAATAGAGGAAAATGTCCCAGGCCTTACTAAAAATCTAGATATTCAAGTTCAAGAAGCTCAAAGGACCCCTGGGAGATTCAATGCAAAAGGGAAGACGTCACGACATGCAGTCATCATACTGACCAAAATATCAACTAAAGAGGCCCTTCTACGAGCTGAAAGATTAAAGAAACAAGTAACATAAAAGGAAAGCCAATCTGAATAACGCCAGACTTCTCTACTGGAACGTTACAAACAAGGAGAGACTGGGGCCCCATTCTCACTCTTCTGAAACGGAATAATGCCCAGCCTAGAATCTTATTCCCTTCAAAACTAAGTTTTTTATATGAAGGAGAAATCAAGATATTCTCAGATAATCAAAGACTGAGGGAATTCACCAAGACAAGACCAGCGCTTCAGGAAGTACTCAAAACAGTGTTACCCACAGATCAGCACAATAAACACTCACAAATGTAAATCTACTCAAAATCTAAAGATAAAAGGCCAGATACCACAATGGCTCAAGAGAGAAAATCAGGCAACAAAGTTCAACCCAACATAATGAACAGAAATCTGCCCCACCTATCGGTTATCTCAATAAATGTGAATGGCTTAACCTCCCCACTCAAGAGACATAGGCTGGCCGAATGGACAAAAAAAATACAAGCCAAGCATCTGCTGCCTTCAGGAAACACATCTAACCTGCAAGGATGCAGTTAGACTAAAGGTAAAGGTGTGAAGAACAATATTTCAAGCAACTGGAAGCCAAAAGAAAGCTGGTGTGGTGGTGGTGATTTCAGATAACTAAGTTTTTAAATCAACAAAAGTAATAAAAGACAAAGAAGGTCACTATATAATGGCGAAGGGTACAGTTCAACAAGAAGACATAACAATTCTAAATATGTATGCACACAACTTAGGTGCACCCAGATTCATAAAGCAAACTCTACTTGATCTAAACAAATGGATAAACAACAACATCATAATAGTTGGAGACTTTAACACCCAACTGACAGCACAGGACAGATCCTCCAAATATAAAATTAACAAAGAAATAATGGACTTAAACAGAACTCTAGAACAAATGGGCATGACTGACATTTACAGGACATTCTACCCCCAAACCGCGGAATATGCATTCTTCTCATCAGCTCATGGGTCATTCTCTAAGACTGATCATATCCTAGGACACAAACCATGTCTCAAACAACTTAAAAAAAATAGAAATTATACCATGTATCTTTTCAGATCACAATGGAATAAATGTAGAAATCAACCCTAATAGGAACTCTCATTTCTACACAAAGTCATGGAAACTAAACAAACTTCTGCTGAATGACCACTTCATAAATGAGGAAATCAAGATGGAAATCAAAAGATTCTCTGAACCAAATGACAAAGGAGACACAAGTTATCAAAACCTGTGGGACAAAGCTAAAGCAGTCCTGAGAGGAAAGGTTATTTCCATAAATGCCTATATCCAAAAGTCAAAAAGATCACAAATAGACAACCTAATGAATCATCTCAAAAATCTGGAAAAAGAACAACAGACTAACCTCAAACCCAGCAGAAGAAGTGAAATCACTAAGATCAAATCATATCTAAATGAAATTGACAACAGGGAAACTATACGGAAGATTAATAAAACAAAAAGTTGGTTCTTTGAAAAAATAAACAAAATTGACACACCTTTGGCTGGACTGACGGAAAGCAGAAAAGAAAAATCTCTAATAAGCTCCATCAGGAACAATAAAGGAGAAATTACAACCGATGCCACGGAGATACAAGATATAATTTGTGAATACTACAAAAACCTCTATGCACACAAACTGGAAAATGTGGAGGAAATGGACAAATTTCTAGAAACACACAGCCTCCCTAGGCTCAACCAGGAAGAAATAGAATTTCTGAACAGACCAATATCAAGTACTGAAATTGAAACAGCAATAAAAATCCTTCCTAAAAAGAAAGGTCTTGAACCAGATGGTTTCTCACCCAAATTTTACCACACCTACAAAGAACTGGTGCCTATCCTGTAGAAATTATTCCACAACATCGAGAAGGATGGAATTCTCCCCAACACATTTTATGAAGCAAACATAACCCTGATACCAAAACCACGAAAGGATGCAACAAAAAAAGAAAACTACAGACCAATATCTTTTAATAGATGCAAAAATTCTCAGCAATATTCTAGCCTATCGAATCTTGGTGCTTGTCAAGAAAATAATCCATCACGACCATGTGGGCTTCATCCCAGGGATGCAGGGATGGTTCAACATATGCAAATCTATAAATGTAATTCACCATATAAACAGAAGCAAAAACAAAGACAATATGATCCTCTCAATAGCCGCAGAAAAAGCATTTGACAAAATTCAACACCCTTTTATGATAAGAACGCTCAACCAAATAGGCATAGACAGGCCTTACCTAAAAATGATACAAGCCATATATGACAAACCCATAGCCAATATCATACTGAATGGGGAAAAATTGAAAGCATTCCCACTTAGACCTGGAACAAGACAAGGTTGCCCACTATCTCCACTTCTATTCAACATAGTGCTGGAAGTCCTTGCTACAGCAATCAGACCAGAGAGCAGAATGAAACGTGTCCAAAGGGCATCAGAAGAGATTAAGCTCTCACTCTTTGCTGATGACATGATATTATACCTAGAAAACCCCAGAGATTCAACCAAGAGACTCTTTCAATTGATAAATGAATTTCAGAAGGTCTCAGGATTCAAAATCAATACGCAGATATCAGAGGCATTCATATATGCCAACAACAGTAAGAACCAAATCAAAGTGAGAAGCAAATCAAAGACTCAATTCCCTTCAAAACAGCAACAAGGAAAATAAAGTACCTAGGAATATATTTAACCAAGGAGGTAAAAGACTTCTATAGGGAGAACTATGAAACACTGAAGAAGGAAATAGCAGAGGATGTAAACAGGTGGAAGACCATACCATGCTCGTGGGGTGGCAGAATCAACATTGTTAAAATGTCTATACTACCCAAAGTGACCTACAGCGTCAATGCAATCCCTATTAAAATACCATCATCATTTTCCACAGATATAGAAAAAGTAATTTTATGCTTCATATGGAACCAGAGAAGACCATGTATAGCAAAATCAATCCTAGGCAATAAAAACAAAATGGGAGGTATCAATTTACCAGACTTCAAAGTATACTACAAGGCTATAGCAATTAAAATAACTTGGGACTGGCACAAGAACAGGGACATTGACCAGTGGAACAGAACAGAGAACTCAGATATAAAACCATTCTCACATAGCCATCTAATTTTTGACAAAACAGACGAAAACATACACTGGGGAAAAGAATCCTTATTCAATAAGTGGTGCTGGGAAAACTGGTTAGCCACATGTGGAAGACTGAAACAGGATCCACACCTTTCACCTCTCACAAAAATCAACTCATGCTGGGTAACAGACTTGAACCTTAGGTGTCAAACTATTAGAATTCTAGAGGAAAATGGTGGAAATACTCTTCTAGACACTGCCCTAGGCAAATAATCTATGAAGAAGACCCCTGGAATCTTTTTGCATTTTCCTTGTGTTAGTTATCCAGTTTTTCTTGCAAGTCATTGAATTTTCTTACGATCCATGTTTGAAATTCTTCTGTCATTTTAGTGGTCTGGTTTTGGTTGATGTCCATTTCTAAGGGGCTGATGTTCCCCTTTGGGGTGTGCTTTCTGTTTGATTCTTCATATTTCCAGAGTTCTTTCACTGATTTCTTCCCATCTGGATCAGTTTTTGCTTCTTGTCTTTAGATTTTTGTTTGGATAATGACACGCCCTGTTTAGTCTCCGAGCCAGTAGGTGGTGTTTGTTGGTGAGATTCGACCACACCCTGTATGAAGAGTCAGTAGATGCTGTAAAAGGATGTGCCGAATGACATCCCTGTCTGTAGGTGGCACTTGCTGGGAGAAGCCAGCTACAGTGTTTTTGGGGGGTCCTGCAACCAGCTCTTGATCATCTGGAGAGGCACTCTTGTGTCTCACGTGGTTGGTGGTGCCCTGTGACTTCCAGATGTGTCCTTATTCTTCACCTCAGTGATGGCAAGTTTAGGAATGAGTCTGGGCAGAGCTAGGTTGGGTAAGCCTGCCCTCAATCACCACTAATGTTGTTAGCAGGGGTCAAAGTTCTGTTTTCTGCTTCTTTGCACAGCTGTCGGGGAGGGGCTGGAATGGCCCCATTCTGTTAGACATCTGCGTGTGGGGGTGGTGCTTTCTGAGAACTGCAGTCTGGAGCATGCCTCGCTCCTTTCCACCCTCCCCAACTCTGCGCCTTCTCTTGGGCCTCTGCCAGCAGGCCAGACCTCATGCCACCGGGTCTCCCCTGACTGTCATATGGTCCAGGAGTTTCTCTGCACAGGGTCACTGCCTGGGCTGTGCACACGGCTCCCCCTTGGGAGGAGTGTTGCCCTCAAGCATTCTGATCTGCCCTTGAATGCACACACACCTCAGTAGGGTTGTTCACGAATATCTCTTCTGTGCCTAAGGGCAATGTGAGACCTGGGTGCATGGGATCTGGTCTGCAGGTCTGACTTCTGGGCCCCGGAGTTCATTCCCTGACCCCACCAGGGAGAGGTGTGCCAGTCCTAATTTACCCACGGGGAGCCCTAGCTTGGTTGATGTCTCTCAGCCTCAGTGTCTGCCCCATTTTCCTGGAATCACCAGGCCAGTAGCACCTGGGAGGGCTGGCGGGTAGGAAGCTCACCGTCTGAGTACCCCTCAGTCAACTGTAGGGCCCCAAAAGGTAAGGTCCCTTTCCCTGGAGGTGCCTCTGGCTGGTGGCTATATTGTCTCTCTTGGCAGCTGCAGATAGGGAACGGGGAGGTGACAATCAAGCAATATAGCGCCTGTCTCGCGGCTCGGGTCTGTGCACATGGAGGTGCCCCGAGAGAGTTGGGAGCCTAGAGCCGCATCAGCTACAGGCTTACTGCTCACTGGTGGTGGCTGTCTCTGGGCTGGTGTTCACAGGCCTCTCTAATTGCTGGGAGCCCACTAGCAATCTGAGATGCAAGGGAGGGGAGAGTTAATCACGCCACCTACCCTTGCCGCTGGTCTCCAAGCTTTTCGGGAGGTATCTTCTTCCAGTTCTCCTCATCAACCTCCTTCCGTGAAGTCTCCCATAGTCTCCGGTACCCCTATTTCTGACCCTCATCTGTTGTATGCTCGTCTGCTTGCTTCTTTCTTCTAATTTCTTCTAGAATCAGTCTTTTTTGCAGAGACAGTCTTTCTGGTGATGTTTCTCATCTGTCATCTTTCTCTGCCCCTCTGTGCTATATTCTTAAGCTGTGTCTACAGAGAATAGTAGTATTCTTGGATGGCAGAAGTGGCAGAAAGAACACAAGTTCTAGAGTCACCTAGATAGGTTCTTGGCTATCAGTCACCCCTATGCTAGCTGTGTGACTCCAGGGAAACCACATACCATCTCTGAGCCCCACATTTCTCATCTGAAAATGGGGATATAATGGTAGCTACCTGATAGGGTTAACATGAGAACTGAATAAGGCAGTACCTCTCAGTGAATGTGGGCCACCTTTGTCCTCCTGCTGAACTGCAGTTCTTGGCAATGAGCCCTGGGGAATGGGAGAACCCCAGTGCTGGGCCCCCTAGGAGAGCTTTGTAGCTCACTGCATAGGAGTATTGTGGGGGTAGAAAGGTGGGTGGGACAGGACAGATGCACCCACAGGGTGGGGCTGGGGCAGTAACCAGGTGGGCTGCTTAGGGAACTGAGAGGAAGAAGGCCCTGGAGGGCACATATCTGTGACAGTCATGTCACCTCCTTTCCCTATAGGGTATACTGGAGGCTGTTTTCAGGGACTGCCCACTCCTTCCTCAGAACTCAGAAGCCCTCCAAGGCCACACAAGCATCATATTAGTCAAGGTTCTCCAAAGTAACAGAGCCAAGTGATTATCTATCTATCTATAATATCTATCTACCTATCATCCATCATTTATCTCTATCTACTTATTTTTATCTATTTATGTGTCTGTATATCCTCCATTAGGGAAATGCTTCATGATTTAGAGGGCTACAATTTCAAAATCTGCAGGGCAGGCAGGCAAGCTGGAGACTGAGGTTAGAGTTAATGCTACAGTCTTGCATCCAAAAGCTGGAAACTCAGGCAGAGTGTCCATGTTGCAATCTGGGGTCAGAATTATTTCTTCTTCTGGGGACCTCAGGTTTTATTCTTAAAGCCTTCAACTGATTGGATGATGCCCATCCACATTACGGAAGACTGGTGATTTCCTTTACATCAATCAACTGCTTGTAAATGTTAATCACATCCACGCTCAGTGCCATGGCCTAGCCAACTGACACATATAATTAACCATCACAGGTATCTAGGCCAGTGCCCGACATCCTTACCTGCCTGCAATCTTTGGTCAGGGTCAGTGTTCTGTGTTCTGATCAGAGAAACAAACCCTGGAAGCCTGGATGGTACTTCTCAGATGTGAGGTTGTAACAGTATTTTTGGTGGCCTCCAAGACATGTCACCATAAGGTGGCCAGACACTGGGAACTGAATTCCTGTTTATGCTTTAAACTCCATCTTCTTGAGCATGTTCTCCCTAAATGGCAGGGGTGAAGTACAGGGGTTAGGCAAGGAAGTTGGGTTCTTAGCCTAAGAAGATGGAGCCCTTTAACCTGGGAGGCAATTTCCCACCTCTGTTTTGGCCTCCTGTCCTTGGTAACATATGTTAGGGTCATTCATTCCCTATGATGCAGCTCTTAACTTTAGAGGATCAGTGTTTCAGCCATGTGATGCAGCATTGTTTGGCTCCAAAACGTGTTAGCCTGTGGGCACTCCCAGACCTAGGCTCCTTGCTGATCAGGAGAGGGTTGACGTCCAGAACCTCAGGGTTTTTAAAATTTCTCTACCCCTTATTCTCCCACACACACACTCTTAAGAAACTCACCAAATGCTATAAATTATGTTTTGAGGCCTTCAGAGTGTTTGGACTTGGATTCTGTGACAGGTGCAGTGAGTTGGGTGACAGCTGGAGGATACTGGGTGAGGTCTCAAGTGGGCCCCAAAGGATTTTGTCTTCATATACCAGGACACAGTAAAGTGTTGGATATGGAGAGAGTTCTGGGTGACTTCACTTACTTTTGACAGCTAAGAACAAGTGAATTCTGTGAAAACCTTTGAATCAACATGGAAGGGCTATAAGAAATACCAAGAAAGGCCTGAATGGTAGTATGGCAGGCCAGAAATCATTCCCCAAAGATATCCATGTCATGATTCATGTAACTTGTGAATGTCACCTTATATGGGGAGAAAAGGACTTTATAAATGAGATGAAGAATCATGAGATGAGTGATTACTCTGGATTACCCAGGTAGGCCCTAAACACAACCACAAGTGTCTTTCTAAGAGCGAGGCATAGGGACACCTGCCACAGACACACAGAGGAGAAGGTAATGTGCCCACAGCAGCAGAGATCTGAGTGATGCAGCCATAATCCAAGGAATGCCAGCAGCCACTGGAGGCCAGAAGAGGCAAATAACAGAATGTCCCCTAGAGCCCACAGAGGGAGTATGGCCCTGCTGACATCATGCCCAGTTGTCCTGATTTTGGACTTCCAGCTTCGAGCACTGGGAGAGAATAAATTTGACTAAGCTCACCAGTTTATGGGACCTTGTAAACTAGCACGGGTGGACGGATGTGAGTACCCTTCTCTGGGAAAAGGAGGGAAGATCATGAACTGGCTCTGCTGGCAGGGCCTCTAACAATAATCTGCATCATATTTATTGATGATGGGGAAACTGAGGCCCATAGGGGCAAAGGGCCTCCCTGATGGTCTGCAGTGATGCAGTGGTTGGCTGAGACCAACTCAAGTCTCCTGACTCCTGGGGTGGGCAGAGGTGCAGCCTGTACACTTATTCTTTCCAAAAGATTGGGATTCCTACCTTCTCCTTATTTTACCATCTCCTCTTCCCAAGGACCTCCCCCCACCCATGGCTTTCCTGTCACCAGTGCTCATTAGAGGAAAAGGACTTTAGAACTTCTGTTCCCCTCCAAGGCTCTTTCTGTGGGCATGACCGGGCCCACTGACTCGCTCAGTCTTCAGATTTCTGCCTGACTGCCCACTGCCTAGCTTCCCTGCCCAGCACCCTCTGCCCCCAGGGAAATTGTCTTCTAGTTGGCTGTTGCTTTCTCACCAGCAATCTGTTGCTTGCCACAAAAACGCACTTAAATACCATCAGCACTAACACCAAATACACAAAACTTCGCTCCTGTCTGCAGCTTCAAAGGATGTGTGCTCCTTTGCCAATCAATGCCAAGGCCAGTCCCCATTCTGGAGGCTGTAATCCTTCTGATACTTCCCAGAACACATAGCAGCTGGGGCACCCAGGAGCCTGATCTCACTGGCTCACTGCTTCACCTACACCTCTGCCTCCATGCCCATCACCACGCCATCACCATGCCAGCCAGCCAGGAGAAGATGGAAAGGGTATGGCTGCTTGTTTAAAAATAAATGCCATTTCCTAAGAAACATAACAACTGTCCTGTTAAAGATCAGCATCTTGCCTCTCTGGATTTTAACAAGTAATGCTCTAGAAAAACAAAGCCCACATTCTGAATAATGAATGTGACATTGTCCTCATGCCCAAAATGACTCTTATCAGCCCACTTTGAAACCTTCAGATGAAGTTTCTAAATGTTCAGAACATGTGCTGTTGCCTGACACCCAGCCTCCTCCACAGATGCCAGAGCAGCTGCCAGGAAGACCCTCTTATTGCCCTCATTTGAGGGAGGGGACTTGATCCCCAGAGAGGCAAAGTTGCTTCCTCAAGCTGCTCTGGCGAGGAAGAGCACAGTGGGGACTCCAAGCCAGGTGCCCATGGCCCACATTCCAATCTCTTTCTGGTGGCCAGTCCGTTGGTATGGCTCTTCTCACCACTGTGGTAAAACGTCACCAAAAGCCCAACATTTAGGTTTAGGCTTCCTCTTTAACCTTTAAAGTACCAAGTTATAATTAAACCCCATGCTCCACTTGGCCTTGAAAGTGACCCACAAGATAGCAGAACCTTCCACCTTTTGGCAGCTCTGCTGCCATCAAGTGCTTTCCTGTGGGGAGTGCCGATCTGCTTTTGGGAGCTGCCACAGTTAGTTAGTTCTAGCCCCTGAGGCCTCATGGGACAACTCTGGGCCCTCAGTCTCAGGCTAGTCTTCTGGAAAGCTGAGGACATTGCTCAAGATTCCCACACCCACTCAGTTGTTGTGGTCCTGGGTCCCTTCCCCATCTGTGGCCCATCCCTCCAGAACACTGCTGTTTTTCCCCAGGCCTCTTATAGCATGGGGCCCAGAGTTAGCTGAGCCATAGACAGACAGAAGACAGAGGAGTAGCAGGGTTCTCACCTCCTTCATTCCAAGGATTCCACTTCCATTAAAGCACACCTTGGCTTCTCTGGCAGTCACATTCACCTGCTCACTCCCTGCTGCCAAGCCCACTTCCATTGCCTGGTTCAGGGACACTTGGTTTAGGGCCTCTTGGCTCGGGCTCTCACATCACTCCCTATATATAACTTTGTCCTGTTTGGCCTAGACTCCTTGGGGCTCCTGGGGCTGGGGGTGGATATGTTGGCTATTCCTCTCACCTCTGCATCACCCATAGTTGGTGCTCATGTCTTCCCTCCTCTTCAGTAAAGTCCCATTCTCCAAAACAGTTATGTAAGTCCCAAACTCAAAATGTATACCTGCTAAGTGAGAGTTCTTTTAGGACTGCACATACGCCAGCAAAGGTGCCTGCCAAGTGCATCTCTACCAAGCAATGCTTATTCTTTCGTTGGTTGCCATTATGTTTTTCCCACAGGAAAGAAGAAATCTAGTTGTTTGAGATAAAAGCCTTTTGGTCAGGATTGGCTTAAGGTTGGTTCTAGTCCCAGGGAACCTTGTGCTGAGGCCAGGACCATATTTGTGTCCCCTTGGCATGACCTTCCCACCTTTTATTAGTTTCCTATAGCCGTTGTAACAAAGTATCACACACTGGGTGGTTTAGCACACCAGAAATTTATTCTCTTACAGTTCTGGAGGCCAGAAATCTGAAATGAAAGTGTTGGCAAGGGTGTGCTTCTTTGTGAAGCTCTAGGAGAGAGTTCTTTCTTGCCTCTTCCAGCTTCTGGTGGCTCCAGGATTCCTTGGCTTGTGGCCACCTCAATCTAATCTCTGTCTCCGTCTTCATGTGGCCTTCTCTGTCTGTCATATAGGGGTGCCTGTGATTACATTTAGGGCCCACCCAGATAATCCAGGATAATTTCTTTATCTCAAATCCTTAACTTCATCACACATCTTGCCACACAAGGCAATAGTTACAAGTTCCAGGGATTAGTACATGGCCATATTTTGGGGCTATTATTCAACCTATGATACATCTCTAGGATCACCCAGTGGCCCCAGCCCTAGGCCACCATGCTAAGGAAGGCCCTAATTCCACCTTGCATGCTCACAGCTTCCAGGATGGGTCTATGCCATCCCCACCTGCCACCTGCTTTACAAACTCAGGTACAGCATGGCACTGCCACTGGCTGGCTGGCAGCTGCTGGGCTGTCTGGCAGATGGGCCAGGAAGAGATGTGGTGTCAATGAGCAGCGCAGTCACTGGGAGGAAGAGAGCACATTAGCAACTGTCCATCTTAAAATGACAGCAGATCCAGGGCTAGAAAACAACATGGGTTTATTCATGGACATTTAGGCCCTGAAAGCAGGAGAAAATGTACCCCAGGGCTGAATTGTGAGACAGCAGCAGAAGAGACAAGACCATTCTAAGTGCTGCCTCCATATCCAGAACTGGAGGCAATAATAGTCCGTACAGCACAGGACTCTGTGTACCTCTTTGGGTATAGATGGCATTGACCTTGGCCTATGTGCACGAGGGGCCATGTCCTATAGGACTCTCCACCACACTATGCAGATAAAGAAGCAAGGCTCTGTAGTCTTGTCTTTCCCTCCTTTTCCAAGGCAGCTACCCTGGACCTGCACTCACACTCCTCACCCTGGATCCATAGAAGACCCTCCTGTCAGGTTTCCTGAGCACTCCCCACTGCCAGCAGACTAAGGTGCCTTAAGGCTAAAAGCAGCCTTATTCCTTTGTTCTGAAGGCCTCTGTGGCACTTTGCTGTAAAAAGCAGTCCTTACTAGCCTTTTCTAAGTCATGACCACCTAGAAAGTGATCGTATCTGTTGAGCAGATGAGGCTACTTCAACCTGGAGGGGGGGCCTGGGCACCGACCATTCAAACTGGGCACTGGCTGCACCTGCTGGGCATCAGCTCTGCCTGCAGCCACTCAGGGCACCCAGTTTGGAGGTGCATGGTGAAGGATGATGTCCACAATCTGTACAGGGAAACTGAAAACCTTCTGGGAGCTAGCCCTGCCCGCTGCAGCCAGGCAGCCTGATTTTCCTTGATTCACAGACCCCTAGCCTTTCCTGATAGCCTGTGGCTAGCCAAAGCCTTCTGGACGATGCCATGCTCACCCCACATCGCACTTTCGTGCTTGTTGGCCTATCACATGGGATGCCTCTGCTCTGCCAAGTCAAATCTTTTTCCAATCTTTCTGGACCAGTTTGGGAGCTGCCTTGTGCAGGAAGCCTTTCCTGATTGCTTTAGAAGCTGTTTTAATTTTAATTCATTTTGACCCTCTTAATAAGTTCCCCGTGTATGATTATTTAGCTATTGTTTGTGCATGTGTTTGCATTGACTTCCCGTCAGGCTTGGAGAGCAGAGATCAAGCCTTGTTCCTCATGGCACCCCACGCCAGCTCACTTGGGGCCTGGGATGCAGCAGGAATGCCACAAATCATGGAAAAAGGGACTTGACTGAGGGGGTAGAGTGACCTTTCTCAAACTGAATTTGGCCTAAATTAGACACAGCTGCAGCTCTCTCCAAAGGAGGATGAGGCTTGGGTTCAGGCCCCACCAGTTCCAGGCCCCTGCTGCCCTCCTACCCCGACTCTGGGGGCTGCTCACCCCGACCTGCATGCTCGCACCCAGCCCAGCTCGCTCCACCTTCCCCCACTGACTGATCTCCAGATGCTGCTATATTGCCTGCTTCTCAGCTGCCTGCCTCTGCTTACCAGCCTGTTGCAATAGGCCCAGTTCTTGCTCCTACCCTGCTGGTCTCCCCAAGGGCTGCTGATAGTTGTCTGGGGGCCACTATGGACAGAACTGTGGCCCTTCAAAATTCCTGTATTGAATCCCTGACCCCTGATGTGATGGTGTTTGGAGATGGAGCCCTGGGAAGGTGATTAGGGTTAGATGAGGTCAGGAGGGTGGGGCCCTCATGATGGGATTAGTGCCCTTATAAGAAGAAACACCAGAGAGCTTGTGTACACTTCCTCTCACTCTCTTGTGCTCTCTCTGTATCTCTCTCCTGTGAGGACAAGGTGAGAAGGTGGCCATCTGCAAGCCAGGCAGAGAGCCCTCATTAGAAACCCACCATTATGGCACCTTGATCTTGGACTTTTAGCTTCTAGAACTGTGAGAAAGTAAATGTGTGTTGTTTAAGCCCCACAGGCTGCAGTGGCAGCCAAGCTGACTGAGGGAGGGGCTGCCTGCTCTGTGGCTGCAATCCCTCCCAGCCTGTGTGCAGGCTGAATAATGCCCCTCTCCTCCAAAAAAATGTCCTAATTCTTGGAATCTGTGAATGCCACTTTATATGGCAAAAGGGACTTTGCAGATGTGACTGAATTAAGAATCCTGAGATGGGGAGTTTATTCTGGATTATCTGGATGAGTTTCATATATTCACAAAAGTCATCATAAGAGAAAGAAGTAGGCAGGAAGGTCAGAGTTAGAGAGAGGGACATTTGAAGACACTGTGTTGCTGGCTTAAAGATGGAGGAAGGGCCCGTGACCTAAGGAATTCAGGCACCAACCACCAGCCGCCCATCCCCAGCTCTGCTGCCAAGTCAAGACCTAGACTTCTAGAAGCTGGAAAAGGCAAGGAAATGGATTCTACCCTGGAGCCTCCAGAAGGAACTGTGTGGCTAACCTCTTGTAGCTAACCTCCTGATGTCCAGAATTGTCAGAGAATAAATGTGTGTTATTTTAAGCCACTGAGTGTGTGGTAATTCATTACAGCAGCCCCAGGAAAGTGGCTACACAGCCCCACATTCCTGTTGCTCTCTGGCATGTGCCTGCCCTGCCCCCTTCTCCTGAGACTGTCCAGCATCTGTCTCAGCCTTACCCCGAGTTCTCCCAACTGATGCCCGATGACCTTGGTCTCCCTCTGTATCCCCAATGCCAAAGGCCAGGGGGCAGGCACCAACCACCAGCCGCCCATCCCCAGCTCTGCTGCCAAGTCAAGACCTAGAAGGAGAGAAACACCCTCCCAAGGAGGGGAGCAGGCCCCTGGAGGAGAAGGATCTAGAAGCTGAATGAAAATTGATGCTGATCACCATCAGTGGGCCCCAAGGGAAGGCAAATTGATGCCACTTGGCAGGCAGAGACTGCAGGGAGCGAGTGGTCAGCCAGTCTGTGGTCCTATAGTGTGTGGCCATAACCACTTACCTACCGAGAAGGGGTCCAGGGGCCAGGGGTGCTTGGCTTCCTGGCCCTGGCTGGAGAAGCACAGGGTGTGGGTGACCTTGTCAGTTGTGGGCCAGCCTGTCAGATGGAATCCAGGCTGTGTCTTCCTCATGGCAACTTTCCTCCTTCCTATCTTGGGCCTGGGCCCAGAGAGGATAGGACCCAATTTATCCAGAGGAGGTTCCACTGCTGGTAATGCTGAGTAAGCTCCTTTGGGATCAATCCTCCCATGACAACAACTATAGACTCTGGATAAACACAAACCAAACACACACCTAAAGGCACAGGAGACCTACCCAAGCAGGCAGGTTTTGGAGGAAAGCCAATGCTTGGGAGATGGGAATAGCCCTGGGCGAGCTTCTTGTTTGCACAGTGCCTAGCCGGGGGCAGCACCACTGTACACCTTGCAGAATACCTAAAACTCTAAGGAAAGCCCACAGTCCTCCTTAGCTGAACAACGAGAGGGCTGCATTCAGGGCTGCTACAAAGTGAGGGGCCTCCCACAGAGGGGAGAGCCAGAGAGGAGTCCCAGATCCTGTGTACAAACACTGCCACATCTCTGGCTGCCCCCTCAGCCGTGCACGCATGCGGACTGGAGGGTGGGATTTCTGGAAGGTGATCTTTTTAGTATACTTTACCTTTCCCTGCTGTTTAGTGAGTGCCTATCATATGCCAGGCTTTGTGTCGGATGCAAGGAAACCTTAGTCCTGGTTAGTGCCCTGTCTTACAACAACCATGGCTTTAACGCCTGTGTGCAGTGGGGCCCCAGGGAACAGGGGTAAATTAGAAAGGGCAGTGGAGCAGGATCAGAGGGGTGACCCACATGAAAGGCACTGTTGAGCTCGCTGGTGCTACCTGTGATGAACTGTAATTGTTTGAGCCTGTATTAACTGTGTCTCAGAGCTGTGTGTTTGGCTCCCCATCTCCCACTGGCCAATGGCTCACCCCTTATTTCTGGGTTGCATGTGAGTGGGTGCTAAGCAATGTTGGTCTCACAGCACCCCATGCCTATGGGCCAACAAGGAACCCCCCGTAGCTAGTGTAAGGCTCACAGTGTGGGCCTGAGACATGCCCTCTTACTGGCCGTGTGACTTTGGCACACGACCTCACCTCTTAAGACTTGTTTGATCAACTATGACAAGGCACACTTGTTGCATTTGTTTTGCTCAACTCAGGAGGCTTGAGCAATTCATACTTGTCAAGCTGAGCCTGGGTTAGCACTTTGCTTAAAAACCTGGCTTCTCTGGAGTTTCTAACTTTTACACGAAGTATGGTTCAAAGGCTCCTGACTTACGTAACACTTGGGTTTGGCTGCAAGCACCTTTTGAAAACACACTCCATAAAATCATTTCTAAATTCCACATGTTCATCTGCATTAAAGTATGCATAAGAGTATCTCAAACTTTCTTCTTAATAAGAAACCCTTGATTTAAAAAAAAAAAAATTGGGCAATCATTCATGTGTTAGCTAGCCTTATTTTCTTTGAGAGTTTAGAAATCCAAGGCTCCAAACTCAGATGAGAGCATCTGCTTTGGACTACTTTGGCCATAACAAAAGAACCAGTCCCATCTGGGCATGTACACAGCCTATTCCCCAGAGAGGTATAGCCAGTGGCCACAGGAGGGGTGTTAAGCATGCCCTGCACTGCCTATTGGCTAGTCTGCACCAGGCCAGGGCTGTGGCCTTAGAGGTCAGAACTTCCTACAACCCTCAAGGTCATCATTTGGGAGAATGTCAGAGCTAGAACTGGTCTTAGACATGATCCTGACCAGGGCCCTAACCATATGATAAGCACACTGAATCCAGAGAGGGTGTGGACTTGGCCACAGTTACACCATGGGCCAGTGACATGGGTCTCTTCTTTCCAGCTTAGGGTTTGCTGTGCATCCTGGCTAGCCATTTCTACTTGACTTGGAGGCACAGATGGACTGCCAGAAGACTTTCTAGAACAATCAGAATCCAAAGCAAAAGGTCTATAGCCACTTGGGCTCAAGTCCTGCCTGGCTGTGCTGGCTGAAAGTGCAAGGCCCCAGTTAGGGCCAGGACTAGAGTGAGGCCAGTGAGGCCAGGATGCTGACCTTACATTTTTACAGTCCTGACATGAGGCGTCTCTAGATGTCTCACTGGCTTTACCCTAGTCCCCAACCCAGACCCAAATTGCAGTGGCTTTCATGTGGGTTCTGAGGATTCCTCCATTAGATCTAGGAGCTCTTACTCCTGAAATGCCCCTGGGTGCCTAGGCTGCCCTTCTAAGGGCAAAACATTGATAGTAGACAAAAGACATTGATGCCCATGATCCCATGGGGTCTTACAACCTTCTCTTAATGGAGATTGGGCAGCCAAGGCTCAGAGAGGATGAATAGTTCAAGGCCATGAGGCCTGCAGGTGGCAGAGCTGCAGTGGGAGCCTGGCCCTTCACCTTGCCCTGTTTCCTCATCCTCCACTTCTGTCCTCCAGGGCTGCTCTCTGTCCACATTGCCCACAGCCACCAGGCTCTTGAGCTCAGGGCCTTCCAGCAGACTTAGGTGCTCTTCCTCTTGCCCTGTAGGACCTGCAGCAGCACCAGATATTGTTAGGCAAACAAAAAGGGTTATAAGGCTGAAATAATTGCCCTCATTTTGAATCTCAGTCTTTTCAGATAACATAATCGTGTGCAACCCCAAAGAGGCTCCTGCCTGCTTCTGCCGATTGGGATGATTGGGATGGAACAAGCCCAGGTAATTGCCTCTTCTGTGTAAAGACCAATTTGTCCAGGGAAATGAGCACAGTTGATGTAATCAATTAAAACACTAAAAGCGGTGCAAAATATACAGGAAATGGAAAAGAAATTAGAACCCTTTGCCCCGCCTCACTTCCCAAATGCCTGAGTCCAGCCAGACCAGGTGACAATTTCTTTCCTTTTTGAGTATTACTTCAATTTGTCTAAAGGAGGCTGAACTGACAGGGCCCCTGAGGGCACAGAGCCCCAGCTCCCCAGACAGCCCAGGCCCCTCTACTGGGCCAAGTCAGGCCATGGGGGAAAGGGCCTCTCTGGATGGGAAGCCTCAAGGAACCTGGGGTTTCTCCTGTGCTCAGCCCTGAGCTGGACACAAGATCATGCTGCAGGGGGTGGGGAGACAGGTTCTGAGGCACAGACCCACCAGGGCCCTCTTCGAAGCTGGACTTTTAGGTTAGGAGTGGATGCTTGTGAGGTGCTAGGGGCAGAACCCAACAGAAGCACTGCTGTGAGGCCATGCCACCAATGAAGCCACCAGAGTCTGGGCTAGTCCTTGAGCCCTGTCTAGCCTGTGGATCCCCATTTGTCAGCTTTGTGCTCCTTCAGGATGTGTCTCTGGCTCCTGAGGCAGAGGGAGGCTCCAGGGGCTAATGCCCACTGGTGTAGGGCCTGCTCACTGGCTTGCAGTTTTGTCTTTCTGGCCTAGTGCCTGCAGCTGTGACATAGGCCAGGTTGCCTAGCCCCTGGGGTCCCTGCCTGCTGAGATCCCACCACCTGTGAGGAGGCAGGTGCATACATGATGCTGCAGGAAGCGAAGCTCTGGCTGCCCCATCTGAATAGGCTCAGTGTTTTGGTGTGAGCCTAACTTCAGGGTGGCCTGGGAAGCAGAGAGGATGAGATGATGGCAATAGCAAAGATGATCAAGACAGAGAAAACGAGAAGTAAGATACAGCTCTCTCTCTCCTCTCAGGAGAGCTCCTCCTACCCCCAGGCAGGACCCCTCTCTTATCGTCATCAGGTAGGCCCTTGCCCATCTATGAGAAGAAGAGCAATGGACGCCTGCTTGGGCAGGAGTACCACTGCCTGGTACTCAGGGCTTAATGTTGTTTCAGGGGAAACTCACTACTGCAGCCTAGGGAATTGCTGGGGACTGTTTTGGGGCCACAAAGTGATATATAGAAGTGTTAGCCATACTTTTGCCATGAAATGGCATCCAGGGATGGACAAGCTTGGCTAGGGGACAGATATCTTCACTACTATTTGGGGTAATTGGGCTTGCTAAGCCATCTGGGAGTTGGGTCTTTTCTCCCTGACTTACCTCTCAGCTTCTTGTGGGCACTGAGCACATCTGATTCCTAGCTGGGGTCTCAGAGAGTGTGTTCTGTCATTCTATCCCACCCAGATTGTGAGGTTTGGGGGCCCATGCTGCCTGGAAGGCTGAGATGGTAGAAGATAGAGAACAGCCTGTCTATTCTACCCCCGTGTGACCTTGGTAGTGATCTGGCTGCAATGTGGATCATTCCTGAGGGATTGTAGGGAAAGAAGATCATGTGGCAGACATCTGAAGCCCCTAACACTTTAGAGGTTCTTCTGCCTGCTGACAGGATGTGGTTCTCTCAATGACCAAGACCTTTAGACTCCAGGACAAGGAAGGCAGATAGGTTTCTATTTGTATTCTAACACTGACAGACTGAAAGTGACTGAATCCAGGCTCAGTGGGATGAACACCATTTTTGATTAGTGATGTCTGCCAGGCCAGCAGGAAGGAGGGGTAATTTCTTGCCATTTCTGGTCAGGGGGATTCCCAGAGATATGCAGGGCATGTCAAGGATGGAGAAGGGGCATGGCACATGTTTTGATTAAAAATTTCAGTAGCTTTCTCAAACCAACTCACCTTGGCCTCCAGTGCCTCTTCTTAAGCCATATTCATTCTGTGGCAAAGGCAAGTGGGTAGCAGGTGCTTACTGGCAATCCATTTGCTTCAAAAAATGCCAGATGAGTCTGTATTTTATTGTTTTCTTTTTATGGTAGCAGTGACTCTGGGTCCCAATGGCACAGTGACACCAGGCAAGATGTCTTGTATTTTCCTACAGGAAGAAAACTGAGTTACCACAATAATATGCTTCTTATTGTATCCTGCTGTGACCTCCATCTTCCATAGCAACTGAGGTCAAGACTATTTCTTAGAATTGAAAGATAATCAATATCCCTTGAGAGAAACTGTTGTTTATCCTGATCAAAAGCCTCTCAATGGCTGTCACTGCTGGTCCCTAGCCTGGTGACTCTGCTGTGACCAGCGTGGTTTGTGTTCTAGAGGGCCATAAAGGTTCCAGATACCTTTAACTGATCAGCCTGGCTTGAACATATTGTGTTAAACCAAGAAGGAATGCTTGCATTGGGCCAGGAGGGCATGCCCTGTGGGGTCAGGAACAGTTGTAGAGGCAAAAAAGTAAACTTTTTCTATTCCTTGCCAAACACTTGGCCTCGAGAATCTGTCAAAGATTTCTGGTTAAACACAACAGATTGAGCACCGATGTTTCTCTCTGCATCCTTTCCAAACCCTACTCAAATGACAATAAAGAAATAAAGAAAAGCCTATGCCCATAGGGGCAAAATAAGGGATAAAAGAGACAACTGCAAACAAGAGATGCAGCTGGAAAGTGAGTGGATGAGTGGTGGGTGAATTTTCCGTGAAGAGAGCAGAAATTTAAACGTGTGTAAGCCATAAAGAAGCAAAGCAAACTATAAGACAGAAACTGGGAAGACTCAAGAATTGGAGGCATCACAGTCTTCTGAAAGGCAGGGTGTACAATAGATCTGAGTGCAGGAGGACTGGTTCGGAATGTTCATCATGTGTCATAGTTAGCCCTCTACTGTCCTTCCTGAACCAGGGCACAAGCACCCTGCCAGAAGACAAGAGGTTAGCTTGCTGGAGAGATACCCAGTTGAGCACTCTAGTGAACTAGCTTGCTGAAAACAGAGGGATTACTTAAAAGCCCCATAACTGATGGTGGGAAGACCCCCAACTTTCTTCTCTACTTGCATTCCAGAAGGCCAACAGCCAGGTTTATACTCTCCCAGGAAGAAGATGCGAGGACACCTCTGTTGGGGGACTGGCCAGCCCAAGAGAGAAGGCCAGCACTGACACTTGGCAGCTCCCAACATATCAACTGAGTCCCCATCAGATGACTCTACAGTGATTCCCATGAAGTGATAAGGCCGTCTTCTGAACATAGAGCTTCTAACGGCATGTCAGTGCCCCATTCTCACCATGAATGGATAGGCAAGGGTCCCCTGGCATTTGAGGAAAGCCTCTTATACAAAAGGCAGGGACCAACACCATCCATTAAACAAACAAAAAAGAACTCAAAGGAAGCAAAGATAATGCATGGATCTCAAGAATACTTCAAAAAGATTAAAATTAATATCCTTAGCTGGAAAGGAAAAGAATAGGCCCTCCCTTAGAGCCTGAAGAAGGAACACAGTCCTGCTGGTGCTTGGATTTTAGCCTTCGGATTGTTTTGGTGCTTCTGACCTCCAGAATTGTAAGGTAATAAATCCATGTTGTTTTTAAAAATATATGTTATTATCCTCAGAGAGATAAGAGAAAATATCATCTCAAAAACAACGATATTCTATATGATTCCAATGATATGACAATCTGAAAAAGGATAAAATTATGGTCATAGTGATTAGATCAGTGGTTTCCAGGGGTTAGTGGGGAGGGAGGAATGGCTAGGTAGAGAACAGAGGATTTTTAAGGCAGTAACACTACTCTGCATGACACTATAGAGGTAGAAACATATCATTATTCATTTGTCAAAGCCCATAGAATGAACAACACTGAGAGTGAGCCCTAATGTAAACTATGGATTTTGGGTGATAATGATGTGTCTGTGTACCATGTTTTCCCCAAAATAAGAACTACCCATAAAATAAGCCCTAGCAGGATTTCTAAGCATTTGTGCAATATAAGCCCTACCCCCCCAAATAATTCACAATTGCAAAACTGTGGAAACAACCCAAGTGCCCATCAATAAATGAGTGGATTGGTAAAATGTGGTATATGTATACCATGGAGTACTATTCAGCTCTAAGAAACAACGGTGATATAGCACATCTTGTATTTTCCTGGATAGAGCTGGAACCCATACTACTAAGTGAAGTATCCCAAGAATGGAAAAACAAGCACCACATATACTCACCAGCAAATTGGTATTAACTGATCAGCACCTAAGTGGACACACAGGAATTACATTTATTGGGTATTGAGCAGGTGGGATGGGGGAGGAGGGGATGGGCATATACAAACATAATGAGTGACATGTGCACTGTCTGGCGGATGGCCACGCTTGAAGCTCAGACTTGTGGGGGGAGGGGAGGCAAGGGCATTATACGCAACCTTAAAATTTGTACCCTCATAATATGCTGAAATAAAAAAAAATAATATTTAAAAAAAAAGACCTAGTGATGGGCATGGCTATGCAACGTATCTGCACAACCCATGCATTTCGTCACGGAGTGGTAAAGAAGACAAGCAGCCCTTCTCATCTGCCCCATAGTGACAGCTACTATCCCAGAGGTGATCCAAAACGTGTGGGCAGCGCCACCAACATGGTCGGCTCCCCCTGTCAGGTTCCGGCCATCCTATGTGTGCTGCAAGCTGAGGCTTTGAGGGGAAAATAACACATCCCCTGAAAATAAGCCTTAGCATGTCTTCTTGAGCAAAAATAAATATAAGACTGTCTTATTTTCGGGGAAACATGGTAGGTTCATTGATTGTAACAAATGTTACAAATGCACCCTTCTGGTGCAGGATGTTGATAGTGGGGGAGGAGGTGCCTATGTAGTGGGAGATGTATATGGACATTCTCTCTACTTTCCACTCAAATTTTCTGTGAACCCAATACGACTCTAAAAACAAATGACATCTGTTAAAAAATAACAAGAGTGGGCTGGGTGAAGTGGCTCACGCCTGTAATCCTAGCATTCTAGGAGGCCAAAGCAGGTGAATGGTTTGAGCTAAGGAGTTCGAGACCAGCCTGAGCAAGAGCAAGACCCCTGTCTCTACTAAAAATAGAAAGAAATTATCTGGACAACTAAAAATATATATAGAAAAGAAAATTAGCCGGGCATGGTGGCACATGCCTGTAGTCCCAGCTACTCGGGAGGCTGATGCAGGAGGATTGCTTGAGCCCAGGAGTTTGAGGTTGCTGTGAGCTAGGCTGATGCCATGTCACTCTAGCCCAGGCAACAGAGTGAGAGACTGTCTCAAAAATAAATAAATAAATAAAAATAACAGGAGTGTATCCATCACCTCATGCATTTATGATGCTATAGAAAAGAAGCAAACCAGAGGACAGGATAGAGCCCCTGGAAAATAAAAAATATGATAGCATACACTTTAAAAATACCAATAGAAAAGTTGGAGATAAAGTTGAGGAAAAATCCCAGAAAGTATAACAAATTGACAAGAGAAGGCCATTGGAAAGAAAAGATATTTATATCAATCCAGGAGGTTCAACATCCAACCAATGATAATTTCAAAAAGAGATAACAGAGAATAACGTGGGTGAAAATTATTGCAGAAATCACACAAGAAGACTTCCTATAATTCAAGTACCATAGCTTCCAGATTTACAGGGTCCACTGAGTGCCTGGCACCATGAACAACAAAATTTGGCATCAAGGAATATCACCATGAGATTTCAAAACACCAGGAACAAAGGAAAGATCCTAAAAGCTTCCAAAGGGAGAAACAGAGGTTAAATTCCAATGATCTTGAATCAGAATGTCTTCAGGCTTCTCAGTGGCAACACTTGGACATCAGTGGAACAACACCTTCACAATTCTTGGGGGAAATCATTTCCGGCTCAGAATTCTATACTCAGCCAATTTATCAATCAAGTTTGCGGGTAGGATGAATACATTTTTAGACACACAAAGCCTTCAAAATTGTGCTTCACATGTGCTTCTACTCAGGAAGATAAATAAATATGATTTCCATCAAATTGAGGAAGAAAACTAAAAATGATAAAGACATGGTGTAGTAAACAGGAGAGAGGGAACAGTAATTCCCAGGATGACTGCTGTAATTATGTGATGTGTTTAACAATACTGAGGGGATATTAGATCTTCAGAAAGTTTGGAGATGAATAAGTGATAGGCATATTATTTTAAAAAGGGAAAAATTCAAGTAGTTATTAACTCCAGGGGGGAAAAGTTTGTATGAAAACGGAGAAATTAAACATAATTAGAGTGTATTACCTGGCTCTGCTGTGAACTATATTTACGTAATTGTAATAACAGAAACACTGAATCTTAATTTAACCAAAAATGGTGATATAGTTATACTGGGAGCTTGGAGTAGAGAAAGAGTAGAGTATACGGGGTGGTCCAAGAGAGTTAAATCTTTATTTTCCATAGTAGAAAGTCAAATAATTTTCTAAAATGGTAAAATTGAAAAACTTCAGTATGAACATGTTATATAGAAATATGAAAGTACATTACCAGAAGCTGAAGAGATACAAGAGTTGGAAGTGGCTGCCTCTATGGAGTAGAAATTGGGCATGGGGAGTGTTGGGGCAAGGGATGCCATCTTCGTATAAGTCTGGTGTTCTGTTTGACATTTTAAAACTACTTACAAGTATTACTTCAACAAAATTTAAAAAATAAGTAATGTGTATAAAAATCTCTTGAACCAGATGAACAATTCAAGTACACTGGCTTAGTTAACCCTAAGGTTGAATGCTAGGGGAGGTTCTTCTGGCAAGATGGCAGAGTAACAAAATAACTTGTATGAGTAATGGACAGGTGTTGGCTCTGTGCAAAGCAGTTTCTTTTCCATGCTATTGAGTTAACCAATTCTCTTGTGTTCCTGTAATAAAGAAAGACTCTGTAGCCCAGAGAGAGGAAGGAGCCGGTCCATGGTTCCACCATAACTATGGTAGGGTCAGGACCAGATCTGCCCTGCTGACTTTCTAGCCTTGGCTCTCAACCCAGCCCTTCTGTGACCACAGCCCCACCATTGCCTCTCAGCACTCAAGAAAGAAGCCATATCCAAGCAGGTGGCACATGCCTGTAGTCCCAGCTAATCAGGATGCTGAGGTGGGGGAATCACTTGAGCCCAGTTTGAGACAAGCATTGGCAACATAGCCAGACTCTGTCTCTAAAAATATTTAAAAACCCATATCCCATAGAAGCGCCACAGCTATTCCTTTGAGGTGAATCCTATTAATATTCCATTTTGCAAATAGGGTCACAGATTCACAGAGGAGTTAAGTGAGGGTTAAATAAGGGGTGAAGATAGGGCAAGCTTTCCTGGAAAGATTTATGGATGGGGCCAGACATGAGGTAAATTTTGGAAGGATAACTATGGGCTCACATGCAGTTCCCATGTACCCTTCACCCAGTTTCCCCCATGGAAACATTGTACAAAACTACATTACAAAGTCCCAACCCAATTATTGACATTGTACAGTCAACACATTTCTCAATTCCATCACTGCAAGGATTCCTCTTGTTGCCTTTTATAGACACACCTACCTCCCTTTGCACCCCCATCCTTAATCTCTAGCAACCACTAATCTGTTCTCTGTTTCTACATTTCTATCATTTTGCCATCTCAAGAATGTTCCATAAATGGAATGACACAGTAGGCAACCTTTAGGGATTGGCTTTTTTCACTCAGCATAATTTCTGTAAATCCATCTAGGTTGTTATGTGTATCTATAGTTTGCTCCTTTTCACTGCTGAGTAGTATTCCATTGGATGGATGCACAATTTGTGTATCCATTCACCCGCTGACTGGCTGTGTGGCTTCAGGTGAGTCATGTAACCCTTCAGTGCCTCAGTTTCCTCATCCATAGATCTGGATTATAATAGTGCTTACCGCAAAGGATTGTAAATGAGTTAATACTTGGAAAGGTTTTAGAACAGGACCATGCACACATTAAGTGCTGTATGAGTGTTGGGTAAATAAAATATAAATGAATGAGTTCACGGAGTCATCTTGGATTTGAAGCAGCAGCAAAAATGCTTGCTTTCCTGATGAGCAGAAAGATTGCCTGAGTTTGGTTTGAAAGCCTGAAAGCTGTATAAACCCTTTCAGAGGGGCTTCGTGTGCAATCTATTTAGGGCAAATTGAAAGACATTTGTAAACATTCTCTGGTTTTCAGCCTTCCTTTGGTTTAAAGGCAGAACGGTGTTGCCAGCTCTTTTTCAGCCTCCTAAGCATGGGGTCCCTCCTCATCCTCTTGTGCCCAAACCTACTCCTAACAGTGCAGCATGGCAAGTCTTATGCTACACTACTGATCTTTCCTTTCCTTTCCTTTCCTTTCCTTTCCTTTCCTTTCCTTTCCTTTCCTTTCCTTTCCTTTCCTTTCCTTTCCTTTCCTTTCCTTTCCTTTCCTTTCCTTTCCTTTCCTTTCCTTTCCTTTCCTTTCCTTTCCCTTTCCCTTTCCCTTTCCCTTTCCCTTTCCCTCTTTCTTTCTTTTCTCTCTCTCTCTTTCTTTCCTTCCTTCCTTCCTTCCTCCCTCCCTCCCTCCCTCCCTCCCTCCCTCCCTCCCTCCCTCCCTCCTTCCTTCCTTCCTTCCTTCCTTCCTTCCTTCCTTCCTTCCTTCCTTCCTTCCTTCCTTCCTTCCTTCCTTCCTTCCTTCCTCCCTTCCTCTCTTTCTTTCTCTCTTTCTTTCTCTTTCTCTCTCTCTTTCTCTCTCTTTCTCTCTCTCTTTCTCTCTCTCTTTCTCTCTTTCTTTCTTTCTCTCTCTCTCTCTCTTTCTCTCTTTCTCTCTTTCTCTCTTTCTCTCTTTCTTTCTTTCTTTCTTTCTCAGAATCTCACTCCGTTCCCCAGGCAGACTGCAGTGCCGTCGTCATAGCTCACAGCAATCTCAAACTCCTGACCTTAAGGGATACTCCTGCCTCATCCTCCTGGGTAGGTGGGACTACAGGTGCATACCACCACACCCAGCTAATTTTTTTTTATTTCGGCATATTATGGGGGTACAGATTTTAAGGTTTCAATAAATGCCCATTTCCCCCCCTCCCCCCAAAAGTCTGAGTCTCCATCATGACCATCCCTTAGATGGTGCACATCTCACTCACTATGTATGTATATACCGGCCCCCCTCCCACCTCTCCCCTCCCACCTGCCAAATACCCTATTACTGTAGTACCTATGTGTCCACTTAGGTGCTACTCAGTTAATACCAGTTTGCTGGAGAATATATCTGGTGCTTGTTTTTCCATTCTTGGGATACTTCACTTAGTAGTATGGGTTCCAGCTCTAACCAGGAAAATATAAGATGTGCTATATCACCATTGTTTCCTAGAGCTGAATAGTACTCCATGGTATACATATACCACATTTTATTAATCCATTCTTGGATTGATGGGCACTTGGGCTGTTTCCACAGCCTTGCAATTATGAATTGTGCTGCTATAAACATTCGAGTGCAGGTGTCTTTTTTGTAGAGTGTCATCGGAACTTCTGGGTAGATGCCCAGCAATGGGATTGCTGGATCAAATGGTAGATTCACTTGTATCGCTTTAAGATATCTCCATAATGCTTTCCACAGAGGTTGAACTAGTTTGCAGTCCCACCAGCAGTGTAGGAGTGTTCCTCTCTCTCCGCAACCACGCCAGCATTTATTGTTTGGAGACTTTTTGATAAAGGCCATTCTCACTGGAGTTAAGTGATATCTCATTGTGGTTTTGATTTGCATTTCCCTAATGATTAGATATGTTGAGCATTGTTTCATATATTTGTTGGCCATTCTTCTGTCTTCTTTAGAAAAGTTTCTGTTCAAGTCCTTTGCCCACTTTTTAATGGGGTTATTTGATTTTTTCTTGCTGATTTTCGTGAGTTCTAAGTATATTCTAGTTATCAGTCCCTTATCGGATGCATAAGATGCAAAAATTTTCTCCCATTCTGTAGGTTGTCTGTTTAATTTCATGACTATTTCTTTGGCTGTGCAGAAGCTTTGTAGTTTGATCATGTCCCATTTATTTATTTTTGTTGCTGCTGTGATTGCCTTTGGGGACTTCTTCATAAACTCTTTGCCTAGGCCGATGTCTAGAAGAGTGTTTCCAACTTTTTCCTCTAGAATTCTAATAGTTTCATACCTTAGGTTTAAGTCTGTTATCCAGCGTGAGTTGATTTTTCTGAGAGGTGAGAGGTGTGGGTCCTGTTTTAGCCTTCTACAGGTGGCTATCCAGTTTTCCCAGCACCATTTATTAAAAGGGATTCTTTTCCCCAACGCATGTTTTAGTCTGCTTTGTCAAAGATTAGATGGCTATATAAGGATGGTTTTATATCAGGATTCTCACATCCGTTCCACTGGTCAATATTTCTATTTTTGTGCCAATACCATATTGATTTAATTACTACAGCTTTGTAGTATAGTTTGATATCTGGCATATTAATGCCTCCCATTTTGTTTTTGTTGCCTAGAATTGTTTTTGATATTCGGGGTCTTCTTCCGTTCCATATGAATTGTAAGATTATTTTTTCTATATCTGTGAAGAATGCTGATGGGATTTTAATAGGTATTGCATTGAATCTGTAGATCAGTTTGGGTAGTATAGACATTTTGATGATATTGAGTCTGCCGATCCACGAGCATGGTATGGATTTCCATCTGTTTACATCCTCTGCTATTTCCTTCCTCAGTGTTTCATAGTTCTCCCTGTAGAGGTCTTTTACGTCCTTGGTTAAGTATATTCCTAGGTACTTTAATTTCTTTGTTGCTATTGTGAAGGGAATTGAGTCTTTGATTTGCTTCTCAAGTAGATTGTTGCCGGCGTATATGAATGCCTCTGATTTCTGTGTATTGATTTTCTATCCTGAGACTTTACTAAATTCATTGATCAGTTCCAGAAGTTTCTTGGTTGAATCTTTGGGGTTTTCTAGATATAATATCATATCATCAGCAAACAGTGAAAGTTTGATCTCTTCTTCCCCTATTTGGATACCTTTAATTCCATTTTCCTGTCTGATTGCTGTAACCAGGACTTCCAACGCTATGTTGAATAGAAGTGGAGATAGTGCGCAGCCTTGTCTGGTTCCAGTTCTAAGTGGAAATGATTTCAGTTTTTCCCCATTCAGTATGATGTTGGCTATGGGTCTGTCATAGATGGCTTGTATCATTTTTAGGTATGTCCCTTCTATGCCTATTTTCTTAAGTGTTCGTATCATGAAAGGGTGTTGAATTTTGTCAAAAGCTTTTTCTGCATCTTTGCAAGAATCATGTGGTCTTTGTTTTTGCTTCTGTTTATGTGATGATTTGCATTTATAGATTTACGTATGTTGAACCATCCCTGCATCCCTGGGTTGAAGCCCACTTGGTCGTGATGGATTATTTTTTTGATAAGCGTCTGGATTCGGTTAGCTAAGATTTTGTTGAAAGTTTTTGCATCTATATTCATTAGGGATATTGGTCTGTAGTTTTCTTTTTTTGTTGCATCCTTTCCTGGTTTTGGTATCAGAGTAATATTCGCTTCATAAAAGGTGTTGGGGAGGTTTCCTTTCTTCTCCATGTTGTGGAATAGTTTCTGCAAGATAGGTACTAGTTCTTCTTTGTAAGTGTGGTAAAATTCAGGTGTGAAGCCATCTGGACCGGGACTTTTCTTTTTAGGGAGATTTTTAATTGCTGTTTCTATTTCAGCTGTTGAGATTGGTCTGTTCAGGGAATCTATTTCTTCCTGGTTGAGCCTAGGGAGGCTGTGTGTTTCTAGAAATTTGTCCATTTCCTCCACATTTTCCAGTTTGTGTGCATAAAGATTTTTGTAATATTCATAAATTTTATCTTGTATCTCTTTGGGATCAGTTGTGATATCTCCTTTTTTATTCCTGATGGAGCTTATTAGATATTTCTCTGTTCTGCTTTTCGTTAGCTTAGCCAACGGTGTGTCAATTTTGTTTATTTTTTCACAGAACCAACTTTTTGTTTTATTAATCTCCTGAATAGCTTCCCTGTTTGCAATTTCGTTTAGTTCTGATTTGATCTTGTTGATTTCACTTCTTCTGCTGGGTTTGGGGTTGGTCTGTTCTTCTTTTTCCAGCTCTTTGAATCGTTTCATTAGATTGTCTATTTGTGATCTTCTTGACTTTTGGTTATAGGCATTTATGGAGATAAACTTTCCTCTCAGAACTGCTTTAGCTGTGTCCCAGAGGAGTTGATAACTTGTCTCTCCATTGTCGTTTTCTTCATAGAATTTTTTTATTTCCATCTTGATTTCTTCATTTATGAAGAAATCATTTAGTAGGTGGTTGTTTAATTTCCACGTTTTTGTGTAGAAATGTGAGTTTCTGTTAGGGTTGATTTCTAGTTTTATTCCACTGTGATCTGAGAAGATACATGGTATGATTTCTATTTTTTTAAATTTCTTGAGGTTTACTTTGTGTCCTAGGATATGGTCAATCTTAGACAATGTCCCGTGAGCTGATGAGAAGAATGTATATTCAGTGGATTTTGGGTAGAATGTCCTATAGTTGTCAGTCAGACCCAATTGTTCCAGTGTTTTGTTTAAGTCCATTATTTCTTTATTAATTTTCTGTTTGGAGGATCTGTCTCGTGCCGTCAGTGGGGTGTTGAAATCTCCGGCGATTATGGAGTTGCTATTAATCCATTTGCTTAGATCCAGTAAGGTTTGCTTTATGAAACTGGGTGCACCTAAGTTGGGTGCATATATATTAAAATTGTTATCTCTTCTTGTTGAAGTGTGCTCTTCACCATTATAGAATGACCCTCTTTGTCTTTCACTACTTTTGTTGGTTTAAAAACTAAATCGTCTGAAATTAGAACTGCCATGCCAGCCTTCTTTTGGCTTCTGCTTGCCTGGAATACTGATCTGCACCCTTTTACTTTTAGTCTATATGCATCCTTGCAGGTTAGATGTGTTTCCTGAAGCCATCATAGACTTGGCCTGTATTTTCTTATCCATTCAGCCAGCGTATGTCTCTTGAGTGGAGAGTTTAAGCCATTCACATTTATTGAGAGAACTGATAGGTAAGGTAGATTACTGTTCATTCTCTTGGGTTGGATGTTGTTGCTTTGATTTCTCTCTTGAGCCACTGTATTATCTGGCCTTTAATCTTTGGGTTTTGATTGTTTTTATATTCGTGAGTTTTTATTATGGTGCTCCGTGTGTAACACTGTTTTGTGTAGTTCTTGTAGGCCTGGTCTTGTCTTGGTGAATTCTCTGAGACTTTGCTTGTCTGAGAATGTCTTTATTTCTCCTTCATATATGAAGCTTAGTTTTTCAGGGAATAAGATTCTAGGCTGGGCATTGTTTTGTTTCAGAAGAGTGAGAATGGGGCTCCAGTCTCTCCTTGCTTTTAAAGTCTCATTAGAGAAGTCTGGTGTTATTCGTATTGGCTTTCCCTTGTAGGTTACTTGCTTCTTTCTTTTTACAGCTCTTAGAAGGGCCTCTTTAGTTGATATTTTTGGTCATTCTGATGACTGCATGACGTGACGTCTTCCTGTTTGCATTGAATCTCCCAGGGGTCCTCTGGGCTTCTTGAACTTGTATTTCGAGATTTTGAGCAAGGCCTGGGAAATTTTCCTCTATTATATCTTCGAAAAGCTTGTCCAGCCCTTGAGTGTTGTCTTCTTCCCCTTCCGGTAACCCTATGGCCCTCACGTTAGGTTTCTTCACATCATCCCACAGCTCTTGTAGGCTTTGCTCTTTTCTCTTGTTTCTCTGCTCTATCTCTGTGACTGGTTTATTTAATTGTATGGTGTTATCTTCAATCTCTGAGATTCTTTATTCTGTTTGATCTACCCTGTTCTTGAGACTTTCCACAGTATTTTGTAATTCCCTGAGTTGATTCTTCATCTCCAGGACTTCAGTTAATGTTTTCTTCACTGTGTCGATCTCTTTAGTGAACCTTTGTTCCATATCCTGGAGACTTTTTGTGGTTTCTTGGTGTTGGCTATTGAGTTGTTGTTGCAGCTGGGTGAGTGTTCTTATGTTCCACATACGAAATTCCTCTTCTGTCATATTGGTTGCCTGATTTTGGTCGGTGTCCGTTTCTAGGGGGCTGGTGCTCCTCTTTGGGGGTGTGTTTTCCGTTTGGTTCTTCATATTTCCTGAGTTCTTTCTCTGATTTCTTCCCATGTCGATCCATTGTTGTTTCTTTCCTTTACGTTTTTGTTTAGGTATTCACACACCTTGTTTATTTTCTGAGCCGTTAGGTGGTGTCTGTGGGTGAGATTGGACCACTCCCTGTATATTGAGTCAGTGGATGCCATGAAAAGGCTGTGCAGGATGCCGTCCTTGTCAGTAGTTGGCGGTTGCTTGGCGGAATAGGCTATGCTGTTGATTTTGTGTCCTGTTGTCAGCTCTTGTTCTGGGTGGAGCTGTGTTGTGTAAGCCTGCCCTCAGGCACCACCAATGTCGTTAGCAGGGGTCAAAGTTCTGGCCTCTGCTTCCAGGAAAAGCTGTCAGGGAGGGGCTGGAATGGTCCAGCTCAGCCAGAAAGTGTGGGTGTGGGGGTGGGGCTGTCTGAGACCTGCAGTTTGGAGCGGGCCTCGCTTCTTTCCACCCTCCCCAACTCCGCAGCTACTCCTGGGTCTCTGCCAGCAGGCCAGACCACAAGCCACCAGGCCTCCGTGGACTGTGATGCCGGTGGAGAGGTTCCCTGGCCAGGAATGCCACCTGGGCTGGGTGTAAGGCCTCCTTCTGGGAGGAGTGTTGTCCTCTAGGACGCTGATCTGCCTCTGAAGGCACAGACACCTTAGTAGGCTGTTTGCGTATAACCCTTCTGCGCCCCAGGCAATGCTAGACCTCGGTGCACGGGATCTGGTCTGCAGGTCCGACCTCTGGGTCCCAGAGTTCAAACTGTATCCCCACCAGGGAGAGGAGTTCTGGTCCCAATTCACCCACAGGGAGCCCAAGCTGGGTCTATGTCTCTCAGCCTCTGACTCGGCACCCTTCTCCTGGGAACACCATGCCAGCAGCACCTGGGAGGGCTGGCGGGTAGGGAGCTCACAGTCTGAGTTCCCCTGAGTCAGCTGTAGGGTCCCAAAAGGGAAGGTCCTGTTCCCTGGAGGTGCCTCCAGCTGGTGGCTGTATTGTCTCTCTGGGCAGCCGCGGGTAGGGTCGGCGGAGGGGAGGAGGAGGCAATATGGCGCCTGCCGCGCGGCTCGGGTCTGTGCACACGGAGGTCCCGGGAGGGAGTTGGGAGTCTGGTGCCACGTCCACTACAGGCTCACCGCTGGCTGGTGGCAGCCGTCTCTGGGCTGATGTCCACAGGTCTCTCCACCTGCTGGAGAGCCCACCAGCAGTCCCAAATGCAGGGGAGCTGAAACAGCAAATCCACCTACCCTTGCCACTGGTCTCCGGGCTGCTCCGGTGGTCTCCTAATTTTTCTATTTTTAGTAGAGGCAGGGTCTCACTCTTGCTGAAGCCAGTGTTGAACTCCTGACCTCAAGTGATCCTCCTGCCTCGGCCTGCCAGAGTGCTAGGATTACAGGCATGAGCCACCTGCCCAGCTTACACTACTGATATTTCAAGCTCTAGTCAAAACATCAACCTTGTTTATATCAGTCATATTGCTGAGCTGTACTGCAGCTCAGCCTTCTGAGGCCCAAGTTCCTTGATAAGAGTTCCATCCTAGATATGAGATATCTGGAGGTGAAAGGCTTGGCTAACTTGGCTCTGGAGTGTGAAATGAAATGCAAGACTTGTTCAATGCAACACCTACAAACTCCAAACCCAACGTGACAACTCACAAATCCCCTGAAAAGTCCAAGCAGCATGGGTAGTCCCAGGAGGAAGGAAAAATCAACTCTTAAGAGTCTGGAGTGGCACTTAAACCCACTCCTGCCAAGCAAGGACCAAGTAGAGGGGGTCCCAGATTTCAGAAAGCCCCCTTTTCTGTTTCTTTCTCAGCCCCTCCCTCAGATTGAGAATTTAAACTGGGAATTTGCAAGCTGACTTGCACAGGGGAAAAACTGGAACCAAATCTAGGCCAAAAAGGTTTGTGGTGCAAAATACATTTCTCTGCTAATTGTAATCTGTTAATTACATGAGAAGAAAGGGTAGAAAAAGCAGAGGCACTGTCCCCCATCCCAAGGAAACCCAATGCTCCATGTGCGCACAGGCTCAGCAAGCTGTACACAATTTCAAGACATGAAGGCACACATTGAAATACATCACTATATTTAGAGGTAATGGAGTTTTTCTTTCTTAAGGCTTGACATAAAATTTGATTATATAGCATTTCTTTAATTTGTTTCTATTCAAGAAAACCCTGAGCACCATGGTGAGCAATGCCTAGTTTTTTTTATTTGCATATTTTAATTCATCTGACTACAGCTCCACACCTACATGGGCAGTCTCCATGGGAGGGAAGGGAATACTTTTCAGGAGTAATAATACCTTTTATGGTTGGGTGCAGGTTACCAACTAAATTTACTCATTCAAGGGATTGGAGAAAACATGTGGATCTTGGAAAATTTAGGGATGACTTGTCCCCCTGCCATGTTGCCCAGGCCACACCCAACTAAAGAATGGGGGTCTTGTCAAAAGGCCCCAAGATAGCCTTCAACTTCTCCCACCTGTAGGGTTTCTAGTGGTGAGCAAGAGTGGTGCCACAGGGGAGGTGGTCACCACAGAGGTTTAGCTGATCAGCCCTGGAAGGAGAGGAAAGTCCTGGAAACTACCTCATTCTCCCTCCATGGGGCAGAGAAGAGACCACTGAGCCAGGAGCAGACCAGAACCTAGGGTTCCTTCCGTCTTTCCGCTGGACTGGAACATGCTGCTTTGATCCCTGGGCTAAAACAGGGGCCTTGAATCCATGCTTCAGTTTGGGAGATCTCTTCATGGCTTCCTACTTTAGTATGTGTAACAAACAAACAAAATAAACCTAAAATCCACACAACCAGAAAATCAAGAGTGTTAATTTCACTTCCCAAAATAATGCTGTGTAACAATATAGGAAATCTGTGGAATGATTTCAATCTTCTCTAGAATATGTTCTCTATAGAAAGAAGCAGAACTTTTGAAAAAGATGATTAAGTTTTAGCTATCTGTTCACTGTAGGGATCCTAATCTGCATGCCTCCCCGAAGTTACCCCGGCATAACTAAATAGCTAGTGATGAGAAGTTTCTTTTTATGGAAGTATGCCAGCTAATAAATGAAGAAGAAATGGGAGATATGGAATGTCATCATTTTGCAACCCCAATTAAATGATGGACATTGATACAATCCACTGATCTTATTCCCATTTCCCCAGTTTTACCCATATTCATTTGTGAGTGTATATTAGCCAGGGTTCTCAAGAGAAACAGCCAGTATGATATACAGTCATCCCTCAGTATCTGTGGGGGACTGGTTCCAAGACCCCCTGCAGGTACCAAATCCATGGATGCTCAAGTCCCTGATATAAAATGGTGTGGTATTTGCATATAATCTATGCACATCCTCCTGTATACTTTAAATATCTCTAGATTACATATATTACCTAATACCATGTAAATGCCATGTAAATACCGTGTAAATAGTTGTTATACTGTATTGTTTTTTAATTTGTATTATTATTATTTTTTTTTATTTGTTTTAATTTATTTTATTTTTTTTATTTTGGCATATTATGGGGGTACAGATTTTAAGGTTTCAATAAATGCCCATTTCCCCCCTCCCCCCAAAAGTCTGAGTCTCCATCATGACCATCCCCCAGATGGTGCACATCTCACTCATTATGAATGTATATACCCGCCCCCCTCCCCCCTCCCACCTCCCCAATACCCTATAACTGTAGCACCTATGTGTCCACTTAGGTGCTACTCAGTTAATACCAGTTTGCTGGAGAATATATCTGGTGCTTGTTTTTCCATTCTTGGGATACTTCACTTAGTAGTATGGGTTCCAGCTCTAACCAGGAAAATATAAGATGTGCTATATCACCATTGTTTCTTAGAGCTGAATAGTACTCCATGGTATACATATACCACATTTTATTAATCCATTCTTGGATTGATGGGCACTTGGGCTGTTTCCACAGCCTTGCAATTATGAATTGTGCTACTATAAACATTCGAGTGCAGGTGTCTTTTTTGTAGAGTGTCACTGGATCATTTGGGTAGATGCCCAGCAATGGGATTGCTGGATCAAATGGTAGATTCACTTGTATCGCTTTAAGGTATCTCCATATTGCTTTCCACAGAGGTTGAACTAGTTTGCAGTCCCACCAGCAGTGTAGGAGTGTTCCTCTCTCTCCGCAACCACGCCAGCATTTATTGTTTGGAGATTTTTTGATAAAGGCCATTCTCACTGGAGTTAAGTGATATCTCATTGTGGTTTTGATTTGCATTTCCCTGATGATTAGAGATGTTGAGCATTTCTTCATATATTTGTTGGCCATTCTTCTGTCTTCTTTAGAAAAGTTTCTGTTCAAGTCCTTTGCCCACTTTTTAATGGGGTTATTTGATTTTTTCTTCCTAATTTTAGTGAGTTCTAAGTATATTCTAGTTATCAGTCCCTTATCGGATGCATAGGATGCAAAAATTTTCTCCCATTCTGTAGGTTGTCTGTTTACTTTCATGACTATTTCTTTGGCTGTGCAGAAGCTTTGTAGTTTGATCATGTCCCATTTATTTATTTTTGTTGCTGCTGTGATTGCCTTTGGGGACTTCTTCATAAACTCTTTGCCCAGGCCGATGTCTAGGAGAGTGTTTCCAACTTTTTCCTCTAGAGTTCTAATAGTTTCATATCTTAGGTTTAAGTCTGTTATCCAGCGTGAGTTGGTTTTTGTGAGAGGTGAAAGGTGTGGGTCCTGTTTTAGCCTTCTACAGGTGGCTATCCAGTTTTCCCAGCACCATTTATTGAAGAGAGATTCTTTTCCCCAGCGTATGTTTTTGTCTGCTTTGTCAAAGATGAGATGGCTCTATGAGGATGGTTTTATATCAGGATTCTCACATCTGTTCCACTGGTCGATATTCCTGTTTTTGTGCCAATACCATATTGTTTTAATTACTACAGCTTTGTAGTATAGTTTGATATCTGGCATATTAATGCCTCCCATTTTGTTTTTGTTGCCTAGAATTGCTCTTGATATTCGGGGTCTTCTTTGGTTCCATACGAAGTGTAAAATTATTTTTTCTATATCTGTGAAGAATGCTGATGGGATTTTAATAGGTATTGCATTGAATCTGTAGATCAGTTTGGGTAGTATAGACATTTTGATGATATTGAGTCTGCCGATCCACGAGCATGGTATGGATTTCCATCTGTTTACATCCTCTGCTATTTCCTTCCTCAGTGTTTCATAGTTCTCCCTGTAGAGGTCTTTTACCTCTTTGGTTAAATATATTCCTAGGTACTTTAATTTCTTTGTTGCTATTGTGAAGGGAATTGAGTCTTTGATTTGGTTCCCAATTAGATTGTTGTTGGCGTATATGAATGCCTCTGATTTCTGTGTATTGATTTTGTATCCTGAGACTTTACTAAATTCATTGATCAGTTCCAGGAGTTTCTTGGTTGAATCCTTGGGGTTTTCTAGATACAATATCATATCATCAGCGAACAGTGAAAGTTTGATCTCTTCTGCCCCTATTTGGATACCTTTGATTCCATTTTCCTGTCTGATTGCTGTAGCCAAGACTTCCAGCACTATGTTGAACAGAAGTGGAGATAGTGGGCAGCCTTGTCTGGTTCCAGTTCTAAGTGGGAATGATTTCAATCTTTCCCCATTCAGTATGATGTTGGCTATGGGTCTGTCATATATGGCTTGTATCATTTTTAGGTATGTCCTTTCTATGCCTATTTTCTTAAGTGTTCGTATCATGAAAGGTGTTGAATTTTCTCAAAAGCTTTTTCTGCATGTATTGAAAGAATCATGTGGTCTTTGTTTTTGCTTCTGTTTATGTGGTGAATTGCATTTATAGATTTACTTATGTTGAACCATCCCTGCATCCCTGGGATGAAGCCCACTTGGTCGTGGTGGATTATTTTTTTGATAAGTGTCTGGATTCGGTTAGCTAAGATTTTGTTGAAAATTTTTGCATCTATATTCATTAGGGATATTGGTCTGTAGTTTTCTTTTTTTGTTGCATCCTTTCCTGGTTTTGGTATCAGAGTAATATTCGCTTCCTAAAAGGTGTCGGGGAGGTTTCCGTTCTTCTCGATGTTGTGGAATAGTTTCTGCAAGATAGGTACTAGTTCTTCTTTGTAAGTATGGTAAAATTCAGGTGTGAAGCCATCTGGACCGGGACTTTTCTTTTTAGGGAGATTTTTAATTGCTGTTTCTATTTCAGCTGTTGAGATTGGTCTGTTCAGGGAATCTATTTCTTCCTGGTTGAGCCTAGGGAGGCTGTGTGTTTCTAGAAATTTGTCCATTTCCTCCACATTTTCCAGTTTGTGTGCATAAAGATTTTTGTAGTATTCATAAATTATATGTTGTATCTCTTTGGGATCAGTTGTGATATCTCCTTTTTTATTCCTGATGGAGCTTATTAGAGATTTCTCTGTTCTGCTTTTCGTTAGCTTAGCCAATGGTGTGTCAATTTTGTTTATTTTTTCACAGAACCAACTTCTTGTTTTATTAATCTCCTGAATAGCTTTCCTGTTTTCAATTTCGTTTAGTTCTGATTTGATCTTGTTGATTTCACTTCTTCTGCTGGGTTTGGGGTTGGTCTGTTCTCCTTTTTCCAGCTCTTTGAGTCATTTCATTAGATTGTCTATTTGTGATCTTCTTGTCTTTTGGTTATAGGCATTTATGGAGATAAACTTTCCTCTCAGAACTGCTTTAGCTGTGTCCCAGAGGAGTTGATAACTTGTCTCTCCATTGTCGTTTTCTTCATAGAACTTTTTTATTTCCGTCTTGATTTCTTCATTTACGAAGTAATCATTTAGTAGGAGGTTGTTTAATTTCCACGTTTTTGTGTAGAAATGTGAGTTTCTGTTAGGGTTGATTTCTAGTTTTATTCCACTGTGATCTGAGAAGGTACATGGTATGATTTCTATTTTTTTAAATTTCTTGAGATTTTCTTTGTGTCCTAGGATATGGTCAATCTTAGAGAATGTCCGTGAGCTGATGAGAAGAACGTATATTCAGTGGATTTTGGGTAGAATGTTCTGTAGATGTCTGTCAGACCCAATTGTTCTAGAGTTTTGTTTAAGTCCATTATTTCTTTATTGATTTTCTGTTTGGAGGATCTGTCTCGTGCCGTCAGTGGGGTGCTGAAATCTCCGGCGATTATCGAGTTGCTATTAATCCATTTGCTTAGCTCCAGTAAGGTTTGCTTTATGAATCTGGGTGCACCTAAGTTGGGTGCATATATATTTAAAATTGTTATCTCTTCTTGTTGAAGTGTGCCCTTCACCATTATATAATGACCCTCTGTGTCTTTTACTACTTTTGTTGGTTCAAAAACTAAATCGTCTGAAATTAGAACTGCCACACCAGCCTTCTTTTGGCTTCTATTTGCTTGGAATATTGATCTCCACCCTTTTATTTTTAGTCTATATGCATCCTTGCAGGTTAGATGTGTTTCCTGAAGACAGCATATACTTGGCCTGTATTTTCTTATCCATTCAGCCAGCCTATGTCTCTTGAGTGCAGAGTTTAAGCCATTCACATTTATTGAGAGAACTGATAGCTAAGGTAGATTACTGATCATTCTGTTGGGTTGGATGTTGTTGCTATGATTTCTGTCTTGAGCCATTGTAATATCTGGCCTTTAATATCTTTGGGTTTTGGTTGTTTTTATATTCGTGGGTTATTATTATGATGTTCCGTGCATAACGCTGTTTTAAGTACTTCTTGTAGGGCTGGTCTTGTCTTGGTGAATTCTCTGAGCCTTTGCTTGTCTGAGAATGTTTTTATTTCTCCTTCATATATGAAGCTTAGTTTTGCAGGAAATAATATTCTAGGCTGGGCATTGTTTTGTTTCAAAAGAGTGAGAATGGGGCCCCAGTCTCTCCTTTCTTGTAAAGTCTCATTAGAGAAGTCTGATGTTATTCGAATTGGCTTTCCCTTGTATGTTACTTGCTTCTTTTGTCTTACAGCTCTTAGAAGGGCCTCTTTAGTTGATACTTTGGTCAGTCTGATGACTGCATGTCGTGACGTCTTCCTGTTTGCGTTGAATCTCCCAGGTGTCCTCTGAGCTTCTTGAACTTGTATATCCAGATTTTGAGCAAGGCCTGGGAAATTTTCCTCTATTATATCTTCAAAAAGCTTGTCCAACCCTTGAGTGTTGTCTTCTTCCCCTTCCTGCAACCCTATGACCCTCACATTAGGTTTCTTCACATAATCCCACAGCTCTTGTAGGCTTTGCTCTTTTCTCTTGTTTCTCTGCTCTATTTCTGTGACTGATTTATTTAATTGGAGGGTGTTATCTTCAAGCTCTGAGATTCTTTCTTCTGTTTCATCTACCCTGTTCTTGAGACTTTCCACTGTATTTTGTAGTTCCTTGAATTGATTCTTCATTTCCAGGAGTTCGGTTACACTTTTCTTCAATGTGTCTATTTCTTTTCTCATATCCTGGAGACTTTTTGTGGTTTTTTGGTGTTGGTTATTGAGTTGTTGTTGCAGCTGGGTGAGTGTTCTTATGTTCCACATACGAAATTCCTCTTCTGTCATATTGCTTGCCTGATTTTGGTCAGTGTCCGTTTCTAGGGGGCTGGTGCTCCTCTTTGGGGGTGTATTTTCCATTTGGTTCTTCATATTTCCTGAGTTCTTTCGCTGATTTCTTCCCATGTCAATCAGTTGTCGTTTCTTTCCTTCGGTTATTGTTTGGGTATTCACACACCTTGTTTAGTTTCTGAGGCGTTAGGTGGTGCCTGTGGGTGAAATTGGACCACTCCCTGTATATTGAGTCAGTGGGTGCCATGCAAAGGCTGTGCAAGATGCCGTCCCTGTCAGTAGGTGGCGTTTGCTTGGAGGAACAGGCTATGTTGTTGATTTTGAGTCCTGTTATCAGCTCTCGTTCTGGGCGGAGCTGGGTTGGGTAAGCCTGCCCTCAGGCCGTTAGCAGGGGTCAAAGTTCTGGCCTCTGCTTCCAGGGAAGGCTGTCAGGGCGGGGCTGGAATGGTCCTGCTCAGCCAGAAAGTCTGGGTGTGGGGGTGGGGCTGTCTGAGACCCGCAGTCTGCAGCAGGCCTGGCTTCTTTCCACCCTCCCCAACTCCGCAGCTACTCCTGGGCCTCTGCCAGCAGGCCAGATCACAAGCCACCAGGCCTCCCCGGACTGTGATGCCCGCTGGGAGGTTCCCTGCACAGGAAGGCCACCTGGGTTGGGCGCACGGCCTCCTCCTGGGAGGAGGGTTGCCCTCTAGGACGCGATCCGCCCCTGGAGGCACACAGACCTCAGTAGGCTGTTCATGTATAACCCTTCTGTGCCCTGGGCAATGCTAGCCCTCGGTTTAAGGGATCTGGTCTGCAGGTCCGACCTCTGGGTCCCAGAGTTCAAACTGTATTCCCACCAGGGAGAGGATTTCCGGTCCTAATTCACCCACAGGGAGCCCAAGCTTGGTCTATGTCTCTCAGCCTCTGAGTCGGCACCGATTTCCTGGGAACACGGTGCCAGCAGCACCTGGGAGGGCGGGCGGGGTCCCAAACGGGAAGGTCCCGTTCCCTGGAGGTACCTCCGGCTGGTTGCTGTATTGTCTCTCTGGGCAGCCGTGGGTAGGGTCGGCGGAGGGGAGGAGGAGGCAATATGGCGACTGCCGCGTGGCTCGGGTCCGTGCACACGGAGGTGCCCAGAGGAAGTTGGGAACCTGTTGCCACGTCTGCTACAGGCTCACCGTTGGCAGGCGGCGGCAGTCTCTGGGCTGGTGTCCCTATGTCTCTCCACCCGCTGGGGAGCCCACCAGCAGCCCGAATGCAGGGGAGGGGAAACGGCAAATCCACCTACCCTTGCCGATGGTCTCCGGGCTGCTCCGGTGGTCTCAGCCTCCAGTTCTCCTCCGCAGCCTCCTCCCGTGGAGTTTCCCGGGGTCTCAGGTACCTCTCCTTCTGGCCCTTGTCCGCTGTATGCTCGTCTTCTTGCTTCTTTCCTCTAGTTTCTGCCTGAATCTGTCTTTTCTGCAGAGACCCTCTGTCTGGCGGTGTTATTCGTCCGCCATCTTGCTCCGCCCCCGTGTATTATTTTTATTGTATTGCTATTTTTATTGTTTTTTCCAAATATTTTTGATCCACAGTTAGTTGAATCTGCAGATGCAGAAACCATGGGTACAGAGGGCTAACTGTATATTTTACACATACACACACACATCCAGAGGGGTGTGCCAGGGGTTTTATTACTTGGTATTGGCTCACATAATTATGGAAACTGAGAAGTCCCACCATTTGCTGTCTGCAAGGTAGGGATCCACGAAAGCTGGTGGTGTAGTTCAAAGGCCTGAGAGCTGGAAAGCTGATAGTATAGATTCCAGTGCGGGTCTGAAGGCCTGAGAACTAGTAATGCCAAGGGCAGGAGAATATTGATGTTGCAGCTCAAGCAATCAGGCGGAGAGTAAATTAAACCTTCTTCTGCCTTTTTGCTCCATTTGGGCCCTAAGTGGATTGGATGAGGTCCCCCACCATGGGTAGGACCACCTGCTTTACTGAGTCCACCAGTTAAAATGCTGATCTCTTCCAGAAGCACCCTCACACATATACCCAGAAATAACATTTAAGTAGTCAAGGCATCAAGGCATACCCTAATCCAGTCAAGATTGTCTTTTTTACTCAATGAACAAGATTTATCCAAATTGTTGCATGTATTAATGGTTTGCTTCTTTTTTATTACTGAGTAATATTTGATGGTGTAGATGTACCATAGCTTAACCATTCCCACTGAAGGATATCTGGGCTGATTCCAGATTTTGGCTATTACACTAAAGCCGCTATGAACATTCATAAACATGTTTTCTGTGAGAACACATGTTTTCATTCCTCCAGAATAAATGTCCAGGAGTGTAATTTTTCAGTTGTATAGTACTTGCATACATAAACTACATATAGAAATCTAGTTTTATATGCAATTGCCAACTTGTTCCCAGAATGGCTATGCCATTTTATGTTCTCACTGGACATTTATAAGTGATCAAGTTTTACCACATTCTTTCCTCCTTTTTGTGTTGTTCACATTTTTTTTTAAATTTAGACATTCTGATAGATGTGTAGTGGTATCCCATCATGGTTATAACTTGAATTCTCTGCTGGCTAATGATGTTGAGCCTCTTTTCATGTGCTTATGTGCCATCTATGGATTATCTTAAGTGAAATGAGATAACCCACCCATTTTTAAGTTGAATTGTTTTTTATTGTTGAGTTTTGAGAACTCTGTCTATATTCTAGAAACAAGTCCTTTGTTGAATATGTCATTTGCAAAGATTTTCTGCCTGTCTGTAGCTTGTTTCAGCCTTTTATAGAGTCTTTTGCAGAGCAAAAAATTTTCATTTTGATGTAGTCTAATTTATCTAATTTTCCTTTTATGGAACATGCTTTTGCAGTCATGTCCAAGAAATCTTGCTTAGATTTTATCCTATGTTGTTATTTTTTAAGGGTTTTATAGTTTTGTATTTAATTCCATGATCCATTTTGAGTTAATTTTTATATAAGGTGTGAGATTTAGGTCAAGGTTTTTTGGCTCACGAATATCCAATTGCTTCAGCATCCTTTGTTGAAAGACCATCTTTCCTCCAGTGAATTGCTTTTGCAACTTTGTCAAAAACCAAAAGGTGGTTCTATTATGGGTCTATTTTGGGGTTCTTCATTCTGTTCTGTTGATCTATGTGTCTATCCTTCCACCAGTACCACACTGTCTTGATTATTGGAGCTGTAAACTCAATCCTAATATTGAGTAGAGTGATTCCTTCCACTTTATTCTTCTTCGACAAGATTTTAGCTATTTTAAGCCTGTGCCATTCCATGTAAATTTTAGAATAAGCTTGTATAGGTCTACAAAATTACCTTACTGATATTTGGACAGGATTTATATTAAATTTGTATATCAATTTGGTGGGAACTGAAATCTCTTATGTTGAGTCTTTCAATTCATGAACATGACATGGCTCTCCATTTGTTTAAGTGTTCTTTGATTTTTTTCATCAACCTTTGTAATTTTTGGCATACTGATGCATGTTTGGTTAAGGGTACACTTGAGTATTTCATTGTCTTTGGAGTGATTATAAATGGTATTGTGTTTTTAATTTTTGGCTTCTACATATTCACTATTAGTATATGAAAATGTAGTTTATTTTTGGCATATGTTGTTCTTCTGTATCCTTGCTGAATTCACTTAATAGTTCTTGGATATTTTTTAGTGATTCTTTGGGATTTTCTATGTAGATAATCATGTCATCTGCAAGTGGAGGCAGTTTTATTTATTCCTTTCCAATCTATATATCTTTTATTTTCTTTTCTTGCTTTATTGCAGTGGCTAGGACTTCCTTTCAGTACTATGTTGAGTGAAAGTGCTAAGATCTGATAGACTTGCTTTGTTCCTGACCTCAGGGAAGGGCATTCAGTCTTTCACCATTAAAGAATTTGAAATTATTTTAGATATACTAATGGCAATGTGGTTGTATTTCAGAAAGGATTAATAAACCATTTTATACTATACCATTCTGTATTTCCATAATAAAAATTAAAAACCTTAAAAAGTGAAGGGGGATGTTATAAAATAAAAGAGATAGTATTTTTTGGACTGATTCAAACCAAAGGATTTTATTGTGGACTGAGCATTCGATGATAATAACAATCATTGTTAATTTGATTGTGATAATGACATTATTAGGCATGTTTTTCAAAAAGTCCTTATAAATTGGAGCTGCATACTGAATCTAGATTTTTAGACTCTCAGTCTAGTGCTCCTTCCCCATCTATTGCCTTTTAGCCCACAGCAGCCAAACAGAATATCTGTGAGTCTGGCTGAAGCTCAAAGAGGTGGGGGTAGGGATAGGTCTTTGGCCACAACAACTCACAGAAAACTGCCTGTGCCATCCAGCATATCAACTGGCTTTGCAAGTACCCGGTCCAGATGTGTCAGGCCTATGGAAACAGACCCTCTTTATGAGGCTTGTTCAATGGCTGTCTGTGAGCTCAGGGTTGCCCAGCCACCTCCTGGCCAGGGGCATGCTGGGTAGCTGCCAAACCAATGACAGAGTTCATACTCTTGGGCCTTTGCTCTTCCTCCATGTTGACTGGAAAGTCTCCATCTTCCACAATACAAGCGGGGACACTGCAAGCACAGTTGCTGGCTGGCAGAGCTCATGCCACTCTTCATTGTATGCAAGCTGTGGGCATTGGGCACTGATTCAGCAAATATTTACTGAGAAGCCACCAGGTGCCCAGGAGCATGCCAGCTCAGCGGACAGAGCTGAAGAAAGCATGAGGACCCATGAGCACAGCTTAGTACACATTCCAGCCAGAGAGGAGGTAGGAGAGCCTATAAGGGAGGGCAGAGAAGGAGGCACATGATTCAGGCCTGTGCAGAGTACAGTGGGCATGGGCAAAGCAACGAGGGGCAGCCTGAGTGAAAGCTTGGAGGTGTAAGTTGTGGAAGAGCAGTTCCTTTCATCCAGAGTGGAGGAAGGCAGGTTGGAGCCTCAATGGAGAGGACCTGCAAGGGCAGGTGAACAGCTGTTGAGAGAAAAGTAGCATTATTGAGCAAGAGTGGGGAGCGGGGAAAAACATGACCAGAGTTATCAAACAGTGGGATTATTTTCTACTCCAACCATCCTTCATGAAAACACGCCGATAATATCTGTTATCACTGTGCATTTCCAGACAAACAATTTGAAGCCCTGTCATGATTAATGACCACATCGTGGGGCACAGATTCCAAGGGAACTTGAACTTGTGAAAACAGATGTTTTGTGCCAAGTTGTGTCCATATCTCAGAGCATGCCAAGGCCTCCCTACTACAGAGCTCTTCACTCATCAGCCAGAGGCCATGCCACAGGAATAGGTGTGCATATTAGTTCAGCCTGGGCAGTACCTGCAGTTTAAGACACTATCAGATGTGCCATGGGTCAAGACCTAGGCTATGGCTTGGGGAACAGGGCACAAAACCAAATGGTGCACACTCACTACACCTAAGGTGCTTTTTGTCTAGTGGAGAGAGGTAGCCCAGGAATGCAGTTGCTTTCATATCAGGACAAATGAAAATGAAGCAAGTGTCAAGTCGTAATAAATCAGGCTACCATTAGGTAGCTCATTTCACTGAGCATTTATTCTGGGCCAGGCCTTGAGCCAAGCACTTTTATATACACTGGCTCACTGGATCTTCTCAGAAACCCTGTGGAGTAGGCCCTATTATTAGCCCCATTTTACTGAGCAAGAAACTAAGGCTCAAAGAAATGAAGTAACATGCTCAAGTTCACACCCAGCTACTAAGAAGTCAAGATAGGTTTCAAATCCAGGACTGGCTAACTTCAAAGTCCATGCTCTTTCCACTATATACAACACACTTTGGAGTCTACTTTTCTTTTTAACTTCTAATTTTGAAATATTAATGCTTCTATTCACAGGAAGTTGCAAAGATACTACAGAGCAGTTAACTCCCCATGCCATTTTCCTCAATCGTTACATCGCATATAACCATAGTATAACACTGACACTAGGAAATCGACATTGATACAATGTGTGTATAGTTCTATGCCATTTTATCACATGTGTAGATTCCCATAACCATCAATGCAATTGAGATACAGAAATGTCCCGTCACCACAAAGATCCTCCCTGTGCTACCTCTTTGCAAACACACACACACACACACACACACACACACACACACACACACACACACAAACCTTCCTTCACACCATCTCTAACCCTTGACAACTAGTAATTTGTTCTCCATCTCTGTAAATTTTCATTTTGAGACTATTATGTAAATAGATTGTTTTATTTTTATTCATCATAATGTCCTTGAGGTGCAGCTAAGTTGTAGCATGTAATATTAGTTCTTTTCTAGTTATTGCTGAGTACTATTCCATGGTTTCGTGGCACCACAATTTGTTTAACCATTCACCCACTGAAGGACAGCTGAGTTTTTTCCAGTTTTTGGCTATTATAAATAAATTTTGTGAAAGTAAGTTTTCATTTTTCTGGGATAAATGTCCAAGAGAGAAATAGCTGGGTGGTACAGTAGCTGCACGTTTCGTTTAGTTTTATAAGAAATTGCTAAACTTTTTCTAGAGGGCTTTTTACCATTTTACATTCCCACCAACAATATACGAGTGATCCAGTTTCTCTGTATCCTCTCTAGCATTTAGTGTTCTCACTATTTTTTATTTTAGCCATTCCAATAGGTGTGTAATGATATCTCATGTGGTTTTAATTTGTATTTCCTTAATGGCTGATGAGGTTAAACATCCTTTCATGTGCTTATTTGCCATCTGTGGATTATGCTCTATGAAATGTCTCTTTATGTCTTTTGCCTATTTATTAACAGGATTGTTTTTATTACTGTTGATTTTTGAGCATTTTTTATATATTCTAGATACAAGTTCTTTGTTAGATATGTAGTTTGTAAATATTTTCTCCCAGTCTGTAGCTTGTCTTTTCATCCTCTTAACAGCACCTTTCACCATGAAAGTATTTAGTTTTATGATACAATTCAATTAATATATTTTTTCTTTTATGGATCATGATTTTGGTATCAAGACTGAGAATTCTTCACCAAGCCCTACATCTCAAAGATTTTCTCTTATATTTTCTTCTGAAAGTTTTATACTTTTACATTTTACATTTAAGTCTGTGATCCATTTTGAGTTAATTTTTATAATAAAATGTGAGGATTAGGAGCTGAGGTGGTGGTTTATGTCTATAATCCCAGCTACTCAGGAGACTGGGGCGGGAAGATTACTTGAGCCCAGGAGTTCAAGACCATTCTGGGCAACAGCAAGACTCTGTCTCTAATTTTTCTTTTTTAAATTAGCCAGGTGTGGTGGTGTGTGCCTGTGGTCCCAGCTGCTTGGGATGCTAAAGTGGAAGGATTTTTTTTTTTAATTTTGGCATATTATGGGGGTACAGATTTTAAGGTTTCAATAAATGCCCATTTCCCTCCCTCCCCCCACAAGTCTGAGTCTCCATCATGTCCATCCCCCAGATTGTGCACATCTCACTCATTATGTATCTATATACCCGCTCCCCTCCCCCCTCCCACCTGCCCAATACTCTATTACTGTAGTTCCTGTGTGTCCAATTAGGTGCTACTCAGTTAATACCAGTTTGCTGGAGAATATATCTGGTGCTTGTTTTTCCATTCTTGGGATACTTCACTTTGTAGTATGGGTTCCAGCTCTAACCAGGAAAATATAAGATGTGCTATATCACCACTGTTTCTTAGAGCTGAATACTACTCCATGGTATACATATACCACATTTTATTAATCCATTCTTGGATTGATGGGCACTTGGGCTGTTTCCACAGCCTTGCAATTATGAATTGTGCTGCTATAAACATTCAAGTGCAGCTGTCTTTTTTGTAGAGTGTCACTGGATCATTTGTGTAGATGCCCAGCAATGGGATTGCTGGATCAAATGGTAGATTCACTTGTATCGCTTTAAGGTATCTCCATATTGCTTTCCACAGAGGTTGAACTAGTTTGCAGTCCCACTAGCAGTGTAGGAGTGTTCTTCTCTCTCCGCAACCATGCCACCATTTATTGTTTGGAGATTTTTTGATAAAGGCCATTCTCACTGGGGTTAAGTGATATCTCATTGTAGTTTTGATTTGCATTTCCCTGATGATTAGAGATGTTGAGCATTTTTTCATATGTTTGTTGGCCATTCTTCTGTCTTCTTTAGAAAAGTTTCTGTTCAAGTCCTTTGCCCACTTTTTAATGGGGTTATTTGATTTTTTCTTGCTGATTTTCGTGAGTTCTAAGTATATTCTAGTTATCAGTCCCTTATCGGATGCATAGGATGCAAAAATTTTCTCCCATTCTGTAGGTTGTCTGTTTACTTTCATGACTATTTCTTTGGCTGTGCAGAAGCTTTGTAGTTTGATCATGTCCCATTTATTTATTTTTGTTGCTGCTGTGATTGCCTTTGGGGACTTCTTCATAAACTCTTTGCCCAGGCCAATGTCTAGGAGAGTGTTTCCAACTTTTTCCTCAAGTGTTCTAATACTTTCATACCTTAGGTTTAAGTCTATTATCCAGCGTGAGTTGATTTTTCTGAGAGGTGAGAGGTGTGGGTCCTGTTTTAGCCTTCTACAGGTGGCTATCCAGTTTTCCCAGCACCATTTATTGAAAAGGGATTCTTTTCCCCAGCGTATGTTTTTGTCTGCTTTGTCAAAGATGAGATGGCTATATGAGGATGGTTTTATATCAGGATTCTCACATCTGTTCCACTGGTCAATATTCCTATTTTTGTGCCAATACCATATTGATTTAATTACTAGAGCTTTGTAGTATAGTTTGATATCTGGCATATTAATGCCTCCCATTTTGTTTTTGTTGCCTAGAATTGCTCTTGATATTCGGGGTCTTCTTTGGTTCCATACGAAGCGTAAAATTATTTTTTCTATATCTGTGAAGAATGCTGATGGGACTTTAATAGGTATTGCATTGAATCTGTAGATCAGTTTGGGTAGTATAGACATTTTGATGATGTTGAGTCTGCCGATCCACGAGCATGGTATGGATTTCCATCTGTTTACATCCTCTGCTATTTCCTTCCTCAGTGTTTCATAGTTCTCCCTGTAGAGGTCTTTTACCTCCTTGGTTAAGTATATTCCTAGGTACTTTAATTACTTTGTTGCTATTGTGAAGGGAATTGAGTCTTTGATTTGGTTCTCAATTAGATTGTTGTTGGCGTATATGAATGCCTCTGATTTCTGTGTATTGATTTTCTATCCTGAGAGTTTACTAAATTCATTGATCAGTTCCAGGAGTTTCTTGGTTCAATATTTGGGGTTTTCTACATACAATATCATATTATCAGCGAACAGTGAAAGTTTGATCTCTTCTGCCCCTATTTGGATACCTTTCATTCCATTTTCCTGTCTAATTGCTGTAGCCAAGACTCTCAGTACTATGTTGAATAGAAGTGGAGATAGTGGGCAGCTTTGTCTGGTTCCAATTCTAAGTGGGAATGTTTTAATTTTTCCCCATTCAGTATGATGTTGGCTATGGGTCTGTCATATATGGCTTGTATCATTTTTAGGTATGTCCCTTCTATGCCTATTTTCTTAAGTGTTCGTATCATGAAAGGGTGTTGAATTTTGTCAAAAGCTTTTTCTGCATCTTTGCAAGAATCATGTGGTCTTTGTTTTTGCTTCTGTTTATGTGGTGAATTGCATTTATAGATTTACGTATGTTGAACCATCCCTGCATCCCTGGGATGAAGCCCACTTGGTCGTGATGGATTATTTTTTTGATAAGCGTCTGGATTCGGTTAGCTAAGATTTTGTTGAAAATTTTTGCATCTATATTCATTAGGGATATTGGTCTGTAGTTTTCTTTTTTTGTTGCATCCTTTCCTGGTTTTGGTATCAGAGTAATATTCGCTTCATAGAAAGTGTCGGGGAGGTTCCCGTTCTTCTCGATGTTGTGGAATAGTTTCTGCAAGATAGGTACTAGTTCTTCTTTGTAAGTGTGGTAAAATTCAGGTGTGAAGCCATCTGGACCGGGACTTTTCTTTTTAGGGAGATTTTTAATTGCTGTTTCTATTTCAGCTGTTGAGATTGGTCTGTTCAGGGAATCTATTTCTTCCTGGTTGAGCCTAGGGAGGCTGTGTGTTTCTAGAAATTTGTCCATTTCCTCCACATTTTCCAGTTTGTGTGCATAAAGATTTTTGTAGTATTCATAAATTGTATCTTGTATCTCTTTGGGATCAGTTGTGATATCTCCTTTTTTATTCCTGATGGAGCTTATTAGAGATTTCTCTTTTCTGCTTTTCGTTAGCTTAGCCAATGGTGTGTCAATTTTGTTTATTTTTTCACAGAACCAACTTTTTGTTTTATTAATCTCCTGAATAGCTTCCCTGCTTTCAATTTCGTTTACATCTGATTTGAACTTGTTTATTTTACTTCTTCTGCTGGGTTTGGGGTTGGTCTGTTCTTCTTTTTCCAGCTCTTTGAGTCATTTCACTAGATTGTCTATTTGTGATCTTCTTGACTTTTGGTTATAGGCATTTATGGAGATAAACTTTCCTCTAAGAAAAGCTTTAGCTGTGCCCCAGAGGAGTTGATAACTTGTCTCTCCATTGTCGTTTTCTTCATAGAATTTTTTTATTTCCATCTTGATTTCTTCATTTACAAAGAAATCATTTAGTAGGATGCTGTTTAATTTCCACGTTTTTGTGTAGAAATGTGAGTTTCTGTTAAGGTTGATTTCTAGTTTTATTCCACTGTGATCTAAGAAGGTACATGGTATGATTTCTATTTTTTTAAATTTCTTGAGATTTACTTTGTGTCCTAGGATATGGTCAATCTTAGAAAATGTCCCGTGAGCTGATGAGAAGAACGTATATTCAGTGGATTTTGGGTAGAATGTTGTGTAAATGTCAGTCACACCCAATTGTTCTAGAGTTTTGTTTAAGTCCATTATTTCTTTATTAATTTTTTGTTTGGAGGATCTGTCTTGTGCAGTCAGTGGGGTGTTGAAATTTCCAGTGATTATGGAGTTGTTATTAATCCATTTGCTTAGCTCCAGTAAGGTTTGCTTTATGAATCTGGGTGCACCTAAGTTGGGTGCATATATATTTAAAATTGTTATCTCTTCTTGTTGAAGTGTGCCCTTCACCATTATATAATGACCCTCTTTGTCTTTCACTACTTTTGTTGCTTTAAAAACTAAATCATCTGAAATTAGAACTGCCACACCAGCCTTCTTTTGGCTTCTATTTGCTTGGAATATTGATCTCCACCCTTTTATTTTTAGTCTATATGCATCCTTGTAGGTTAGATGTGTTTCCTGAAGACAGCATATACTTTGCCTGTATTTTCTTATCCATTCAGCCAGCCTATGTCTCTTGAGTGCAGAGTTGAAGCCATTCACATTTATTGAGAGAACTGATAGGTAAGGTAGATTCCTGTTCATTCTGTCGGGTTCGATGTTGTTGCTATGATTTCTGTCTTGAGCCACTGTAATATCTGGCCTTTAATATCTTTGGGTTTTGGTTGTTTTTATATTCTTGGGTTATTATTATGATGTTCCGTACGTAACGCTGTTTTAAGTACTTCTTGTAGGGCTGGTCTTGCCTTGTTAAATTCTCTGAGCCTTTGCTTGTCTGAGAATGTTTTTATTTCTCCTTCATATACGAAGCTTAGTTTTGCAGGGAATAAGATTCTAGGCTGGGCATTGTTTTGTTTCAAAAGAGTGAGAATGGGGCCCCAGTCTCTGCTTGCTTGTGAAGTCTCATTAGAGAAGTCTGATGTTATTCGAATTGGCTTTCCCTTGTATGTTACTTGCTTCTTTTGTCTTACAGCTCTTAGAAGGGCCTCTTTAGTTGATACTTTGGTCAGTCTGATGACTGCATGTCGTGACGTCTTCCTGTTTGCGTTGAATCTCCCAGGTGTCCTCTGAGCTTCTTGAACTTGTATATCCAGATTTTGAGCAAGGCCTGGGAAATTTTCCTCTATTATATCTTCAAACAGCTTGTCCAACCCTTGAGTGTTTTCTTCTTCTCCTACTGTTATCCCTATGACCCTCACATTAGGTTTCTTCACATAATCCCACAGCTTTTGTAGGCTTTGCTCTTTTCTCTTGTTTCTCTGCTCTATTTCTGTGACTGATTTATTTAATTGGAGGGTGTTATCTTCAAACTCTGAGATTCGTTGTTCTGTTTGATCTACCCTGTTCTTGAGACTTTCCACTGTATTTTGTAGTTCCTTGAATTGATTCTTCATTTCCAGGAGTTCGGTTAAACTTTTCTTCATTGTGTCTATTTCTTTTTCCATATCCTGGAGGCTTTTTGTGGTTTCTTTGTGTTGGTTATTGAGTTGTTGTTGCAGTTGGGTGTGTGTTCTTATGATCCACATACGAAATTCCTCTACTGTTGTATTGGTTGCCTGATTTTGGTTGGTGTCCATTTCTAGGGGGCTGGTGCTCCTCTTTGGGGGTGTGTTTTCCGTTTGGTTCTTCATATTTCCTGAGTTCTTTCGCTGATTTCTTCCCATGTCGATCCATTGTTGTTTCTTTCCTTTACGTTTTTGTTTGGGTATTCACACACCTTGTTTATTTTCTGAGCCGTTAGGTGGTGTCTGTGGGTGAGATTGGACCACTCCCTGTATATTGAGTCAGTGGGTGCTGTGGAAAGGCTGTGCAAGATGCCGTCCCTGTCAGTAGGTGGCATTTGCTTGGAGGAACAGGCTATGCTGTTGATTTTGTGTCCTGTTGTCAGCTCTTGTTCTGGGCGGAGCTGGGTTGGGTAAGCCTTCCCTCAGGTAGTTAGCAGGGGTCAAAGTTCTGGCCTCTGCTTCCAGGAAAAGCTGTCAGGGCAGGGCTGGAATGGTCCTGCTCAGCCCGAAAGTCTGGGTGTGGGGGCGGGGCTGTCTTAGACCGGCAGTCTGGAGCGGGCCTCACTTCTTTCCACCCTCCCCAACTCCGCAGCTACTTCTGCGCCTCTGCCAGCAGGCCAGACCACACGCCACCAGGCCTCCTGGGACTGTGATGTCGGCGGGGAGGTTCCCTGCACAGGAACGCCACCTGGGTTGGGGGCACGGCCTCCTCCTGGGAGGAGGGTTGCCCTCTATGATGCTGATTCGCCCCTGTATGCACACACACCTCAGTAGGCTGTTTATGTATAACCCTTCTGTGCCCCAGGCAATGCTAGCCCTCGGTGCACGGGATCTGGTATGCAGGTCCGACCTCTGGGTCCCAGAGTTCAAACTGTATCCCCACCAGGGAGAGGAGTTCTGGTCCCAATTCATCCACTGGGAGCCCAAGCTGGGTCTATGTCTCTCAGCCTCTGACTCGGCACCCTTCTCCTGGGAACACCATGCCAGCAGCACCTGGGAGGGCTGGCGGGTAGGGAGCTCACAGTCTGAGTTCCCCTGAGTCAGCTGTAGGGTCCCAAAAGGGAAGGTCCTGTTCCCTGGAGGTACCTCCAGCTGGTGGCTGTATTGTTTCTCTGGGCCGCCACGGTTAGGTTCGGCGGACTGGAGGAGGAGGCAATATGGCGCCTGCTGCGCGGCTTGGGTCTGTGCACACGTAGGTGCCCGCAGGAAGTTGGGAACCTGGTGCTACATCTGCTACAGGCTCACCGCTGGCTGGCGGTGGCTGTCTCTGGGCTGGTGTCTGCAGGTCTCTCCACCTGCTGGGGAGCCCACCAGCAGTCCCAAATGCAGGGGAGGGGAAACAGGAAATCCACCTACCCTTGCCACTGATCTCCGGGCTGCTCCAATGGTCTCAGCCTCCAGTTCTCCTCTGCAGCCTCCTCCCGTGGAGTCTCCCGGGGTCTCAGGTACCCCTCCTTCCGGCCCTCGTCTGCTGTATGCTCGTCTTCTTGCTTCTTTTTTCTAATTTCTGCTAGAATCTTTCTTTTCTGCAGAGACACTCTGTCTGGCGGTGTTATTCGTACACCATCTTGCTCCACCCCCTCCGGAAGGATTTTTTGAACCCAGGAGTTTGAGGGTGTAGTGAATTATGATTGCACCACTGCACTCCAGTCTGGGCAACAGAGTGAGACTCTGTCTCTAAAAATAATAATAATGAAAACAACAATAAAATAATGACAATTAGGTAGAGATTCTCTTCTATTTCTTTTCCTTTTCCCTTTCCCTTTCCCTTTTCCCCTTTCCCCTTCCCCTTTCCCCTCTCCCCTCTCCCCCCTTCTTCCCCTTCCTTTCCTTTCCTTTCCTTTCCTTTCCTTTCCTTTCCTTTCCTTTCCTTTCCTTTCCTTTCCTTTCCTTTCCTTTCCTTTCCTTTCCTTTCCTTTCCTTTCTTCTTTTCTCTTCTCTTTTCTTTTGCCTATGGATATCAAGCTACTCCAGCACTATTGGTTGAAAAGACTGTCCTTCCTCCATTGAATTCCTTTTGTAACTGTATAAAAATCTGTTGGGTATATTTGTGTGGCTGTACTTATTATGGGTTTTCTGTTCTGTTCCATTGGTCTATGTGTCTATTCCTCAGCCCAAACACATTGTCCTGATTACTGTGGTTATAAAATAGGCCTTAGGTTATAATAGGTTATAAAATAGGCCTTAGTATCAAGTGGAGCAACTCCTCCTATTTTATTTTTATTTTTCAAAATTGTTTTAACTCTTGTAGTTCCTTTGTTTTTCCATATAAACTTAAAGATAATATGTCTATATTTACAAACAAATCCTGCTGGGATTTTGATAGGAATTGCATAAAAACTGTATGTTGATTTGGGGAGAATTGACATCTTTACTATGTTGAGTCTTTTAATCCCTGAACATGGTATGTCTCTCCATTTACTTAGATCTTCTTTGATTTGTTTCACTAGCTTTGTATAGTTTTCAGCATAAACATACTGTGCTTGTGTTGTTAGATTTATAGCTAAGTCTTCCTCTTTGTTGGAGTTATTGTAAATGGTATTGTGCTTTTAATTATGGTTTCCACATGCTTATTGTTTGTATATTAAAGTGGGATTGATTTTTATGTGTTGAACTCATTATTACTTGTTTTGTAGATGCTTTGGGATTCTTAACATAGACAATTATGTCATCTGCAAGTAGGAATAGTTTTATTTTTTCCTTTTTCCTTTTCAGTCTGTATTCTGGCTACCTCCTTTTCTTCTTTTCTTTTCTTATTGGGCTAGCTAGGACTTCCAGTACTATATTGAATAAGGGTGATCTTAGAGGGAAAGTGTTGAGTCTTTCACCATTAAATATGACATTAGTTGTAGGTTTTTTGTAGGCATTCTTTATCAAATTGAGCAAGTCCCCCTCTAATTAGTTTAAGTGGCTTAAACGAGAGAGAGAGAGAGAGAGAGAGAGAGAGAGAGAGAGAGAGAGAGTATAGACAGATATTTCTGGTGTCTCTTCCTCTTCTTACAGGAACATCAGTCCTATTGGATTAGAGACCCCCCCTTATGACCTCATTTGACCTTAATTAGCTCCTTAAAGGCTTTATCTGCAAAATACAGCCACACTTGGGGTTAGGATTTCAACATATTAATTAATTTGGGTGGAGAGACACATAATTCAGTCAGTAACACCCTGTATTCCTAAATTACTGGGAGGGGTTATTTTTATTAAAATCATAAATTGATGTTCGATTTTGCCACATGCTTTTTTTGTATCAATTGATGTGATTTTTTTCTTCTTTAGCCTGTTGATATGATGGATTACATTGATTTCAAATTATTGAAGCAGACTTGCATACTTGGAATAAACCTCACCTGGTCAAGGTATATAAATCTTTTCATATATTGCTAATTCTATTGCTAATATATTTTAAAATATATCTTGTATCTATATGAGGTACATCGGTGTGTAGTTTTCTTTCTTCTTTTTTTTGTACGGTCTTTTTCTGGCTTTCTTATTGGGTAAGACTGGCTTCATAAAATAGTTTTGAAAGAATTTTCTCCTCTTCTGTTTTCTGGAAGAGACAGTACAATTGGTCTTAATTATTTTTAAATTTTTGATAGGTCTGGAGATTTCTTTCTCAGAGTTTTTTTTTAAACTATGGATTCAATTTTTAATGGCCATATGGCTATTCAAATTATTGTTTTCATATTGGGTAACTTTTAGTTAGTGCTGTTCAAGTACGTGGTCCATTTTATCTAGCTTGCCAATTTTATGTATGTAGAGTTGTTCATAGTATTCCTTTGTTATTCTTTTGATGACTGCAGGGTCTGTGATGATATTGCCTGTTTCATTCTCAATATTGGTAAATTTGTCTTCTCTCTCTATTTTTTCTTTGTCAGTATTGCTAGATGTTTGTCAACTTTATTGATATTTTCAGAAAATCAGCATTTTGTTTGCTCTGAAGTCTATTTCATGGATATTAACGTAGTCACTCCTGCTTTTCCATCCTTTTATTTTCCATGTGCTCATATTGTTATATCAAAATGAGTTTCTTATAGACAACATGTAGTAGGGTCATACTTTTCAATCCACTCTGCCAATATCTGTCTTTTAGAATTCCATTTTGAAATATCTATACTATTTTTGAGAGTATCTATTTGTATGTTTTTTAGTGGTTGCTCTAGGTATTACATACACAACTTTATTGCCATCTACTGGTGTCACACTTTACCAGTTTGAACAAAATGTAGGAACCTTACCTTTGTTTGTGTCCTTTTGCCCCCCTCCCTCACTTTATAGTATAATTGTTTTAAATATTTTATTTATATGCATTTAGAATCCTGTTAGATTATGTCAAAACTTTTGCTTTGGTCATCTAATATAATTCAAAAACTTAGGAGAAGAATAGTCTATTATTTTTATACTTATTGTTACTCTTTCTGTTATTCTTCATTCCTGATGCTCTAAGTTTTCTTATTTTGTCATTTACTTCTTATTTAGAGAAATTTCTTTCATCTTTTTTTTTGGGGTAGGTGTTCTAGTGGCATACTCTCTTATTTTCCTTTCCGCCTAGAATTTTTTTATTTTGCCTTTATTCCTTTAGTATATTTTCTCTGAGTATGGAATTATAGGCTGACAGTTCTTTTCTTTCAGATTGTGCCACTACCTTCTGACCTAAATGATTTCTGAAAAGAAGTACACTATCGCTCAAATCATTTTTCCTTGCTGTAGAATGAATGTTTGTGTCCTCCCCCAAATTCACATGTTGAAACTTTATCCTCAATGTGATGGTATTTGGAGGTGGGGTTGTTGGCAGGAGATTAGTTCATGATGGTGGAGCCCTCAAGAATGGCATTAGTGTCCTTATAAGAAGAGGCCAGAGAGCTTGCTCTCTTTCTCCTCCCTGTGAAGACACAGCAGGACTATGGCCATCTGCAAACCAAGAAGAGGGCCCTCACTGAACCTCACCATACTGGCATCCTAATCTCAGACTTGAAGTCTCAAGACTGTGAGAAATACATTTCTGATTTTTAAGCCACCAAGTGTATGATATTGTCTCACAGCAGCCTGAATTGACTGAGACATAACCTCTATAGGTAATGAGTCATTTTTCTTTAACTATTTTAAAGATATTTTTCTTTCTTTTTAGTTTTATGAAGTTTGACTATAATGTGTCTCAGCACGGATTTCTTTGAGTTCATCCTGATTGGGTTTTGCCCAACTCCTGGAATCCATAGGTATATGTCTTCCACCAAATATGGGGATTTTTCATCCATTATTTTTTACAATAATTTTTTTTCTCTCTCTCTTTTTCCCATCCTCCCTTCTTCTCCTTCTGAGATTTTGATAAAATGAATATTAGATCTTTTTGTTGCCACGCATGTCCCTAAGGCTCTGTTCATTTTTTAAGATCTATTTCTCTTTTTCAGTTTAGGTAATTTCTATTGTTCTGTCTTCAAGGTCACTGTATTTTTCCTCGGTCCTCTCCATTCTTCAGTTGAGCCTATCTACCGAGATTTTTTGTTGTTGTTCTAATCAAGATTTTTTTTTTATTTTAGCATATTATGGGGGTACAAGTATTAAGGTTACTTATATTGCCCATGCCCTCCTCCCCTCTCTAGTAAGAGCTTCAAGCATGTCCATCTGCCAAACGTTGCACATCTTACTCATTGTGGTTGTATATACCCCTCCTCTCCTCCCCCCCCTGCCAGCCTCCCGACACCCGATAAATGTTATTCCTGTATGTCCACTTAGGTGTTGATCCGTTAATAACAATTTGCTGGTGAGTACATGTGGTGCTGCTTTTTCCATTCTTGAGATACTTCATTTAGTAGAATGGGTTCCAGCTGTATCCAGGAATATACAAGATGTGCTATATCACCATTGTTTCTTAAAGCTGAGAAGTATTCCATGGTATACATATACCATATTTTATTAATCCACTCATGTATTGATGGGCACTTAGGTTGTTTCTATAGCTTTGCATTTGTGAATTGTGCTGCTATAAACATTGGAGTGCAGGTGTCTTTTTCATAAGGTGACTTTTGAACTTTTGGTAGATGTCCAGTAGTGGAATTGCTGGATCAAATGGTAGATCTACTTGTATCGCTTTGAGGTATCTCTATTTTGCTTTCCTCAGAGGTTGAACTAATTTGCAGTCCCACCAGCAGTGTAGGAGTGTTCCTCTCTCTCCGCATCCACGCCAGCATTTGTTGTTTAGGGACTTTTTGATAAAGGCCATTCTCACTGGAGTTAAGTGATATCTCATTGTGGTTTTGATTTGCATTTCCCTGATGATTAGAGATGTTGAGCATTTCTTCATATGTTTGTTGGCCATTTTTCTGTCTTCTTTTGAGAAGTTTCTGTTCATGTCCTTTGCCCATTTTTTGATAGGGTTGTTTGATTTTTTTCTTGCTGATTTTCCTGAGTGCTAAATAGATTCTAGTTATCAGCCTTTTATCAGATGTGTAGCTTGCAAAAATTTTCTCCCATTCTGTGGGTTGTCTGTTTGCTCTCTTGACAGTTTCTTTGGCTGTGCAGAAGCTTTTTAATTTCATTAGGTCCCATTTGTTTATTTTTGTTGCTGTTATGATTGCCTTTGGGGTCTTCTTCATAAATTCTTTGCCTAGGCCAATGTCTAGAAGAGTATTTCCAACATTTTCCTTCAGAATTCTAATAGTTTGACACCTAAGTTTCAAGTCTGTTACCTAGCGTGAGTTGATTTTTTTGAGAGATGAAAGGTGTGGATCTTGTATCAGTCTTCTACATGTGGCTATCCAGTTTTCCCAGCACCATTTATTGAATAAGGATTCTTTTCCCCAGTGTATGTTTTTGTGTGCTTTGTCGAAGATTAATTGGCGATATGAGGATGGTTTTATATCTGGGTTCTGTGTTCTGTTCCACTGGTCAATGTTCCTGTTCATGTGCCAGTAAAAAGCTGTTTTAATGACTATACTCTTGTAGTATAGTTTGAAGTCTGGTAAACTGATACCTCCTATTTTGTTTTTATTGCCTAGGACTGATTTTGCTATACAGGGTCTTCTCTGGATCCATACGAAGCATAAAATTATTTTTTCTATATCTGTGAAAAATGATGATGGTATTTTGATAGGGATTGCGTTGATTCTGTAGGTCACTTTGGGTAGTATAGACATTTTAACAATGTTGATTCTGCCGACCCATGAGCATGGTATATCCTTCCATCTGTTTACGTCCTCTGCTATTTCCTTCTTCAGTGTTTCATAGTTCTCCCTGTAGAGGTCTTTTACCTCCTTAGTTAAATATATTCCAAGATACTTTATTTTCTTTGTTGCTATTTTGAAGGGAATTGAGTCTTTGATTTGGTTCTCACTTTTACTGTTGTTGGCATATATCAATGCCTCTGATTTCTGTGCATTGATTTTGTATCCTGAGTCCTTACCAAATTCATTGATCAGATCAAGGAGTCTCTTGGTTGAATCCTCGGGGTTTTCTAGGTATAATATCATGTCATCAGCAAAGAGTGAGAGTTTGATCTCTTCTGCTCCCATTTGGATGCCTTAATTCCACTCTCTTGTCTGATTTCTGTAGACAGGACTTTCAGCACTATGTTGAACAGAAGTGGAAATAGTGGGCAAACTTGTCTTGTTCCAGTTCTAAGTGGGAATGCTTTCAATTTTTCCCCATTCAGTATGATATTGGCTGTAGGTTTGTCATATACGGCTTGTATCATTTTTAGGTAAGCCCCCATCTATGCTTATTTGTTGAGTGTTCTTATCATAAAAGGGTGTTGAATTTTGTCGAATGCTTTCTCTGTGTCTATGGAGAGGATCATATGGCCTTAGTTTTTGCTTCTGTTTATATGGTGAGTTACATTTATAGATTTGCATATGTTGAACCATCCCTGCGTCCCTGGGATGAAGCCCAATGGGTTGTGATGAATTAGTTTCTTGACCAGCACCTGGATTTGATTGGCGAGGATTTTGTTGATAATTTTTGCAACTATATTCATAAGGGATATTGGGCTGTAGTTTTCTTTTTTTGTTGCATCCTTTCCTGGTTTTGGTATGGGGGTTATGTTTGCTTTATAAAATGTGTTGGGGAAAATTCCATCCTTATCAAGGTTGTGGAATAATTTCTGCAGGTTAGGCACCAGTTCTTCTTTGTAGGTGTGGTAAAATTCGGGTGTGAAACCATCTGGTCCAGGACTTTTCTTTTTTTTTTTTTTTTTTTTGAGACAGAGTCTCACTTTGTTGCCCAGGCTAGAGTGAGTGCCGTGGCGTCAGCCTGGCTCACAGCAACCTCAATCTCCGGGGCTCAGCGATCCTACTGCCTCAGCCTCCCGAGTAGCTGGGACTACAGGCATGTGCCACCATGCCCGGCTAATTTTTTGTATGTATATTTTTAGTTGGTCAATTAATTTATTTCTATTTTTGGTAGAGACGGGGTCTCGCTCAGGCTGGTTTCGAACTCCTGACCTTGAGCAATCCGCCCGCCTCGGCCTCCCAAAGTGCTAGGATTACAGGCGTGAGCCACCGTGCCCGGCCTAGGACTTTTCTTTTTAGGAAGGTTTTTTTTTTTTTTTATCACTGTTTCGATTTCAGTGCTTGATATTGGTCTGTTCAGGAATTCTATTTCTTCCTGGTTGAGCCTAGGCTGTGTGTTTCTGAGAAATTGTCCATTTCCTCCCCATTTTCCAGTTTGTGAGCATAGAGGTTTTTGTAGTATTCATAAATTATATCTTGTATCTCCATGGCCTCCGTTGTAATTTCTCCTTTATTGTACCTGATGGAGCTTATTAGAGATTTTTCTTTTCTGCTTTTCATTAGTCTAGCCAATGCTTGTCAATATTGTTTATTTTTTCAAAGAACCAACTTTTTGTTTTATTAATCTTCCGTATAGTTTCCCTGTTGTCAATTTTATTTACTTCTGATTTGATCTTAATGATTTCACTTCTTCTGCTGGGTTTGGGGTTGGTCTGTTCTTCTTTTTCCAGATCTTTGAGATGATTCATTTGGTTGTCTATTTGTGATCTTTTTGACTTTTGGATATAGGCATTTACGGAAATAAACTTTCCTCTCAGGACTGCTTTAGCTGTGTCCCACAGGTTTTGGTAAGTTGTGTCACCTTTGTTATTTAGTTCAAAGAATCTTTTGATTTCTATCTTGATTACCTCATTTATGAAGTGATCATTCAGCAGAAGGTTGTTTAGTTTCCATGACTTTGTGTAGAAATGAGGACTCCTGTTAGGATTGATTTCTACATTTATTCCATTGTGGTCTGAAAAGATACATGGTATAATTTCTATTTTTTGAAATTGTTTGAGACGTGCTTTGTGTCCTAGGATATGGTCAATCTTAGAGAATGACCCATGAGCTGATGAGAAGAATTTATATTCAGTGGTTTTAGGGTAGAATGTCCTGTAAATGTCAGTCAGACCCATTTGTTCAAGGGTTCTGTTTAAGTCCATTATTTCTTTGTTGATTTTCAGTTTGGAGGATCTGTCCTGTGCTGTCAGTGGGGTGTTAATCTCCAACTATTATGGTGTTGTTGTTTATCCATTTGTTTAGATCAAGTAGCATTTGATTTATGAATCTGGGTGCACCAAGTTTGGGTGCATATATATTTAGAATTGTTATGTCTTCTTGTTGAACTGTACCCTTCGCCATTATATAGTGACCTTCTTTGTCTTTTATTACTTTTGTTGATTTAAAAACTAAGTTGTCTGTAAGCAGCACTGCCACGCCAGCTTTCTTTTGGCTTCCAGTTGCTTGAAATATCGTTCTCCACCCCTTTACCTTTAGTCTAACTGCATCCTTGCAGGTTTGATGTGTTTCCTGAAGTCAGCAGATACCTGGCTTGTGTTTTCTTATGCATTCGGCCAGCCTATGTCTCTTGAGTGGGGAGTTCAAGCCATTCATATTTATTGAGAGAACTGATAGGTGGGACAGATTTCTGTTCATTATGTTTGAGTTGACCTTTGTTGCTTTGTCTTCTCTCTTAAGCCATTGTAGTGTCTGGGCTTTGATCTTTAGCTTTGAGTAGATTTACATTCGTGAGTGTTTATTGTGCTCATTCGTGGGTAACACTTTTTTGAGTTTTTCCTGAAGGGCTGGTCTTGTCTTGGTGAATTCCCTCAGTCTTTGCTTATCTGAGAACGTTTTGATTTCTCCTTCATATAAAAAACTTAATTTTGAAGGGAATAAGATTGTAGACTGGGCATTGTTCTGTTTCAGATGAGTGAGAATGGGGCCCCAGTCTCTCCTTGTTTGTAACGTTCCAGTAGAGAAGTCTGGCGTTATTCAGATTGGCTTTCCCTTGTATGTTACTTGCTTCTTTCATCTTACAGCGCTTAGAAGGGCCTCTTTAGTTGATATTTTGGTCAGTCTGATGACTGCATGTCGTGACATCTTTCTGTTTGCATTGAATCTCCCAGGGGTCCTCTCAGTTGCTTGAACTTGTATATGGAGATTTTGAGCGAGGCCTGGGAAATTTTCCTCTATTATATCTTTAAATAGTTTGTCCAACCCTTGAGTGTTGTCTTCTTCCCCTTCTGGTAAGCCTATGACCCTCACATTAGGTCTCTTCACATAATCCCACAGCTCTTGTAGGCTTTGCTCTTTTCTCTTGTTTCTCTGCTCTATCTCTGTGACTGATTTATTTAATTGGAAGGTGTTATCTTCAATCTCTGAGATTCTTTCTTTTGTTTGATCTGTCCTGTTCTTGAGGCTTTCCACTGAATTTTGTAGTTCCCTGAATTGAATCTTCATTTCTAGGAGTTCGGTTAAACTTTTCTTCATTGTATCAATTTCTGTAGTGAACTTTTGTTCTAGGTTCTGGAGGCTTTTTGTGGTTTCTTTGTGTTGGTTATTGAGTTGTTCTTGCAGGTCATTGAATTTTCTTATGATCCACATTTGGAATTCCTCTTCTGTCATTTTGGTTGCCTGATTTTGGTTGGTGTCAGTTTCTAAGGTGCTGGTGTTCCTCTTTGTGGGTGTGGTTTTCATTTGGTTCTTGCAGAGTTCCCTCACTGACTTCTTCCCACGTTGATCAGTTGTTGCTTCTTTCCTTTAGGTTTTCGTTTGAGTATTCACACGCCTTGTTTAGTTTCTGATCCGGTAGGTGGTGTCTGTGGGTGAGACTCAACCACTCCCTGTATAATGAGTCAGTAGGTGCCATGGAAAGGGTGTAAAGTATGTCCTCCTTGTCAGTAGGTGGCTCTTGCTTGGAGGAACAGGGTATGCTGTTGTTTTTGTGACCTGTGACCAGCTCTTGTTCCTCTAGAGAAGCACTGTAGTGCCTCAGGTGGTCAGTGGGGCTCTGGGACTTCCAGGCGTGTCCTTTTCTCCATCTCAGTGAGGGGTGGTCTGGGAGCGAGTCTTGGCGGAGCTGAGTTGGGTAAGCCTGCCCTCAGGCACCACGACTGTTGTTAGCAGGGGTCAAAGTTCTGTTCTATGCTTCCAGGAAAAGCTGCCAAGAGGGGCTGGCATGGCCCTGCTCAGTCAGAAAGTCTGCGTGTGGGGTGGGGCTGTCTGAGACCCGCAACTGGAGCGGGCCTCACTTCTTTCCACCCTCCCCAACTCTGCGGCTACTCCTGGGCCTCTGCCATCAGGCCAGACCTCACTCCACCGGGCCTCCCCTTGCTGTGATGCCGGCTGGGAGCTTCCCTGTTCATGAACGCCACCTGGGCTGGGCTCACGGCCCCCCTTTGGGAGGAGGGTTGCCCTCTAGGATGCTGATCTGCCCCTGAAGGCACACACGCCTCAGTAGGCTGTTCACATATATCCCTTCTGTGTCCCAGGCAATGCGAGACCTGGGTGCATGGGATCTGGTCTGCAGGTCTGACCTCTGGATCCCAGAGTTCAAACTATATCCCCACCAGGGAGAGGAGTGCCAATCTCAATTCACCCATGGGGAGGCCAAGCTGGGACATAGGTCTCTCAGCCTCAGGGTCTGCCCCGTTCTCCTGGGATCCCCGGGCCAGCAGCACCTGGGAGGGCTGGCGGGTAGGGAGCTCCCCGTTTCAGTTCCCCTCAGTCAGCTGTAGGGCCCCAAAGGTGAAGGTCCAGTTCCCTGGAGGTGCCTCTGGCTGGTGGCTATAGTGTCTCTCTCAGCAGCTGCGGATAGGGTCGGGGGAGAGGAGAAGGAGGCAATATGGCACCTGCTGCATGGCTCGGGTCTGTGCACAGGGAAGTGCTCTGCGGGAGTTGGGAGCCTGGTGTCGCGTGTGCTACAGGCTTTCCGCTCACTGGCAGTGGCCATCTCTCGGCTGGTGTCCACAGGTCTCTCCACCTGCTGGGGCGCCCACCAGCAGTCCGAGATGCAAGGGAGGGGAGAGTTAATCACTGCACCTACCCTTGCTGCTGGTCTCAAGGCTGCTCCGGAGGTCTCTGCTTCCAGTTCTCCTCTGCAACCTACTCCTGTGGAGTCTCCCGTGGTCTCAGGTACCCCTCCTGAGCCTCGTCCAACTGTATGCTCGTCTGCTTACTTGTTTCTTCTAATTTCTGCTAGAATCTGTCTTTTCTGCAGAGACACTGTGTCTCGTGGTGTCTTTCTCGTCTGCCATCTTGATTGGGCCCCGAGGGTTTTTTTTTTTTAATTTTGGTTATTGAATTTAACAGTTCCAAAAATTTAATTTGATTATTCTTTGGTCTTGTATTTCTTTACCAAGACTTTCTATTTCTTCATTTCTTTCAAAAGTATTCATAATTTCTCACTGAAGCATTTTTACAATGGCTGCTCTAAAATTCTTGTCAGACAACTCCAACATCTCTGTCATCTAGGTGTTGACAAGTGTTAACTATCTTTTCTCATTCAAATTGTGATTTTCCTGGTTATAACTCTGACAAGTGATTTTTTGATGTATCCTGGATATTTTGGATATCATGCTGAGGTTTTGCATCCTATTTAATCTTCATTTTTGCAGTCCCTACTAATACCACCCCTGCTAAAACAGATTGCCAAATCACATGCTTTGCATTGGTTTGTTGCCAACAGGTGGGAGTGGAAGAAGTTAATCTTTTCACTGGACCCTACTGACATTATCCTGTCAGGATCAGTGGAGTACCAACTAGCACAACCTCTTACTATCTTGTTCCACATTTTTGCTATTAGGGTGGGACCAGAAATTCAGCTTCCCACTTGATCTCACTGACACTGAGGGATTGGGGGGAAGGAAGATTTTCCATTCTTGCCTCGTTAGAGAAGGGTGGATAATATAAAAAAAAGAAGTTTTTGTTTTGCTAGGCCACCTTTTTCCTAGTCCTTTGGACAGAGGAAGAAGATATATATTGTTTTTGTTTGTTTGTTTGCTTGATTGTTTTTGTTTTTTTATCTGTGCCTGTTAACTGTTCCATTTTGGAAGTGTCTGCATTGCCATGTCTGGGCTATATGAGAGAAAATAAGGAAAAGCAGCAAAGTCACTACCATGTCATTCCTTGAGTACAAAGGTCCCTAGATAATTCTCCTTCTTCTTTCCACCTTTTGGAGTCTTCCTATGGCTTGTTTATTTTGTTATGTCTATGATTACTAGTTGTCACAAAGAGGACTTGGAAGGAATGGAGCTATTTCATCATTGTCAGACCTATAAGTCCCTACATATTATTAAAGTAATAATAGCAATAATAAGAACAATCAACCCCTATTGAATGCTTACTATAGGCCAGGTACTCTGTCTTCTAAAAGTTTTATGTAGATCATCTCATTCCATCCATACAACAGTGCTATGAAGCAGGTACTGGTGTCTCCATTTGACAGATGAGGAAACTGAATCTCAGAATTGAAATGATTTGCCTAAGGTTACACAACTAGTAGGGGATCCAGAGTTGTTTGACTCCTGAGCCCTGTCATTAACCCCAGTGACGAAAGGCTTCTTTGATCACAGAGCAAGCAAACTGCAGCAGGAACAGAAAGGAAAGTGAGATGAATAATTCCCAGGGAATGAAGAACCGTCAGCAAAGGAATGGGGACAAATATTCATTGAGCATCTACTCTAGCCCCAACACTGTGTTAATCGGTTTATATGTCATGTTATCAGAAAAGGCTTCCCAGAGGAGTTGCCATTGTACTGAGCCTTAAAAGACAAGTGGGGGTTCCATAAACAGAGAAAAAAGTGAAAGAAATTATAGGTATATGGAACAGCATGAGCCAAGCTTGGAAAACCTGGGAGGAACACATGAAACTCAGGGGATGGTGACCACCCTGGGGAGGCTGGGACATGGAGAGGTGAAGTTAGAGAAGAAAGTAGGACCAAGTCACAGAGGGCCTTGCTTGCCAGGCTCAGGAGCTTGGGCTTAGTGCACCAGAATAATTGAAAGCAAAGACAATGCATCTTGATCATACATAAGGCCAAGATGCTCTGTGGGCAGGTGCATGCTTCTATTCTTGCCTGTGGCTTCTGGGACTACAATTTTGCTTAAGATGAAGAATTTAGTGCCTGAATACTTAACATTAAAGCTCTGACCAGATCTGATAATTTCAGATTAATGAAAGAGAAGGCCCAATCCTTGGGGAAGGTGTGATTTCTGGAAAGAGAAGTGGAAAAAAGGACTACAAAGCCAGCCAGGGACATCCACCCAAGAATGAGCCCTGCTCAGCACAAGCTTAATCTATTGCATTCTGTCACATCAAGAGAGAGAGAGAAGGAGACTCCAAAGAAATCAAAGTCCCTGTCCAAGCTAAAAATCTCTCAGCAATTCAGAAGGAGTGAGTGAGCTACTCTCACCTCTGTCCAGAATCTTCTACCTCTCTGGCCATGGGACTACACAGCCCAACCTAATGAATGCAACAGGGGCTCAAAATAGATTCCTTGAGTGACTGATCAGCTATTACCTCTCAAACTGGCAGTGTGCATTCCCATGTACAGCATATTTCTACATAATTTGCATCCTCCCCATGAGCCTACCAGGCAGGGTGTCTAGCCCCACTATATACATGAGGAAACAAGAGCTGCCTAGTAGGAAGGGGCTAGACTGGATGTAGCTGAGCCTCTGACTCTTGGCTTATGTGTCCACCCAATAGGACCTCCTGTCCATTTCTTACTGGCTGTCCACTGAGCACCTCATCTCACCTGCCCACGACGTCCCCAGCCTCTGCTCTCATTTCTTCCAAACCTCCTTTGAAGAGCCCCTTTGGCCTAATCAGAAGAGGTAACTGGTTTCCACTGGCACCTTCCTTGTCCAATTTACATCTCTGGATCTCCCCTCCCCCAGCATCCCCATTGCCCCCGCAGCTGTTTGTGCCATGCTTGTGGTCTCTTGAGTGATTCCTGCATTTGGTCCACAATGGGACCTCATCTGTAGATCCTTCCTATTCTTCAGCATTAGGGTGTTACCCAGTGCTGAGTTTTTTACCCTGGCAGCCATTCTGTGGTCACACTATGCAGCTGTAGTACAGTGGAACAAGTCTGGGTTTTGACACCAGACAGACCTGGGTTTGAATCACAGCTTGGCACCTTATTTGCCCTGGGTCCTTAGTCAATCACTGTACCTTTTTACTTCTGAGTGTGGTTCTCAAAGAGGACCACAAACAGCAAGGCCTCATGGGACTGTACTAGGTCCCTCCTGCTCTGAGCCCCACACCTCTCTGAAGCCACTTGGTAAAGAGAGTAGCTGAGGGAAGAAGCAGCTGTGGTCAGTGAGGTTTTGTTCCACTCCCACACCCAGAAATCATTTGGGAAGAGGGACATGTGATCAGCTGCTAGGATACCCCAGTGTGTGCTCTGGGCACTATGGAGTGAGTTTGATCAAAGGTTTAGACAGTGCCATGCATTCTGGGTTTTAGGCAGCATGGACGGTACACCGAGCAGAATCCTGTGCCACCCCTGCAGGCTGGGTAAGGCAGAGGTAGGGAGGAAGGGGCTGCTGCCAGGGACCACCTTACTGGGAAGCAGAACAAACTGAGAACGGAGGTAGGAGCCAGAGGGGCTGCAGCATGGAGGACAAGGAGAGTCCTGTTGTGGCCCCTCCCCACACACCCCATGTAGAGCCTCAGCAGACCCCTCCTTAACAAGAGCCATCTTCTCCCAGAGTCAAACAGGAAGAAAATTCATTATTCTAAAAGAATAGCAGAAATTTCCTGAAGGAGCAGAAATGAAATCTGGAAGGGAAGAGATTTTAGCAGATCTGATATGGGCTTTTTAATCTGCTAGCTGATATCTCTAAACTAACTTCCAAACAAAGAGAACAAAGAGCCAGCTGGGCCTCTGGGGACACTCTATTTTCTAACTGAAAAGTGCATCAGGTTGGATGAGAGTAAACAGACCCACACCCACTGCATCGTCCTCCATGAACAAAGCACAGGAGGGGCAGGCTGGTGGGGCAGAGCAGCACAGGGGCCGGGGCACAAGTAGGGAGGCCACCATCAGGAATGTGAGCACCTTGTGCCTTGCCTTGGAGAGTTGTTTTCTACGTGCCAGCTTCCCAGCTGATCTGGTCTCATATACACTGGTATATCTGATAAGGAGGAGTCTGACCCCCAGAAGCAAGGCAGAGTGGGCCAGAGACCTGGATGAGGTGGCTGAAGACCTGGAAGTTATACATGGTTCCCCTTGTGCTCTTCTCCTGTTCTGCTTAGTTGTGTGACTAGGGCCCTTGCCCTAAGTTTTGAACTCTGCCCAGCCAATTTCCCAGGGCTTTGGTAAGGAACAGGACAGGGTGTCACATTAGTGGACTGAAAGTGCTGTGTCCATGGGATAAAATAGTCTCATGGCCATTTATGGATGCCTAAGGGCAACCAGCAAAGTAAAGCTCAAATCCACATAAGGACAGTGCAGCCCGGTCTTTTCCTACCAGGTCAACCCACAGAACAGCCACACTCCCTGAAGGGTGTCCTAGGGGCCAGGGCAATGATTCTTCTCCCAGAAGCCTTGCTCCTCCAGCATGTACCACATATTACCATTAAAGTGTACCCCATACATGGCTCTGACTATAACACTTCTCTTCTCCAAACACTTCCATGATTTCCCATTGTCCTCAAGATAAATTCCAAGTCCCTCAGAATGGCCTGAAAGGCCCCCATGTCCTGTAACCACCTGCCCACTGAGTCCCCTTAGGCATCTGGTTACCACTCTTTCTTTAGGATTCTTCTCATGTTTTCCACCACACTGTTGGAATTATCTATTTTCCATGGCTTTCTTCCCCATTAGACTGTGAAGTTCAGTGGTAATCACTGGCTTCATTGATCCCTGACCCCTCTTCCTGGCACAGAGATGGAGTAGACACTCAGAAAAGCTTCATGAAATGGACCTCAAGGACCATGTTTCTGTGTGGACATGGGCAAAGAGTCCCTTATAGGCCTATGCCACCAACAGCCTGCTGTTCACGTTGCTTCTCCAGCCCAATGGGCCCAGGACCTCACTGAGACACATGAAATGCAGAAACCTAGAGCCCAGACTCCCTGGGTCCTGTGAATGTGTGGTGTAAGAGGCTTGCTATCATCCCTGCAAGATGGAGCCAACTCCAAAGGCACCATGAGTGAAGCCTTGTGGATACCCAGTTGCTGTGCTTGGGTGGGAGTCTCTGCCAAGACCTTCTTTGCCAACCTGTTGGGTGGAGTGCTGATGACAGTTCTTCTAGCCTTCTCTTTATCATCTGGCATTGGTCAACATGGAGTAGTGAGAAGCAGGTCCTCCTCCCTCTGGAACACCATGGAGCAGCTCCTTGGGAAGAGTAATTTTTCTCCCCTTGAACACGAGCCCCTTGAGGCCTGATCCCATGTCTCCTATCCTTCTCAGCCTGTAGGGCCTTCATTTAACTGAAGACTGGCTCCAGTTATTGCAACAAATTGCTACTAGTTACCAACCCAAAGTGAAGGGGATACATTTTCCAAGAAGAAATACTCCATATGGGGGCACCATACAAAGATAGCCACATGCCAACACATTTGACCCTGAGCCAAAAAGCTTGGGGAGCCCACTAGCTAAGTCCCTGGCAGAACTGTGCCCAAGAAGCTTGGCTTGAATACTGAACCCTGTATTTGGTTAAAAATCGGTGTACGAAACAGCCATGTGAATGTCTTCTGAATTTTCTTTGAAACTCTCAAAAAGTGTTCCACTGAGGATCTTAACTCTAACACTGCATGTTGTCACTCATATGTGGAAGCTAAAAAAAGTTGATCTCATAGAAGTAAAAAGTTAAACAGACGATTATAGAGGCTGGGAAGGGTAGGAGGTTGTGGGGATAAGGAGAGATTTGTTAAAGGATACACAATTGCAGCTAGATAGGAGGAATAAGTTCTAGTGTTCTATACCCCTGTAGGATTACTATAGTTAACAATAATATATTATAGAGTTCAGCAGCAAAAGGAGGATATTGAACACTCGCAACACAAAGAAATGACAAATGTTTGTGAGGATGGATATGCCAATTATCCTGATATGATCACTATGTATATGTATTGTGACATCACTATGTACCCCATAAATATGTATAATTATTATGTGTTAATTTTAAAAATAGTAAAAATTAATAAAAAATTGGAAAAAATCCCCACGTTGAAAAAAAATGTTTTTCTTTCTGAATGTAGGGCTAATGGTGTAAAATACCCACCACTTTGAAGATAAAAATGTTTCCTTTTTTCTGATGATGAAAGCTCTGGAGTCCTACCGTGTTTCCCCGAAAATAAGACCTACCCATAAAATAAGCCCTAGCAGGATTTCTAAGCATTTGCACAATATAAGCACCCGAAAGTATAAGCACCCCCAAAATAAGACCTAGTGATGGGTGTGGCTACGCAGCCTATCTGCACAACCCATGCATTTCATCACGGAGCGGTAAAGAAGACAAGCAGCACTTCTCATCTGCCCCATCGTGACAGCTACTATCCCAGAGGCGACTGGAAAGGTGTGGGCAGCCCCACCAACAAGGTTGGCTCCCCCTGTCAGGTCCTGGCCATCCTGTGTGTGCTGCAAGCTGAGGCTTTGAGGGGAAAATAACACATCCCCTGAAAATAAGCCTTAGCATGTCTTCTTGAGGAAAAATAAATATAAAACACTGTCTTATTTTTGGGGAAACATGGTGCATGGCTTTTTTCTTTTTTTCCTCTGGCTGTCAATAAGCTCCTGGCTAAATTTTATTTTTAGTCCTCAAATTATGTTAATCCTTAGAATTAGCAAGATTTTTCTTCCCTTTCCTCCTAATTCTTTATCTTTTCTTAATATTCCTATTTTATAAACATAGGACAATGCCCACCCTACCACCAATCTTATGTAGTTAGGGTGGGGATATCCAAATAATATTTTGAGTAAAGTCTTTCTAGAATGCTAATTACAATCCAGCTGTATGACTGGATTATGGATTGCTAGCCCATGGGATAGCAACTATAATAGTAGGGGTGTTCGGAGGGGGAATCTGGGGAGCTCCCTTTAGGGAGATGGCTAACTGACTAAGCCATTGTGTGATCTGGAAGCATTGGACAAGAGGCCAATATTCTTCTTCTTCCTTTTCCCAACCCAAGAGAAGGGAGAAGATGTGCCCAATGTTATGGCTCAAGGTGATGTCAGATTGGACTGTATCTCTCCTTAATTACCATTTTATGTCACCACAGCCCTCCTGCTCTCCAGTGTCACAACTGGAGAAACTGAGACTCAGAAAATGCAGGTGGTTGATGATAACTCCCCTTGGCCACAGAATTCCTGAGGCCACTAAAGATGTCTAACTTTTTGATGTAACTCCACCGTGGCACTGATGTGTATAGTATAAGGGAGGAAGGAGAGAATACATTGTATTGTGTAGCAGATCTGGCCTTCACTGTGTAAATGGAGACATGGTTTAAGCTACGAAATAGCTACATCTGTGGCCTAGTGAGGTGTTTATAGCAGCCAGATACAAGCAGGGGATTCTGGGAAAGCACCAATAGATGTAAAGCCTTCAGTGTAAACCACTTGGCAGCCACTGCCTTAGTTGGTCCTCCAGTCTGGCTTGGTGCTGAGGAGAAGGCATTCCAGGTTACATTTCCATGAGCTCCTGAGTTTCAGCAGTCCCACTTATCTAATCAGCTGCCCAACCACCCAAACCATGGCACCCTGGGCAATGTAGTCAGCCATGCCAACACCCGTCTGTCCCAGTGCTGGGCGACAGTCCTCAGCAGTATGGTCTAAACACTTCCCGAGGTTCTAGGCATTAATCCCTTTCCCCCATTGCCCTTGTCCTGATACTTGCTGAAGAGTATTTATGTCCCATGGAAGGGCTCAAGCAGAGGGAGAGATACCACCAAAACTGGGAATGGACTCTGCCCCTGAAAAATGGAGCCTCTGTAATTATTCCATTAGAATTCAAGAAATAAAATATATTTCTGGTGATTAACTGGGTCTATTTTTAGATCATGAAGCCTGAACTGTGATATTTATAGAATGTCATCACATTTAGCAGTATTAGCACAATTACATGTTTATGAAGTAATGGTTTTGCAATTTTTCCTAGAATTCTCTGACATTTAGATCTGGAAGTTTTATATTTTAACAAGAAAGAACAGCAGCTATTTATTTAAGAGTGAACAGCAGAAACTGTCTTCTCCATAACTTCTTTCACTCCAAGGGCCTGAAAATGCCACAATTGATTTTGGTTTTACATAAAAAATAAGAACAGCAAATTTGGACAGCAAATAACATACCTATTTTTGTAAAGTTCTGATTTCCTTCTAAAATGGTGCCTTTCATTGCTTGGGATTCTTATATCCCTAAGTCTTCCTTCTTGGGATTTAGTGTATCATGTTTCTCCTTTTCCCATAATGATCCAAGTCAGGTTAAAAGGCTAAGATGTGTTCAATATCCAAAATAATGTAGTAGGAGTGAAATGAGACCCCATGCCAAAGAGTCCCCCTTTGCTCTTATCATAATTTAAGCCTTGGTGTTTAAAAGTGGGGAAAGTAGAACTTCTCCTTGGGCTGTTGGTCTCAGCAGTAAACCAGTGTGGCCAATTAGGTGTCTCTGTGGCAGATGCTAGAAACACTCTGTGAAACTCCAGCTTGAGTGTTCACCATCAAATCTTTTTCTCATCTAATTCTGAGGCGGCCATTTTTCACAGGCAGCTACCAATCCATAACTCACAGGCTCCTGGCAGTGGGCACAGCCCTTGGTGCTGGAAGACAAATCTACAGTGACCTGGGGCTAGTGGTTTGCTGGTAGCATTTGCCAATTACCATGGTGTAAATGCTCATGTCATGGCTGATTTCAAACTACCAATGTGTTGTCAATTGTCAATTGGCTCCAACATTTCTGAAAATTTAATGAGCATCTTTGAGAAGCAGTACAGACCACCTCCAGAATACCACTGCCTGGAGCCAAATGATGAAATGGAACCTGCGCCAGACTGGGAGGTAGGAGCTGTGGGTCCAGGAATAGTTGTATTGGAACTGCATTCATGGGATCATACTGCACATCTACTCTGAGCCTCCATTTCCCCAGCTGCCAAATGATGAGAATAGTCTTTGCTCTGTATGTTTTAAAGGCATTGGGATGCCAAGAGTCAATGGCTAGGGCAGTGCTTAGAAAACATGGGAGCAGTTTCTTTACTTTCTTCCCTCCCCCCAGCTCCATCCTAGATGCCCTCAGCACCTCCTTGTGCCCTCTCTTAAGCCCAAACACATTTTCAGGTGGCAAATTGCATCACTCTCTTGCCAGCCAAACTCTTTTGTGACACTTGGTGGGTGTCCCAATATTTAAAACATGAATATTCTGGGAAGTGGCCCCAAGTTGCCTGGCCATGGAGGCCTCAGGACCCACTGGAAGTTGGGAACAATTGCTTATGATCATACTGGATGCCTCTGGAGGGGTTACAAATGCAAATGTTCCATTTTTCCCCACATTGTCTAAAGCAGAACACTGTGTATCTCACAACCTCACTTTTGTAACTGACCCACCAATACTTCGCCTTTGCCCAGGAACAAACTTGTGTATCCCACAAATACCACCTCCTTATCAGTGCTTTCTGGATCACTGGAGATGTCCTCTGGCCCATGGGCTGAATGCTGCTAACACCTGTCAAGGGCCAGGCCTCTGTATTTTTAGCACCACATTGGTTCCCACTGATGATGATGATGCCAGCGGGCTGCCCTCCACCATCTTTCTCCTCTCCTGGCCACTGGATGTTGGCTGCTGGACATTTCTGCCAGGAGAAGCCATAGGCACCTCTCATTTAGCAAGGTCCCCTGAGACCTGTGTCTCCTCCAGTGCTTGTCATCTCAGTTAATGGCTTCTTAAGTTGGAAACATGGAAGTTATCCTTGACTTCTCCCTGTCCCTCACTTCCCACTGCCAGCCAGTCACCAAGTCCTGTCGTCTGTTCTACTCCATGTCTGGGATCTGGCTGTTGCTTCCCAGGCCCACTGCTTCTGCAGTAGTCCAGGCTACCACCATTTCTGCCCCACTGCCTGTGGTCTCTCTCCCTGTGCTCCACCCTCCACATTCATGACATGACCTTTCTAAACTGCACATGCAGTCCTCATTCTCCCTGGCTTCACACTCTTCTGGGGCTCCCTGCTACTCTCATGCTCCCTGAGCAACGTTTGCTCCTTGCTGGCTCCCATCTCTATCTCCAGCTCTAAGCATCAGGGTCTCTATGACGAATCATCCCCTAGATACCTTCCCTGGATGCTCTACAGACTCACACCCACTTGTCCCAAACTGCAGTCATCATTTCCCTTTGGCTCCTCAGGCTACCTCTTCCCCAGTGCTCCCTATCTCAGCATAAGGTCCATCACACCACTGGCCACCTGGGGGTCAAGCCAGAAAGCTGAAAGCCACTGCTGACTCCTCTCTCTCTCTCTCTCTCTCTCTCTCTCTCTCTCTCTCTCTCTCTCTCTCTCTCTCTCTCTCATGTGGAACTTTCTAGTCTATGTCATAGATGTGTCCAGAATCTACCACTTATCTCCACCCCCACTGCTAGTACCCTCCTCCAAGTCATCACCACTTCTGCCTGGATGATTTCTATATCTATCATCTCTCATTCTATCCCCTTTGTAGTGGTTTGCATGCTCTTAAAACATAGATCTAATGCTACTTCTGCTACAAAAATGTTCAAGAGTATTCCATTACCTACATGATAAAAGAATATGCATACATTAGCTCCATTCTTTATAACAACCCAGCCAAGTAGCTATTATCCCAAGAAACTGATTTGTAGGGAGGAGATAATGGCCAAGTCAGAGTGTGTGTTCAGCCCCACTCTGCTCTGAAGCATATGCTCTGTCCCACAGCACATAGGTTGGGAGCAGTGGGCAGATGAATTTGGTAAAAGCGATGCGAGCTCTTTCTTACAACGCACTCAATCTACCTCATCCCCTGGCATCCCTGGAACAAGCAGCTCTTCCAGCTTGGACAGTCACAAACTTCAGGATTTGAGAGGCCACCTATCTGCTAATTTGTCTTTCTTGAGGCCTGTTTCCAGCTCCTACTAATATTGAGGCTCAACTCTTCATACTGCAACATGAGTGTGTGGACAGAGCGTGCACAGTCAAGGAGACAACTTCTCTTGGCCTCACTAACCAAATGAAAGGATGGTTGATTCTCTGCCTCTTTCCTTCCCCAGGTGGTTGAGTCAGTTAAGGAAAAAGTGGATATGAACATGCTTTGCAAACTGTGACATGCTTCATACCTGGGTATGTGGGTTTATTAGGCAGTACTCTCTTGTTTTCCTGGTGGCACCGGGTAAGCAAGAAGTAGTGCCCTATAACCAGAGAGTCAAAGACTCTGGGGCAGTGCAAATCTCCAGCTGTGTGGTGGAGTTGTCCCTGGTTTATCAACTTAGATGGGCTGTAGGCCTGGTGGGCTAATTCTCTAGGCGCTTTTTGCCCTGGGCCTCAAGCCACCAGCTCAGGGCAAGACCACTTCCCTGATGCACACTCCACGAGAACTGGGGATGCCTCTAGCCTGGAAACCTGACTGCTCAGGACGACACAACTCTGAAGCCCCAGACAAGGATCAGCTCTACCTGAATTCTGATGCTGGCTCTGCCTCTGGCCAGCGGTATAAGCTGGACTTCTTAGCCACCCAGAGTCTCAGCCTCATGCATAAAAAAAACCTAATTATTATTTTGCCACAGGGTGAGTTTTGGCTTCAGATTAAATAATTAAAACTATTTCAACATGCAATGACTAGGAACCCACTCTGTTAGCCATGGAGCCAGACAATAATAATCATGTGCATTGGTTGGGTGCCTCTCCTGTGCCAGGTGCTTCATGTGTCCTCATCAGAGCTGGGACAGAGGCACTATTAATATCTCATGTTATACATGAAACAGGAAACCAAGGCTCTGGAAGGTGAGGTGACTTGCCCCAAATCACACAGCAAGTGAGGGGCCAGAGCCCTCATGCCACAGAGCTTGTTTCTCCTTTTTTGCAGTACCATGGGGCTGGAGGAGGTACAAACCGGCCATGGGTTCCAACAGCATGGCCACCCACCAGACGAGGAAGGAAGTGCACAGTATTACCACCACAAGCCCATCTGAAGCCCAGTGGCTAGAGCTATGTGATCTTTCTCAGCACCCATGAGAAACCATGGGCAAAGGACAAACAGACCTCAGGATGGCTCCTTGCCACCCCCTTTTCCTGTGGCCCCACATTTAGGGCTCCATGTGTTGACCTCCTCAGTTATAGCTACAGACTTCAAAGCAGGCTCTGTCCAGCCTGTCCCCACTCCTGGCTGCCGCCTGGCAGAGGCTGATGTCCAACTCAGTGTTAATGATTAACGCGCAGCAGTGGGATCATAGAGTTGCCGAGAGTCCTGTGTCCAAGAATGAACCGCATTGCTAAATCAGTGAAGACAGTTGCCAAGGTAACCCCCATGTAATCTATTTAACTGGCTCCCCAAACACCAATCAAGATCAGATAACGCACTTGAGCACCATATGAACACACTCAGACGGCATCAAGCTTTGTAGCAAGACAGCAGGGAAGGAAGAAACCTCATTAGGAAGAAGAAAAAAAAGCCCCTAAATTTCATTTTGAAAAGTGTTAATTGGGAATGCAGTGGCTCAGACGGGGGCAGAGCCCACCACTAGGGGCATGTCCTGGACACAGAAGAAGTCACTGGGGGCCATTTCTTAAGAGCTGCCACAGTCTTCCCACTCAGGATCAAAACAAAAGGCGCCACTGGACTAAATTATTCATTTCATTGAGTGTTTATTAATGCAAAAGCTACTATTTACATTTTAGCCTAACAGCATGGTTTTGGCTCCCTTTAGGGACACCTTCCTTGCCTCGACCATTCAACCAGTAGCCCCCTCACCAGCACTTCCCAATAGTCCTAAGTTTCTTAAAAGGAGTAATTGAAATTTCATTTCCCCTCCCCTCACCCTGCCAGCCTCTCTAGAGAGTGGCCAGAGGAAAAAGACCACTTCGTGGAATTGCTATCTCATGCCATCTCATTTCCTGCTCCCAGAGTGTTCAAGAGAAAGGTCCTGGGCAGGAGGCGGGGAGAGAAGTGGGCTGGGGTCAGGCTCCTCCATCTCCCAGGGCCACAGGCATGCCAGCTAGCTGAGTCCTGGGTTGGCCTTGGGGTAGGAGAATAAAAGTGGTTTGCCTCAAAGGGCATGCCTGGATCAAATCTCCAGGAGTCTTTTGGGCTGTTTGGGGCCTATCACAGTGTTGAGAGGCCCACCTCACTCAGTCATCTTCCAGTCTACTTCCCAGTCTCCACACAGTCCATCCTGGTGGCATGGTCTCCCACAGTCAGGTCTCAGGAAATGGGACTGGATAAATGTTCCACGTCCTCCCAGAGCACATCATGATACCTGGCTCCCTGCTCTCTAGCTCTTCATGATCTCCCTACTTCTAGATCTCCCCTGTAGGAGACAGAACCATATGGACTACTAGCCCTGGAGGTAGTTGATAGGCATGTCAAACACTTTCTCTGAAGAAGAGAAGAATTTTGGTTTTTTAACCCAAAGGCACAGCCCAGCCTAAATTTGCAAAATCTGTGTTTTGGACCCTCTTTTTTAAGCAAGATTAACTTGAGGAACTCCATATGGGGCTCTGAGAGCTAAAAGAGCTCTCAACACTGACAGTTCATTAGAAAATTAGCAGCTTGAGCCTGGATTAGGGCCCAACAGGTGGTGCTCACAATGAACTGAGATATCCTGTGGTGGAATAATTGTACTTTATGAAAATATGGTTGTAACCCTCAGACCTTTGAGCCACCACTTCCTCATCTGTCTTGAACATGGAAAGAGAGGCTATTGGACATAGGGCAGCTCCAGTAAGGGAATACTTGTTTATCTTGGGGATTGCCAGTAAATGCTTCAGAAGACCCATCAAAGCTATGGCTGTGGATTTGGGGGCAGTAAAGCTCCCAGAGGGAGTTGCTATTGCCTGGTTGTCGGAGAGACATGTGAAGGACCCCTCACCTCTTAGCACAGCATCCTTCTTTTCCTGAGCGCCTCTCTGCATCCCTTACTCCTCAACCAGGGAAGCCTTCAGAAGGGAACTGAGGTGGGGGGAGTCCCAGGGTAGGCTGGTGCTTCACTTCCCACCCTTCTCTTGCCTGTGCCTGCATCCCTTTCCCTCAACTCCTTGTATAAAGCAAGCCAAGTTTTCATCAATAGAAAACAGGACAAATGGGATCTAGCCAGACAATGGAATATGATTCAGCCTTAAAAAGGAAGGAAATTCTGAGACATGCTAAAGCGTGGATGACCCTGGAGAACATTACGCTCAGTGAAATAAGCCAGACACAAAAGGAAAAATATTGCATGAGTCTACTCATATGAAGCTTGTAGTTCAACTCACAGGGACAGAAAGTAGAATGGTGGGTGCCAGGGGCTGGGGGAGACGGGAATGGGGAGTCAGTGTTCTATGGAGACAGATGTTCGGTTTGGCAACATGAGAAAGTTCTGTGGATGGACAGTGGTGGTGGTTGCACAACACTGTGAATGTTCTTAATGCCACTGAACTGTACACTTAAAATAGTTAAAATAGTAAATGTTACATTGTATGCACTTTACCACAATAACCATTTTAAAGAAAGAATCCCACTTGGCCCTGCCTATAAGCAACAAAGAGAACTCAAAAATCAAATCCTATTTAGGTCAAGCCCCCATCACACTCACATCATCTAGGGACCACTTTTTTCTGAAAGCACTTTGAGCCGGGGCCCAAACACTCTTCTGCCATAGTGTCAAGGTTTTAGTACTTTAGGAGCACAGCGAAATGGTGAGTGCTCAGCTGAAAGCTGCACAAGTGGGCTCCTCGCCATGGGTTAGAAATAAAAACAAGCAACAAGGCCAGCTGACAGAGAACTTGGCTGGGCCCTCAGTCTGCCCTCCTCACCCAGAAGAATGAAGGCAAGAAGGAATGGGGGCTCACCATTGAAGATGTCTGAACTGGAAGGGCCCTAGACACTGTCTAGCTCAGGATCTTCTCTGAAACAGATAAGAACCCCAAGACCATGCCCAACACCACAGACTCTGTGGTGGAGTCAGGACTGGAACCCTAGGCTACACCATGGGACTGCAGGGTTGCCTGGGCATTTGGGTCATTGGACAGAGCGTAGTCGGAAAAGAGAGCAGATTCTAGTCCAGGAGCTACCATTTTCAGGCATTGGAAGCTGAGTTCTCTTGAAACAGAAAGCCCCTTTGCCAAAACCATGCAGGCCCATGTTCCTCATTAGAAGAGTTCCAGCGGCAGACTGGCGTGGGTGAATGAGGAAGAGGAGCATGCCATTTCAGAGGAAGAAACTGAGGATCAGTGAGGGGAAGTGATTGTCTGAGGTCAGAGCTAGTAAGCGACAGAGAAAGGACTAGAACCTCCTAAATCAAGTGCTCTGGCTTACTGCCTACTGTGGTACCCTCCTCCCAACCCAGTCAGCTGGAGACCACCATTGATTAAGTACTAATCATACATCAGGCATTGTGTGAGGAGTGTTACATGTATTTAGTGCTCACAACAATACTGAAGAACTGGGTGCTGGGATTATCCTGATTTTACATTAGAGGATGTGCTGACTCAGAGAGGTTAAGTGACTTGCCCAAATCACCCAACCATGAAGTAGAAAGATGGAATTCCAGCCTGAGACGGTTTAGCTCCAGAGCATACATTCTTTTTCTTTTATTATTTTTTTTTAATTTTTTTTTATTTTGGCATATTATGGGGGTACAGATTTTAAGGTTTCAATAAATGCCCATTTCCCCCCCTCCCCCCAAAAGTCTGAGTCTCCATTATGACCATTCCCCAGATGGTGCAATCTCACTCATTATGTATGTATATACCCGCCCCCTTCCCCCCTCCCACCTCCCCAATACCCTATTACTGTAGCACCTATGTGTCCATATAGGTGCTACTCAGTTAATACCAGTTTGCTGGAGAATATATCTGGTGCTTGTTTTTCCATTCTTGGGATACTTCACTTAGTAGTATGGGTTCCAGCTCTAACCAGGAAAATATAAGATGTGCTATATCACCATTGTTTCTTAGAGCTGAATAGTACTCCATGGTATACATATACCACATTTTATTAATCCATTCTTGGATTGATGGGCACTTGGGCTGTTTCCACAGCATTGCAATTATGAATTGTGCTGCTATAAACATTCGAGTGCAGGTGTCTTTTGTGTAGAGTGTCACTGGATCATTTGGGTAGATGCCCAGCAATGGGATTGCTGGATCAAATGGTAGATTCACTTGTATCCCTTTAAGGTATCTCCATATTGCTTTCCACAGAGGTTGAACTAGTTTGCAGTCCCACCAGCAGTGTAGGAGTGTTCCTCTCTCTCCGCAACCACGCCAGCATTTATTGTTTGGAGATTTTTTGATAAAGGCCATTCTCACTGGGGTTAAGTGATATCTCATTGTGGTTTTGATTTGCATTTCCCTGATGATTAGAGATGTTGAGCATTTCTTCATATGTTTGTTGGCCATTCTTCTGTCTTCTTTAGAAAAATTTCTGTTCAAGTCCTTTGCCCACTTTTTAATGGGGTTATTTGATTTTTTCTTCCTTATTTTCGTGAGTTCTAAGTATATTCTAGTTATCAGTCCCTTATCGGATGCATAGGATGCAAAAATTTTCTCCCATTCTGTAGGTTGTCTGTTTACTTTCATGACTGTTTCTTTGGCTGTGCAGAAGCTTTGTAGTTTGATCATGTCCCATTTATTTATTTTTGTTGCTGCTGTGATTGCCTTTGGGGACTTCTTCATAAACTCTTTGCCCAGGCCGATGTCTAGGAGAGTGTTTCCAACTTTTTCCTCTAGAGTTCTAATAGTTTCATACCTTAGGTTTAAGTCTGTTATCCAGCGTGAGTTGGTTTTTGTGAGAGGTGAAAGGTGTGGGTCCTGTTTTAGCCTTCTACAGGTGGCTATCCAGTTTTCCCAGCACCATTTATTGAAGAGAGATTCTTTTCCCCAGCGTATGTTTTTGTCTGCTTTGTCAAAGATGAGATGGCTATATGAGGATGGTTTTATATCAGGATTCTCACATCTGTTCCACTGGTCAATATTCCCGTTTTTGTGCCAATACCATATTGTTTTAATTACTACAGCTTTGTAGTATAGTTTGATATCTGGCATATTAATGCCTCCCATTTTGTTTTTGTTGCCTAGAATTGCTCTTGATATTCGGGGTCTTCTTTGGTTCCATACGAAGCGTAAAATTATTTTTTCTATATCTGTGAAGAATGCTGATGGGATTTTAATAGGTATTACATTGAATCTGTAGATCAGTTTGGGTAGTGTAGACATTTTGATGATATTGAGTCTGCCGATCCACGAGCATGGTATGGATTTCCATCTGTTTACATCCTCTGCTATTTCCTTCCTCAGTGTTTCATAGTTCTCCCTGTAGAGGTCTTTTACCTCTTTGGTTAAATATATTCCTAGGTACTTTAATTTCCTTGTTGCTATTGTGAAGGGAATTGAGTCTTTGATTTGGTTCTCAATTAGATTGTTGTTGGCGTATATGAATGCCTCTGATTTCTGTGTATTGATTTTGTATCCTGAGACTTTACTAAATTCATTGATCAGTTCCAGGAGTTTCTTGGTTGAATCCTTGGGGTTTTCTAGATACAATATCATATCATCAGCAAACAGTGAAAGTTTGATCTCTTCTGCCCCTATTTGGATACCTTTAATTCCATTTTCCTGTCTGATTGCTGTAGCCAAGACTTCCAGCACTATGTTGAACAGAAGTGGAGATAGTGGGCAGCATTGTCTGGTTCCAGTTCTAAGTGGGAATGATTTCAATCTTTCCCCATTCAGTATGATGTTGGCTATGGGTCTGTCGTATATGGCTTGTATCATTTTTAGGTATGTCCCTTCTATACCTATTTTCTTAAGTGTTCGTAGCATGAAAGGGTGTTGAATTTTGTCAAAAGCTTTTTCTGCATGTATTGAAAGAATCATGTGGTCTTTGTTTTTGCTTCTGTTGATGTGGTGAATTGCATTTATAGATTTACGTATGTTGAACCATCCCTGCATCCCTGGGATGAAGCCCACTTGGTCGTGGTGGATTATTTTTTTGATAAGTGTCTGGATTCGGTTAGCTAAGATTTTCTGAAAATTTTTGCATCTATATTCATTAGGGATATTGGTCTGTAGTTTTCTTTTTTTGTTGCATCCTTTCCTGGTTTTGGTATCAGAGTAATATTCGCTTCCTAAAAGGTGTCGGGGAGGTTTCCGTTCTTCTCGATGTTGTGGAATAGTTTCTGCAAGATAGGTACTAGTTCTTCTTTGTAAGTATGGTAAAATTCAGGTGTGAAGCCATCTGGACCGGGGTTTTTCTTTTTAGGGAGATTTTTAATTGCTGTTTCTATTTCAGCTGTTGAGATTGGTCTGCTCAGGGAATCTATTTCTTCCTGGTTGAGCCTAGGGAGGCTGTGTGTTTCTAGAAATTTGTCCATTTCCTCCACATTTTCCAGTTTGTGTGCATAAAGATTTTTGTAGTATTCATAAATTATATGTTGTATCTCTTTGGGATCAGTTGTGATATCTCCTTTTTTATTCCTGATGGAGCTTATTAGAGATTTCTCTTTTCTGCTTTTCGTTAGCTTAGCCAATGGTGTGTCAATTTTGTTTATTTTTTCAAAGAACCAACTTTTTGTTTTATTAATCTCCTGAATAGCTTTCCTGTTTTCAATTTTGTTTAGTTCTGATTTGATCTTGTTGATTTCACTTCTTCTGCTGGGTTTGGGGTTGGTCTGTTCTCCTTTTTCCAGCTCTTTGAGTCATTTCATTAGATTGTCTATTTGTGATCTTCTTGTCTTTTGGTTATAGGCATTTATGGAGATAAACTTTCCTCTCAGAACTGCTTTAGCTGTGTCCCAGAGGAGTTGATAACTTGTCTCTCCATTGTCGTTTTCTTCATAGAACTTTTTTATTTCCGTCTTGATTTCTTCATTTACGAAGTAATCATTTAGTAGGAGGTTGTTTAATTTCCACGTTTTTGTGTAGAAATGTGAGTTTCTGTTAGGGTTGATTTCTAGTTTTATTCCACTGTGATCTGAGAAGGTACACGGTATGATTTCTATTTTTTTAAATTTCTTGAGATTTTCTTTGTGTCCCAGGATATGGTCAATCTTAGAGAATGTCCCGTGAGCTGATGAGAAGAACGTATATTCAGTGGATTTTGGGTAGAATGTTCTGTAGATGTCTGTCAGACCCAATTGTTCTAGAGTTTTGTTAAAGTTCATTATTTCTTTATTAATTTTATGTTTGGAGGATCTGTCTCGTGCCATCAGTGGGGTGTTGAAATCTCTGGCAATTATGGAGTTGCTATTGATCCATTTGCTTAGCTCCAGTAAGGTTTGCTTTATGAATCTGGGTGCACCTAAGTTGGGTGCATATATATTTAAAATTGTTATCTCTTCTTGTTGGACTGTGACCTTCACCATTATATAATGACCCTCTTTGTCTTTTACTACTTTTGTTGGTTTAAATACTAAATCGTCTGAAATTAGAACTGCCACACCAGCCTTCTTTTGGCTTCTATTTGCTTGGAATATTGATCTCCACCCTTTTATTTTTAGTCTATATGCATCCTTGCAGGTTAGATGTGTTTCCTGAAGCCAGCATATACTTGGCCTGTATTTTCTTATCCATTCAGCCAGCCTATGTCTCTTGAGTGGAGAGTTTAAGCCATTCACATTTATTGAGAGAACTGATAGGTAAGGTAGATCACTGATCATTCTGTGGGGTTGGATGTTGTTGCTATGATTTCTGTCTTGAGCCATTGTAATATCTGGCCTTTAATATCTTTGGGTTTTGGTTGTTTTTATATTTGTGGGTTATTATGATGATGTTCCGTGTATAACGCTGTTTTAAGTACTTCTTGTAGGGCTGGTCTTGTCTTGGTGAATTCTCTGAGCCTTTGCTTGTCTGAGAATGTTTTTATTTCTCCTTCATATACGAAGCTTAGTTTTGCAGGGAATAATATTCTAGGCTGGGCATTGTTTTGTTTCAAAAGAGTGAGAATGGGGCCCCAGTCTCTCCTTGCTTGTGAAGTCTCATTAGAGAAGTCTGATGTTATTCGAATTGGCTTTCCCTTGTATGTCACTTGCTTCTTTTGTCTTACAGCTCTTAGAAGGGCCTCTTTAGTTGATACTTTGGTCAGTCTGATGACTGCATGTCGTGACGTCTTCCTGTTTGCGTTGAATCTCCCAGGGGTCCTCTGAGCTTCTTGAACTTGTATATCAAGATTTTGAGCAAGGCCTGGGAAATTTTCCTCTATTATATCTTCAAACAGCTTGTCCAACCCTTGAGTGCTGTCTTCTTCCCCTTCTTGTAACCCTATTACCCTCACATTAGGTTTCTTCACATAATCCCACAGCTCTTGTAGGCTTTGCTCTTTTCTCTTGTTTCTCTGCTCTATTTCTGTGACTGATTTATTTAATTGGAGGGTGTTATCTTCAAGCTCTGAGATTCTTTCTTCTGTTTCATGTACCCTATTCTTGAGACTTTCCACTGTATTTTGTAGTTCCTTGAATTGATTCTTCATTTCCAGGAGTTCGGTTACACTTTTCTTCAATGTGTCTATTTCTTTTCTCATATCCTGGAGACTTTTTGTGGTTTCTTGGTGTTGGTTATTGAGTTGTTGTTGCAGCTGGGTGAGTGTTCTTATGTTCCACATACGAAATTCCTCTTCTGTCATATTGGTTGCCTGATTTTGGTCGGTGTCCGTTTCTAGGGGGCTGGTGCTCCTCTTTGGGGGTGTGTTTTCCGTTTGGTTCTTCATATTTCCTGAGTTCTTTTGCTGATTTCTTCCCATGTCGATCAGTTGTTGTTTCTTTCCTTAGGTTATTGTTTGGGTATTCACACACCTTGTTTAGTTTCTGAGGCGTTAGGTGGTGCCTGTGGGTGAAATTGGACCACTCCCTGTATATTGAGTCAGTGGGTCCCGTGCAAAGGCTGTGCAAGATGCCGTCCCTGTCAGTAGGTGGCGTTTGCTTGGAGAAACAGGCTATGGTGTTGATTTTGAGTCCTGTTATCAGCTCTCGTTCTGGGCGGAGCTGGGTTGGGTAAGCCTGCCCTCAGGCCGTTAGCAGGGGTCAAAGTTCTGGCCTCTGCTTCCAGGGAAAGCTGTCAGGGTGGGGCTGGAATGGTCCCGCTCAGCCAGAAAGTCTGGGTGTGGGGGTGGGGCTGTCTGAGACCTGCAGTCTGCAGCAGGCCTGGCTTCTTTCCACCCTCCCCAACTCCGCAGCTACTCCTGGGCCTCTGCCAGCAGGCCAGACCACAAGCCACCAGGCCTCCCCGGACTGTTATGCCGCCGGAGAGGTTCCCTGCACAGGAACGCCACCTGGGTTGGGCGCACGGCCTCCTCCTGGGAGGAGGGTTGCCCTCTAGGACGCCGATCTGCCCCTGGAGTCACACAGACCTCGGTAGGCTGTTCACGTGTAACCCTTCTGTGCCCCGGGCAATGCTAGCCCTCGGTTTAGGGGATCTGGTCTGCAGGTCCGACCTCTGGGTCCCAGAGTTCAAACTGTATTCCCACCAGGGAGAGGATTTCCGGTCCTAATTCACCCACAGGGAGCCCAAGCTGGGTCTATGTCTCTCAGCCTCTGAGTCGGCACCGTTTTCCTGGGAACACGGTGCCAGCAGCACCTGGGAGGGCGGGCGGGGTCCCAAACGGGAAGGTCCCGTTCCCTGGAGGTGCCTCCGGCTGGTGGCTGTATTGTCTCTCTGGGCAGCCACGGGTAGGGTTGGCGGAGGGGAGGAGGAGGCAATATGGCGCCTGCCGCGCGGCCCGGGTCTGTGCACACGGAGGTTCCCGGAGGAATTTGGGAACCTGGTGCCACGTCTGCTACAGGCTCACCGTTGGCAGGTAGCAGCAGTCTCTGGGCTGGTGTCAGCAGATCTCTCCACCCGCTGGGGAGCCCACCAGCAGCCCGAATGCAGGGTGGGGAAACAGCAAATCCACCTACCCTTGCCGCTGGTCTCTGGGCTGCTCCGGTGGATCAGCCTCCAGTTCTCCTCCCCAGCCTCCTCCCGTGGAGTCTCCTGGGGTCTCAGGTACCCCTCCTTCAGGCCCTTGTCCGCTGTATGCTCGTCTTCTTGCTTCTTTCCTCTAGTTTCTGCTAGAATCTGTCTTTTCTGCAGAGAGCCTCTGTCTGGCGGTGTTATTCGTCCGCCATCTTGCTCCGCCCCCCCCCCCCCAGAGCATACATTCTTAACCACGAAGTCAGGCAGCTTCTCCAGAGTTCTTCAGAGATATGTTTCCTTTAGCACTGTGCCTCTTTCAGATGGAGAATTGAGGCCTAGACCCGTAGGTCATTCCTGGCCCACTCCCAGTTTATCATAGAGATCAAAGTCAAAGAGGCTACAGTGTGAGCCAGAGCATTGCCAGGGCAGGAAAGTGTCCAGGTGTACCAAAGCAGTCCATTTCCATAGTGGTACAACAAACGGCATGAAAGATGAACAACCACCAAAGTACCTCTGGCTTAACTCCTACCTTTATTAGTCAATGCAAGACTTTAAACAAAAAGTCAAAGTATGGCTAAACGCCCTCTAGCTTAAGCATAAATGTTCAAGGCCCTTATTGCAATGGTTGCTGTGGGGGTTTTGGTGGTTAATTTGTTTTCCAGCCTTCAGTGTAGGAGGCAGACTTTACAGGGCTTGTGGCATACAGAGCTGCGCAGTACAAGTCAGAAGCCTGATTGGCGAGGTAATTGCTGTCCTGAAGTGAAGCAAAGATGATGGGCCTTGGAGGTGCTACCTCCTGACTGGAAGTCACTCCCCAGAGGACCTGCAGTCAGTTGAAGCCAAACACTCAGGGTAAGGGACAGCTCTAACAGCCAGTTCCGACCTTTCTTGTGGATGTTCCAGATGATTCTGAAGCTCAGTGCTATCTGTCTGCTGCTCCCTCTTGGCACAGGCAAACTCTCCAGTGGGACTGGCCGTGTCTCAGAACTTAAAGTTGAGGAGCCTGCTCATGACTATTGTTGGGCCATGGACAGAAGTCCCTCATACCACAGCAGCCCTCACTTCCCCAGCAGGAGCTGGTGTCCTCACGCTGCTGTCTTGAGATGGACTTCACCAACAGGGATGCCTTCACCCATGAGGCTCTTGCTTTCTCATTGTAGTTAGGGTCCCCTCTATCAGAACTCCATGGCCTGTTACATTAACTTATCTTTATTTTCTGAAATAAAATAATGTGATAATCGAGGAAAAGGACTTCATGTTTTTCTTACTAGTGTTCCAGCCATCTCTTGATCCCCTGCACCTGAATATCCCTTTAAGACTACTAGCTGCTGTCACGGCAACCAGGTAGAAGCAAGATATAAACTGATGGCAAAAGCAATTTGCTCTTTTTAGATGCAAGCAGACTCACCCCAATCTACTGTGGAAAACAAATGAAAATGAAACAAAGCAGCCATCAGGAGGCAGCCACTTTCAACAAACAACTCACCCAAGTCTAGAACACTCGGAACAGCAATCCCATTCCTCACACAGAGTATGAACCACGCTGTTTATCTCCTTGGTTTTGAAAGTCTTACCCCCAAGTCATTACAAATTAGATTTCAGTTTAAATTAAACCTCATTCAAAACACACGTGTTCAATCACAGCCGAGCCCCAACAATTTAGCTGAATCCATTTAAACAGAGTGCTGGCTCCAGCTGGGCGGGTGTCTATCTGGAGTTTATTCTCCACAAGCCAAGTGTTAGTGAACTGACTCACAAGTATGTGTGTGCCTCCTAGCAGGGGACCTGTTTGCCTGTCACAAGAATGGCCAAGCTGTGATGGGGCCTGCTTGAAAAACGAAGCATTTGTGTTAAACAACAACAACAACAAAAGAGTTCTCAAACAGGACCCTGACTTGAGAAACTGCAGCCATACACTAATGATAACAAGAAGACACCAATGGGCTGTGCTCAAAGCCTAGCCTTTGGTCAATGTCAAGATTAACTAGCAAACAGTATTAGATATTGGGAGAATGAGCACATTACTCTCAGCCTTGTGCTGCAAACTGTAAAACACCTAGAGTACATGAAAAATACCTGTCCGCCTCAGTCACTCCTGTTTCTCTGCCCACACTAATCTTTAGCAAGTCTTATTGCCCTGGCTAATGAGATTGGGCAGCTAGTGTCTACATCGGCCAGGGAGTTGGGCCTTTTACCACCACAGAGCTGCTATGGCCTGGGTCTGCCCCCGGAGTGTGCACAAGTATGTGTTTGTGGTTTGAAGAATGTTAAGGCCACTCCAGTCTCTGCCAGATAAGAAGGCATGTGATGCTTTGCCAAAGGCACCCCATAGATCCTCCATCTTGAGCCATCCCTTTGTAACTGCAAGACTATACCTGCTGGTTTGGTTCTACAGTGCCATGTAGGGGCCTTGCTCATCTTACATGCCATACCAAATGGCCAGAATGGGTCTGAAGTGAAGGGGACAGAGCAAATTCAGCCTCATCTTTGAGAAAAGTAGGAGAGCTTCTGAATGAGTTGCTCTCAGAGGGGAAAACAATGGAAATAAGATAAACATTAAAGTGAGAGAGAGTTCAGCTGTTACTGTGGCTGGCTATCTTCTGAATTTAGATCAAATTCTTGCCAAGGAGAACATCTCAGCATTGTTATTGATTAAGGTAAAGAAAATCCATCATTGCAACTACTGTGGAAGAGGTTTGGAGAGATTTTTTCAAATTTGTTTGCAGTAAACAAAAAGTGCATTTCAGTGTTGCTACTTCTGTGGTTTGGGTCCTATTATATGGGGTTAATGATCTAGCAACACTGTAAACTCAAGTCACAGAAAGAAGAGATTTTTTTTCCAAAGGAAATAGGGCTAGATGTGCCTGGATTGGCCTTGGAGAACTGGCATTGTGGCTTCCCTATGTCATTAGGAGGATATGGACAACTATGTCTCCTCTGGGGGAAACAGGCAGGATACCAGGTGTGCCGCCTTGTGGGAACAGCACTGCTGATGAGACACTTCCTCAGCTCTTTCCCAACAGGGAGTCACTGCATTGAGCCTTTATCCAACATTACTAGTCCTCATGCAAACCAAATCCATCTACCTTGCCTAAAGAGCACGGAAACGCCAACAAGCTGTTATGAGTTTCCTTCAAATGTGGGCAAAGCATTTCGAATCAGAAGAGATTACATTTAAACTCACTCTGTATTCTCACCTTGGGAAATAGTGTGGTAAAAAACAGTGGTGCCCCCAATTTCAATTTTCCTTAATTTCTACATTTGACCCAATATCCCCCATCTTTCTTCTGGTTCCAGGCCCTTTCCTATAGTGCTCATAGACTGAATCCCTGTCCTTTGTCCTTGCTCAGAGCCATTCCCTGGTTCCCAAGAAGAGACAAGGGTCCCCACCACCTAAGGCATCAGCCCTTGTTGAACCTCTGTGCTTTCCTCAGAGCTACCTCCCAAGCCTCCTCTTAGGCCCCGAGGGCAGCAATGCTGCCTTTCTCTTTTCTGGAGTGGCCACACACCAGAGATCCCAGGGAGAGAGTGAGCCTTCTGTACCTGAACCAGAGAAGGTTCCATCCAATCCGAGAATACCTAGGCTTTAAGAGCTACTGCTATGGGTTGAATTGTGGCCTCCACCCTCCCCACCCAAAATATATGTTGAAATCCTAACCCTCGGTATCTATCTCAGAGTGTGACTCTATTTGAAGATAGGGTCTTTACAGAGGTGATCAAGTTAAAATGAGGTCATCAGTGTGGGCCCTGATCCAGAATGACTGGTGTCCTTGTAAAAACAGGACATTTGTACACAGAGATACACACAGAGGAAAGATGAGGTGCAGAGACACAAGGAAAAGGCAGCCATCTACACGCCCAGGTGAGAGTCCTGGAATGCAGCCTTCTCTCATAGCCCTCAGATGGAACCAGCCCTGTCAACACCGCCATCTTGGACTTCTGGCCTCCAGAACTTGGAAATAACACATCTCTGGTGTTTGATCCACCCAATTAGTGCTATGGAAGCTCTAACAAACTAAGATAGCCACCTTGCTATGACATCCATATGATGGGTATTAAACATCCAAAGGAATTTTCTGGAATAAATGTCAAAATACCTCTGAAATCCATAATAAAGTACAATTTCATTCTTTTACATTCTCTTTTAAAAGGGATCAGAAACCATTCATTGTCTTTTGCAAAAAATAAATAAGAAAAAATGAGAAAGGAATATCCATCAAAACATATGGCAAGCTGGACAGAGGGCCAAGCCAGGAAAGGAATGGTAGCAGGGCCCCTTGGGGACACTGAACCTGAGACTAGTGCTCCTGGCGAGGGCCCAATTGGCTCTGAGGAGATGGGGCTGAGAATTAGGGGCAACTAGCACAGGAACCCACAGGATAGAATGAAAGCTTATGGCAGGGGCTTGGCTCTTAGAGCCAGAGACATACTGGACAAAACCAGCCTTCTCAGATGGTGGTGGGGCTGGCTGGGGCTTTGTGGTCTTAGTGTATCTCGCAGATCCACACAGAGGGTCCCTGGAGGAGACTGGGCCAGCACAGGGCTAAATGGACTGGAACCAGCTAGGCACCCACTGGAGTGGGACTAAGCTTCTCACTGTACCCTGTGACACCAGTCTCAAGTTTGGGAAGTCGGAGTGTTTATCTGCCCCAGGTCAGGGTTCCTGGGCAGCACACTCAAATGAGACAATACCCAGGCAAAAATGTGTCCTCTCTGTATGAGAGTTGTGGAAGGAAGGCTTATCCTGACAAGTCCCAAAAGTCCAGACACCAAACACAGTCACCTCACCTCAAGTGAGCATTGTTAGTGACAATGACAACCATACAGTGACCTCTGGTTTAAAATATGAACATCCCCCGAATTCTGTCTCTCAGTCCTCCAGTGGCCTTGAAGGTGCTTACTGTCTATTCCCTGACTTGCCTACAATCACATGATGTGGCAGAATCGGAACTCACACCCAGTCCTTCCCATGATGCCCAGGCCTTCAGTGACATTTCACCCAAAGCCCCAGCAAAGTGGAGGATGTTGCCATAAGTTTGGGGGAGGGGTAAGGTAGAACAAACTAATCAAAACCAAACCAAAAAAAAAAAACCAAAAAACAAAAAACCAACCCCATGTATGTTTCACAAAGATGGCTGCAGGAAAAACGTTTTGCTTGGAAGCTGAAATGTTTTTCCAAGCTACAAAAAGGAAAGGACCAAGAGTCGGGGGTTCAAATGGGCATGTTGACTACATTTCCAAGAGTGACAGAGGAATTTCTGAACTATTTCTCTTCTTGGCTTCCTTTGGCAGGCAAGAATCAGGGTGAAAGCCTTCCCAGAAGCCCAGGGTCATTTCAGTAGCCCCCAGGACGTGGGCTCCAAGGTGGCACCAAATGATGAAACGACAAGTCCAAGCAACCAGTAAGATTGTGAGATGACCTCAGACCATTCATGCAGTTCCCCGATTCCGCCAGTGGGGCCTGGCTTGACAGCAGAAGCAGGACAATATAAATGGCCAAAGAAAGCAGAGAGGAATCCAACCTAAGGCCGGACCTGTTTGGATCTGGTCTCTCTCTCTCTGTGTGTGTGTGTGTGTGTGTGTGTGTGTGTGTGTGTGTGTGTGCACTTCTGTGCAGGTTTGTTTGTATATTATTACATATACACATTCCACCAGTGGAGCCTTCTCTGGGGTTTCCTGGCTCCCCCTTTACAATGCTACACCTCCCATGAAGCCAGCAGTTTTCTCTCAAGCTAGCTCAGTACCACTGGCCCAAGGGCAATGACAGAAGGTGGTGGGATTCCAGAGGAGGGCAGAGCAAGCTGGGGGCGTGATGCAGTGTGGGCAGTAGAGGAGGCAGAACTTAATTAAGGGAGGGAGTCATTAGAAGCCCATGGACCCAAAAGCAATTGACCTTGAGCCTGACTTTGGAATGTTCCACCAAGCAGGCTGGGTCTGTCTCCTCAGCTCAGTCCACTGTCTTCTAAATTTTGAGTCCCTACCAAGAACATCAGGGGACCCGGAGAGGGAGGGAAGCAAGCCATGTTCACACATGCACCTGTGCTGTCCCAGGAGATCCCCAGCCTTGCATGTCCCAGCCACATCTCCCATGGAGCAGGCCACCCTATACACCTTGAAGAAAGGACTTCCCATAGCGTCCCAATAGTTGTGGGTCATGGGAGGGAGCCAGATCTCTTGCCAAGGGACTGTAGTGAAATGATGGTGTGTCCAGTCCAGTGTGTGATGAATCAAAAGGATTTGCAATGACACGAGATGCTCTCACTGAGTGCACAGGCAGAAGCTGAATTAACAAAAATGTAGTATAAAATAAGTGGAAAATAATCCCTGAACCTCAGCAATTATTTTCCCAAACAATCCAGGAATAGGAGAGAGCAATGACCCCTGTAGGTAAGCGCTATTGTGCTCTGACTTTACAGATGAGGAAACAGACACACCGAGAAAGGAATTGACTGGACTGTTGTTCCCCTGACTGTCCCAGCCTCCAGGAGTTAGTTGCAGAGTGAGAACTGGAACAGGGGACTCTGACTTCAACTCCTTCTATACACACTGCTTCCGGACTGTCACACGCTTCTGATAAAAAATGTAATGACAAATAAAGGGGAGATTGTGAAAGAGCTGAGAGGGACATCCAGCTTTGCTTCTGGCCTGTTGTAATCAGATCGGGGTCCTTTCTGGAGAGCAAGATAGAGAAGGGCCGTGATCCTAAGTGCTCCTGCAGGGCACATGTGATATCAGGGGGTGCTCAGTTGGGCCAGCCCCACGAGTGACTCTGACCAAAGCGAGTGCCTTCTGGGATTAGTAGTGAGGAAGGAGGGGATGTGGCCTGACTGGTGAGAGGGTGGGAACTGAGTCGGGCAGGACCTTCTGTGGCTGGCTTGCCTTTTGCCCTGTAGACAGTGGGAGAAGCAGAGGGGGTCCAGGCAGGGAAGTAGCACAGCCAGATGTGAACTCGAGGAACTTTGCTCTTGGAGTGCTAGTATGGACAGAAATAAACCAGTGAGGAGGCTGGAGCAAGGGGACAAGAGGACTCCCTGGGGCCATGGTGGTGTGCCACCTGCAGGGGGGAATAAGGAGAGTCCAGGCTCCAACCCCCACAAGAAACCCACTGCCCACAAAGCCAAACACCACCTAGAAGACAGCACTGATCATACATCTTAATATCTTTTTAGCTATTTACATACAACAGTCTCCTCCTCCTCACAGAACAGGTGTCAAAAATACAGAAAATTCCATTGTGCTGAAAAAGTCACTTTGACAGGTCTAATTTACTGAGGCTGAGTCATGTAAGAGCATAAACAAATCTTTCTTGTCAAAATTGATATTGAAAATGTAGAAAATGGATTGTAGAGTCAAACACTAATGTTTTGGGAGGTATTCTTATTTCCTTTGGAAAATTCTAGCACTACTCACATGCATATGGCTCTCCCACCCCCCAAATCTGTTGCTCCAACAGAATACACCATTTGGACATGCAGAGATATGGGTGGCTCCAGAGGTGGCATCGCTGGCTCTCCGACATGAGCTTCCTGTGCAAATCAGTTCCACGATCTCTACCAATGCAACATGAGAAATCTTGGGGGAACCTGCCTTAAACGTGGCAAAAGGAGACATTCTCTGGTTCTCCAGGTTGGCCTGGTGTCCAGGCAAGTGTGATAGGCCCTGCTGTCTGTTGTCTGCTGTCTGCCTCACTCAGGAGAAGGCTTGGGGTTCAACTTGAGGTTAAAAGCCAGGAAGGTCCATGAGCCACCACCTAACTTCACCTCCCTATGCAGCCTAGTGTAAAAGGGAGTCCCCAAGATACCTGCAGCCACCATTCATCTAAGGCAATTAAAGGCCACTAATTTGCTATGTGAAGCAACTTGGGGACAAGCAAAAGAGGTAATGATTGTGTTTTGTATAAATGATTTCACTGACCCTCAAAAAGTGAAAGGGATTTGGCATCTCGGCAGATTTTAGGGCTTAGGCCTTAAGCCTCAAGGCCTCTGGCCTGACTGGCTTAGTGTCACACTGCGGGGATGTCAGAGGCAATGTCTGCAAACCAGAGACAGGCAAAACACATTGAAGTACAACAGGCACTGCTGAGGTGCAAACCAGCCTACCTGTAGAACAACCCCAAATAAGGAAGTGGGATATTCTGATCTCCAAAACCAACACCACATCTATAAATTGACATTTGTCACTTTGCAATGGTTTCCCATTTTAACTTGATTGATTAAAGTCAAGGGTGGCAAATAAGAGCTTTGCTTGGCTGGAGAAGTCCCCTCAGACAGCTGACTGTGGATGCTGCAGCGGAAGTGGCCCACAGCTTGCTAAATTCCTGCACAAATAGACTCATCCTTCCACAGTTGGAAGGGAGAAGCCTCGTGGAACTGCAATGTGTTCAGCACTTGTCAAGAAACAGCTCCTTGCTCAGTGGCGTGGGACTACAGTGAGCTGCTCGGACCTCTGCCTCCCAGCAGCTAGCCCAGAACCCCAAGCCAGCAGTCCCAGTAACCTCCATTAGTTATTTATCAAATGTGTCCTGCTCCCTGCCTGTAAATCACATATCAGCTTGTATACTCATTAATTCCAGCTCCACATCAGGTTCCATTAAAATAAACACCTACAATCCAAATAAAACAAGTGGCTGAAAATCTATTAGAGATTTCTCCATCACTTGATAAACAGAAGAGAACTCGATTTCAATTGAGGTCTGCACCAAGCACTGAGGAAGCAACGAGGAAGCTGGGACGAGAGGGGAGGAGAGAGGGAAAGGCCTGTCTCCCATGGAAAATAGTTCTGTTCTGGACACAGCAGTCACTCAAGACACTGTAGCTGGACCTGCCACTGAGGGCCACCTACCCTCATTTGTCATCTGGAAAGGAGAGGCACAGAGTTATTTGGCTTCCATCCACTGGAAGGTTTATTCTGCTGCCAGTGTCAACCTAAGAAGGAGCAGGTGCCTGGCACTCTCAGACGTTTCCACTCATCTTGCTGCACCTTCCCTCCTTCAGCCATTGCTGAGTACTTTACCTATTTGGTTGGCACTTGCTGAGTCCTCCTTGGGGCTCTGTCTGCCCCAGGACACTGGAAGGAAGTGGCCCCATGGGAGTCCATGACTGAGGCACTACTTGGGACTCAGCCAAACATGGGTTCAAATTCCAGCCCCCCACCATTTCCTAGCTGTGTGACCTGGGTGAGGGGCCTTGCCTCTCTCAGCCCCAGTCCCCTCATGTGGAATGTAGATTTACTAGTCTCTGCCTGGCAGGATGGCTAGGAGACTCTGGAGGAACTCACATGGAAGGATGGCAAAGCCCTCTGGATGTGGCTTTATTGGCGTCCAAACTATTTATGTGTGTCCTGAGGCCCCTGAGCCCATGGCTCCTGGTGGGAGTCCCTGCAGTTAACAGTGGTGGAAGGGTGCACAGAGGCAAGAGCTGCCGGGAGCTCTGGGCAGGGAACCGGCTGAAGAGCAGGAGGAAGGCTGGGAATGGCCTCCTGCCACCTTGACCTTGTTAGAGCCCTGCTTCTTATGCTCTGAGGTGCACCCCATGTGGGATTCAGGTCGGACAACCCCACTCCTTCCTGCCTTTGCCAAGCGTTTGCTGAGCTCCTACTTTGCAGTGGGGATCCAGCGAGAAGTAAAACCAACACAGACTCTTTGAGGCATTTCCAGGCCAAGGAGTCCTGCATTATAGCTGCTACACATCTTACTGTGGTTTGGGGGGCTCCCTGCCAGCCTGAAGTCCCTTCAGGTCAGTGGCTGTGCCCTCCCTTCTGTGGGAGTTCCACACCTCATATGCAACAAGTATGTAACACAGGTATAAGTGAGAGGTAAAGCACTTGGCTCTCCTCTTGGGGGCTGGATGGCCGAGAAAAGTTTGTTTTCCACCTCTGAATGCCTGCTTTTGGAAGTGTCAGGGCTGGGCACCAGCATGTGGGCTCTGAGAGGGAAAGCCACGGGCCTTGTCCACACATTAGTGGCATGTTAGTGGGGTGTGTAGGGAAGCAGATAGATATCTGAGTACAACAGAAGGTCCACCAGCTGCAGCAGCAATTGAAGGTATTGGTGGGGCTGAGGGTGGGAAGGCAGGGTGGGGTGGGGGAGAGCACGGCCTCTGAGGTGCACAGGGTGGGAAGGGGACACAGAAACAGGAGGAGGCCGCTGCCATACACCTTAATGAAATGTAAGCTTTTCTTCTTGTTCTGTGGATTCAAAGATTTTGAAGACATCTTTCCTATTTTCTGTAGGAGTATTCCTACCGCAGCTTGACTTGTCCCTCCTTCTCAGGATGCTTTGTGGCCACTCTCCCACCAGCAGTTTGGGAATGCAAACAGTGACAGGAGCCCTGCTGGAGCCCCCTCTACCCGGCTGACTGCCTTCCCACTCGGCCTCAACTAATTTAACTCTGAGAAGGCCCCTCGAACAGCAAGGCTCCCTGGTGAGAGGGAAGGCCTCCACAGCCCTGGGGACCAACCTGGAACTGCACCCCTCGACAACCACAGGGTAAATTCTTGGGCCCAAAGCTACACCCACAAGAAAGGGCGAAACTCTTCTTTCCCTAGAAATCCAATTCCTCAGAGAGAAGGAAAGGAATGTCTACTCAAAGGCACCTCCCACCCACCTCCTCTCCACACAGGTGCTGGGGCCGCCTTATTCACTCTGTGCTGCTACACACCGGATTAGGAGATTGGGTCAAGGGGCCAAATGTCCAGGCCCTTAAATCAGGCAAGAGTTCAGGCCAGAAGAAAGCCACATTCCACCCATTGTCATTTGCACCCCTTTGTCCTGGTGCAGCTGCAGCTCCTCTGTGACTTTGCTGCCTTTGAATCAGCTAATGTGAGTTTCCCCTGTTGTGTTTGGGGTCTGAGGGATCAGTGACAAGGCCAGAGCTGAGGCCATAAGCATGGGCTTGGGGAAGGGGAAGGTGAATGGGCATTTGAGCCACTTTGGAGCATCCAACTGTACATTTCATACACTCACAGTATTTAGTTTTCACACTCACTTTGCAAAGAAGTTATCATTAACTCACTTCCCAAATGGAATAACTGAAGTTCATAGAAGTTAAGCAACTTTCCCAAAGCCACAGAGCTAGCTAATAAGTGTCCAGAGGCTGGATTCTAACCCAGACTGTTTAACTTTAGAATCCCATGTTCTTTCTTCTGCTCTCCCCAATAGCCCTGGGTGGATAATTCAAACACTCCCCATCAAACCTCCTCCGGAGTCTGCGCTTATTTAACACATTCAATTTACCTGCATTTACTGAGCCCCTATACCCGGGCCAGGGCCCAGGTAGCAGTATTATAACAGGAGTTATTTATTGTATCTTTCCCACGATAACAGAGATTTTTGTCAGTGTTGCTTGTTCTCACACTCTAGTGTCTAAAACTGTGCTTCCCAGCCTGGTAGCTACTAGTCATAGGTGGCTATTTAAACTTAAATTAACTAAAATTAAATAAAGTTAAAATTTTAGTTCCTCAGTTGCACTAGCCACATTTCAAGTGCTCAAGAGACACATGACAGCTACCATGGCAGACATAGGACAAGTCTATGATCACAGAAAATTCTATTGAGCAGCTTTGCTCTATCTAGAACAATACCTGGTGCATAGTAGGCATTCCATAGATCTCTCCTGAATATGGCATGAATAAAATGACTTGAAAGGATATGACTTTGATGAATAGTAAATAGGGATATAGCATTCTAGGTGGAAGGATCAACATACCAAAAACATCACTGATTTCTATTTCTGACAATGGGGGACTAGGTAATTTGGATCATTTCCCTCAATGAAAACAACTAGAAAATGTGAACACAAACTATACAAAACAATAAGAATGATATCTTTGGGAAGTTTTAAAGTACAGATAAAATTAAAATACACTAACCATAAGCATATAAGTTGGAAGAGGGAAAAATAGAATTGAAGCATTTAAGGTCCTTTCATTGCCTGGGAAGAGGTAAAGGTACAAATTAACATGAGACTTTGACAAATCATGATGAGCATTGTAATATCTAGGGCAATAGTTCTCAAATGTGGTCTGAGGACATCTGGGGTCCTTCCTCAAGAACCTTTCAGTGGGTCTGAAAGATGGAAACTATTTTCATAATAACACTAAGATGTCAGTTTCTTTTTGCACTCTCATTCTCTCACAAATGTACAGTGGAATTTTCCAGAAGCTACATGACATATGAAATTACAACAAGTTGAATGCAGAAGCAGATGTGAAAATCCAGCTGTCTTCTATGAAGTCAGACATCAGTTTTACAAAAATGTAAAACAATGCTAGTCTTATCACTATGTGTTTTTGTTTAGAAGAATAGTTATTTTTCATAAGACAAATTTATTTGTGTTGACACATAATGGTGTATTAGTCAGGGTTCTGTAGACAAATAAAACCAATAGGATGTATGCATATACATATATGGATATAGATAGATATAGACATATACAGAGAGAGAGAGAAGATTTATTGTAAGGAATTGGCTCATAGGATCATGGAGGCTGACAAGTCCCAAGATGTGCAGGCTGAGTCAGCAAGCTGGAGACCCAGGAGAGCCAATGGTGCAGTTCAAGTCAGAGTTGACAGTCCTGAGAACCAGGAGAAACAATGGTGCAGTCCCAGTTTGAGGGCTGGCAGGCTCAAGAACCAGGAAGAGCTAATGCTTCAGTTTGAGTTCAGAGGCAGGAAAAAGCCAATGTCCTAGTTTAAAGGCCTTCAGGCAGCAGGAGTTCCCTCTTATGAGCCTTATGTTCTATTCAGACCTTCAACTGATTAGGCGAGGCCCACCCACATAGGGGGAGGGGAGAGGGAAGCAATGATCTACTTTACTCAGTCTACTGATTAAAATGCTAATCTCATTAAAAAAAAAAAACTCACAGAAACACCCAAAAAGTTTGCTCAAATATCTGGGTACCCTGTGACTCAGTAAAGTTGACACATACCATTAACTATCACAAATGTATTAATTTTTTTAATTTCAGGATATTATAAAATGAATTGATAAATATTTTAAATTGTATCAGTTTTACTTTCTGACATATTAAAATATGATCATACCTTTAACAATAGATACAATGATCATGAGAATGTGAAGGGGGCCAACAGCAAAGGGAGCATCTGTGAGTGCCAGTTTGGGGGTGGAAGGAGATCACTCCCGCACCCTGATCTTTCATTTCTTCCCCACCAATGTCACCCCCAGAGGCCTAGCCTGGTTCCCTGTGAGCATGAGGCTCCATCTCCAACATTTCTGATGCCGGGCTAGGGGGAAGAATGGAAGGTGTAGAAGGAAAACATGGACCCCTCAATGATATTCCCAGGCACTTCAGCCTAAGAGAGCTCTATTTACCCAAGGATTGTGATTCTTAGTATCATAACAATCACCTCCGATTCTCCTTCCCTCTCCCCTCCCACCAAGCACATTCTCCCTCCCTCCCTCTCTCTCTGTAATAAGCATACACATAAATACATATGTATACAAGCACAGAGGCAGAACCACATGGAGCATTTCAGTCACTCATAGCCACAGTCTGAAGGTTGATAAGATGTTTCTGAATGGAGAGAGCAATGAGATCATTTGCAGTGATGCAGCAGGGCTGCAAGTTTGGTAGTGATGTAGTATGTAATTGTACCAAACGCAATGTGGGCAATAAAATAAGCATTCAAAATGGCTGCCTCCCTTCAGACTGCTGAGCCACGTAAGGGGTCTTAAAGTGTCATTGGCAAAAGGGCAATGCTGCTGAAGTATAAAGACTTTGGAGACAGGAATTCCGATGAGGCCCCCTCTTCTTAGGAGGTTCCAGGTTACACAGCAAGATTGAGGCAGAGGGTACCTGGGGATTCATTTGCTTGGAAGCTGGGACAGTCATAAGGGGCCCTGCTCCTGGGCACAGGTGAGCCCTGTTGTAGACTGTGGGCACAAGTGTTAATTGCCACTGTTGAGAGTATTTGCTTTTTTGGGCTTCAAGCTTACTTTTCCAACATCATAATTTCCTTTGCAATTAATAAAAAAGCTCTTGTATCTAGACAGAGCTCAGCAGTTCACAAAGTACCTCTCCAACCCTCATTGCATCTGGCCCTCTCGACAAACCCTGGGAGTTGGACAGCCCAGCTCTCACTCACAGCTCCATTCGTGGATAGGAAACAGGTCCGGCCAGGTGCCACAACTGCAGAGATACCCCTGCTTAAGAAGGGACTTGTACCCAGGGCCACCTTCTTTTCTTAGCCCCTGTAGTACTTGTCACCTAATCACTAACACTTATGGGACTTTTACCTAAAGGCAAAGCTCATAATCCGAATCCAAAAAACTCACGGGCGCCAACTTACTGTTGTTCTTCCCTACTCTCTCTCTCTCTCTCTCTCTCTCTCTCTCTCTCTCTCTCTCTCTCTCTCTATTTCTCTCTCTCTCTCTCTCTCTATTTCTCTCTCTCTCTCTCTCTCTCTCTCTCTCTCTCTCTCTCTCTCTCTCTCTCTCTCTCTCTCTCTCTCTCCATACCCAGGCCTGGGCTGACAGGCATACACCCAGACCTTTTCTACTTAACTGTGAAGGCAAGCCCGCCATCACTGGCAGTTTTTAGCCTACACCCCAGGCCTCAGCTGATCCCAGGTAACCTCAGTTACCAAATGAACATGTGCCATTTAACGGCTAGATTCTTTCTGGATTATGAGTGATAAAACAAATAACAAATAAGCTTCTAGCACATGCCTGACCAAAATGTGGCCCGCGAAGGCTTAGCAACCACATGCATCGGTGGTCGGGGGACCCAGCAGGCATCCTGTCAGCCACAGCAGCCTGCAGAAGAGATGTGTTTGTAGCAGATGAGGTGTCAGGGGCCTGGGGCAGGTGGAGAGGGATTATGGTGGCTGAACGGTGACACAGTAGACCACCTAATACTTTTATAAGGGGTTTAAAGCCAAGCTTAGCTGCAGCTCAGGTAGCAGTTCTTCCGGCAAACCTTGTCTGACCACCTGTGCCTCCCCCCACTGCACAGGCACAAGAATTCACGTAGGCACACACATGCCTACAGGTGTGCCCAGAGGCACCCCCACTCTCATGCACATGGGCACACACACTCGTGCACACACACACTCCCATATGCCAGTAGTGATGGGCACCTCTCTTCTGTTTGCTTATAGCCGGGCTTCCCCCATCAGATCCCTTGGCCCACTGGTGTAGAAAAGCCCATCCACAGCACAACTGCCCTGTCTCCCTTCTGAAAAAGGCCCAGAGACGGGGATTTCAGTGCACATCTCCCAGGCTCCAGAGCTGCAGAGAGAGAAATGCTTCCATGCACTCATTCAGCCCCCCTCCTGCTGTGTTCCACTACCCTGGGGCACAGTGAGCCCCTGCTACACCTCCCCTTGTCCAGGCAGGGTGACTAAAACTCAGATTTTCTGCCTCCATGCCCTTGGGCAGCCTCTGCACCCCCTCCATACCCTCCTGCGGCAGCTCTCTCTCCTTGTCTGAGAGCTGTCCTTCACTGGGGTCCCAGGCCTTGGAGCGAAGGTCTGTCCCAGGCAGAACATTGCTCCAGGACCTGGAATCCTCTCTTACCCAGCCCAGCCTGGACTGAGTGGTTGGCTTCCCTTCCACAGCTGCTACCCTGACCCGGGAGGGGCCCCATGAGCTCCTGCTCACAGTTGAGCCTAAATGGATGCTATGATTTGTATTGTGCCCTCAAAAGATGCTGAAATCCTAACTTCCAGGACCTGTGAACATGAACTTACTTGGAAATAGTCTTTGCGGATGAACAAGTTAAAATGAGGCCTTTAGAGTAGGCCCTGATCTAATGCTGGTCTCCTTATAAAAAGGGGGAATTTGGACACAGAGAGGGGCAAGCATAGAGGAAAGGTGATGTGGAGACACAGGGAGAATGACACAGAGAGAATGCCATCTGCATGCCAAGGAACATCCGAGGGTGCCAGAGGTATAGAAGGCGAGCCCTGGAACAGATCCTCCCTCACAGCCCTTGAAGGAACCAGCCCTGCTGACACCTTCATTTTGCACTTGTAGCCTCCAGGTGGAGCCTGGCTGGGGTGATCTGGCCTGTGCAGTCCTAGGGGACTGCCTGGAGGTGCTGGGCAGAAGCTGGCTGTGCCGGCCCCAGTTTGATAGCCCCATCCCTCCTTCTAGCCACTGTGAATGGTTCCTGAGGGCCCTGCCCACCTTTTCAGATTATCCATCTGGTCCCTCCTAGTAACCTTCTGATGCTCATAAGCACAACACAAATTCTTCCCATGCTCCCAACCCTCAGTAGCTCCTCATGGCCCCAGATAAAGCCCCAGCTACCTGCCATGGCCAGCAGGGCCTGCCTGGTCTGGCCCCTGCCCACCTCCAGAAATCTGGATGGCATCTTTTGCTCCTCCCTCTGTCTCTCCTTCCTGCTCCCATCCCACCTGTGGCCAAGTCCTGGCCAGTCTCCCTTCCAGCCAGCTTGCCACCTGTCACTCCATCCCCAAAACCACCACTGTGGCCTAAGCCCCGTCTGTTCCCACTTGGATGGCTGAGCCAGACTCCCTCTTGGCCTCTCTGTCTCCAAACTGCCTGCCTCCCACCACTCCCCATGTGGCAGCCAGGGGGATCCTCCACAAACATAAACCTGACCATACCCCTATTCTCCTTTCAATGCTTTGATGGCACCCGGTGGCATTGAGCACAAAGGCCCAGTTCCCTAGCAAGGCCACCAGGCCACGTATGACTGCAGCCCCACCATCTTCTTCCACGTTGTCTTCTGGTCTCCTGCTACTTGCTGCCACTGATCCAGGAAACCTCACAGGCCCCTGGAATGGTGGCATGGGTTCTCCTGGAGGAGGCACCACTGGTGCAGCAGGTAGGTTGGGTAGCCAACGTGGCTCCCTTGGCCACCTACCCCACTGCTTTCTCAAGAGACAAAGCAGGCCTGCCCCCTCTGGCTGGCTGTGCCAGCGGCATTGCCAAGATTTCCAGGGTCGAGGTGGGTGGGGTGGTATGTATAATATTACACTAATTACACCTGGCGCCTTAGGACTATCCCTTGGCCACAGATTCCTACAAAGGGCTCATTGTGCTTGGCTTTGATAGATGGCCTCTGGGGTGGATATATGTGAGTATGTACCTGTTCATGAGTAAATGTTGGTGTCAATTTTGTGTGTGTCTAGGTGTCCAGTTGTGACTATGTGTATATAACATTTGGATATGTATACATACTCTCATATGTGTCATGCGTTTATGTGTATGTACGTGTTTGGGTATATATGTGTGTGTATAGGTGTATGTGTGTATTTGTATATTTGTGAGTGTATCCATATGTGCATATGTCTGTTAATGTGTGTATATATGTGCATGCATATATGTATGGATGTGTATATTTGTTTATGTGCGGTATGTGTATGGATATATGTGTATATATGGGTATATATGCATGGGTGTGTATATGTGTGTATACATGTTTGTATGTGCATGTTTATGTGTGTGTATATATATGTACATATATTGATGTGTGTGTACAGATTGTGGATGTCTATGGGTGTGTGAATTTGCATCTATAACTGGGTTTATCTGCATAGGTATATATGTGGTTAAGTGTGTGTTGGTATATGTATATGAGTGTGTGGGGTGTGTGTGAATGTGTATGGATGTGCAGATGTGTATTTGTGTCTGGATATATGTGCAAGGGTGTGGATGTGTGGAGGAGATACATCTATGTGTCTGGGTATGTATGTGCGTGAGGTGGATGTGTATGGGTATATGGATGTGTGTCCATATCAGGTATATAATTATGGGTGTACATCTATGTGTGTGTCAGATGAAGCTATGCATATGTGTGTGGATGCATGTCATCTCTAGGTGTATCTGCACAGGTGTGGATGTTTGTGTATGTACATATCTTTGGGTGTGTGGATGTATATGGGTGTGTGGTTATATGTCTGTGACTGGGTGTACCTGTACAAGTGTGGATGTGGGGAGGGTGTGGGGGCAGTGTGCACAGGTATGAGTTTATGGACATGTTCCTGTATCCTGGTGTATGTACATGGGTGTGTGGGTGTATATGTATGTTTGGGTGTGTGAAGATGCATATATTTCAGTGTGTTTGTGTCAGGAGTGCAGCTATGTGTGTGGCTGTGTGTTCATATCTGGTGTATCTGCTCAGGAGTGTGTTTATGTATGTCGGGAGTGCATGGGTGCAGAGATGAGGAAAGTGCGTCTATGTGTGTGAGGGTGTAAGGGTGCGTCTGTTCATAGAGTGGTGCATGGATGCTATCTGCCCAGGCTGTGCAGCCCACAGCTCACTGGGCAAGCCGTTTCACCCTGCATTCCTCTTCCTCGTTTTCTACATGTGTAAGATGGGGACAATAACAATTCTTATCTCACAAGTTGGCTCTGACTACTTAATGAGATGAATGAAATCTATTGTTAGTGTTTTCTTCAATTACCCCCACAATTCCTGAGATTCTACCACCTTCCTGGCACCGTGCTTGGTGCTGGTGGTCTCCCAGCTGGCCTTCTCCAACATCAGATCTCCCCGGAAGGGCCCGAATCAACTTGGACTCAGTGAGGACTCCTACTTAGAGTCTGCCTGAAGATGCTGTAGGCAAAGGCAGGGAGGGGTTGCAAGGCCTGGGCCTCCTTTTCTGGGTGCCCTGGCCCCTACCTCCCTTCAGCCTGGTCTGCCCAGGGCCCCAAAGCTAGGTTCATCCCATTAGGGCAGTGATAGCTCCTTAGCCATTGACTTTGATACTCAAGCACGTCAGATGAGGCCAAGCAAAGAAACACTGAATTTAATAAAGCCCAGGAAACCAGGAGAGCTCTCCAACCCAAATCAATCTTCCATGTGTTTTTAATTAAGTTATAGCCCTTGTGATTAAAGAGTGTGAATTTCATTACTGTGACCATTTATCAAAGAGCATACCTGCTGAACCTTTCAAACAGCTTGGGAAGAAGCCTTTTTATTTTCATCAACACCAAGTGCCTTGCTTGTATCTCAACTGACTCATCAAGGCGAATTCTCTTCCCTCCCAAGCTGCAACCCACTCAGTAATGACAAAACCATCCTGCCCCCACATTGCACATCAATAGGTCAAGACAGGTGAATAGGAAACTTCTGATTTTGTCCAAGTGTTCCTCACAACCTCCACCCAGCCAGGCCCCAGAAGTCAAGGTGCATAGAGCAAGGAGCCTGGGCATCCTCAAATGTTGGAGTTGACTTGCCCTGAAAAATGGTATACTTAAAACTTTGCCTTGACAGCTCAATTTGCTACATGAATGAATGTGTGCTGGAGAGGGGAGGGAAGAAGAGACACCATATTGAACCTTAACAATTGAAAGGCAACCTCAGGGAATCTGCCTTTGCTAATTTCTAGGTGTGTGTGTATGTGTGTATGTATGTGTGTGTGTGTGTGTGTGTGTGTGTGTGTGTATGTGTGTTTGCATGTGGTGTATACTTGTGTTCTTTGCGATTTGGGAAATTGTTTTATTAAAGTATTATATACAGAAGAGTAACCAGATCATGTATACACAACTTGATGAATTTCACAATGTGAGCACACTTGTGTAACCAGCACCCAGATAAAGAAACAGAATATTAGCACACTCCAGAAACCCTAGAGCATTCCTCGTGGTCACTAATCCCCTCCAGTAATGACCGCTGTCCTGAGTTCTACCAGTTTTTGCTTATTTTCATATTTTACATAGATAGAATCAGAACTTTCTTTTTTGCGTCCAGGTTCTTTTACTCACTATTATGTTTGTGAGATTTGTATGTAAATATGCCATGATTTATTTAACCATTTTACTCTTGAGTACCTGGGTTGGACAGTCTGAACAATGCTGCTATGAACATTTGCGTACCTGTCTATTGGTGAATATATATATACCTTTCTGTGAGTTGTCATACTTAGTAGTGGAATTGTTAGGTCATGTATGTCTGTTCAGCTGTAGTATACACTGCCATAGTGCCATACTGATTTCCAAAGTGCTTGTACAATTTACACTCCCACCCGCAATATATGAGCATTCTGATTGGTCCACATTCATATATGAGAGTTCTGATTTGCCCACATCCTCACCAACTCATGGTATTGTCCGTCTTTTATTTCACCCATTCTGGTGGGTATGCAGTCATCTTGGGTTGGGTTCCTTGGGAAATAGACTAAAATAAATACTAGTTTTCAGGAAGTTTATTGGGGAGTGCTCTCAGGAACAGTATCTTTGAGGGAGTGTAGGAAGCAGGATTAAGCAGGGAGAGCAGTTGGACTGCAATGAAGTCACATCAAAGACCTCAACCAGGCCCATGGAGAACTCTGGAGCTTGGATGACCCTTCAGAATTGTCTCAGATTTGGGCTGAGGACTGAGCCCTTACACACCATATCAAACAGTCATTGGATGCAGGCTTCCCCTGGGGAGAAGGGGGGTTTCAGGCCAGGCAGCTCTTTTCAGGGGAGGGCAATCACCAGGAGGAGGAATTAGGCTGTGAGCTGCCCATGGTCAACACTCCTAGCACTGGGGAGATGAGTAGTTCAGTCCTGAAGTCAGGGCAAGGGGCGGAGAAGGACTGGAGAGCACAGTACAGGGCCCACTACAGTCGTTGCAATATTGCATTGTGGTTTTCATTTGCATCTCTCTGATGACCCTTGAGGTTAAGCATCTTTTGACCATTTGTATAACTTCTTTTGTGAAATGTTTATTCAGGTCTTTTGCCAAATTTTCAATTGAGATGTCAGTCTTTTGCTTAATGATTTGTAGAAATTCTTTATATAGTTGGATAGTTCTTTGAGATATATCAAATAACTATCTGGAATATATTAATATATTATATATAAGAATTGCTACAAATAAATATGAAAGAGACTGATATCCCAATAGAAAGTGTGACAAAGAATCTGAATATGTATACATATTATAAATACCTTCTCTCTCTCTGAAGATGACCTTTTTCCACTCTTAATGTTTTCATAAATGAAAGTTGTTAATTTAATATAGTGTAATTTATTACTTTTATATGGTTAGTGTGTTTTGTGTCCCATTTAAGGCATGTTTGCCTACTTTAAAGTCATGAAGATGTTCTCCTATGTTTCCTATAAAATATTTACTTTGTACCTTTTACATGGCACCTAGAATTGGTTTGGGTATATGATGTGAGTTAAGACTCACAATATATTTTTTACATATGATTTTCAATTGACTCATACTAATTCATTGAAAAGACAAGCCTTTTCATAAATCAGGTGACCATATGTGTGGGTCTATTTCTGGACCTTATTCCATTCTTTTTCAAATTGACATCTGACTGTCCCTGCTCCAATATCACACTGTCTTATTTATTATAGCATTCTTAATATCTGATAGCATAAAATTTTTTTCTTAAAAGCCTGCTTGAACTTTTATTTGTATTATGTCAAATTTATGTATTAACTTGGGGAAAATTGATATCTTTGAAGCATTTAGTCTTCCAACACATGACTAATGGCATATCCCTCGTTTCATTTAGACCTTCTTTAATTTCTCTCAACCTTTTTTTGTTTTCAGTGTAGTGGTCTTATATGTCTTTCATTGGAATTATTTCTAGATATTTAGTGTTTTTTGATGTTATTGCAAAAGATATCTTTTGTAATTTTATTTTCTGTTTGTTGCTGATATATAAAATGCCAACCAATTTTTAGAATATTTTGACTTTGTATCCTGTTGCCTTGCTAAATTCACTTATTAATTCTAATATTTTGTCTATGGATTCTATTGGATTTATTTAAAAGAAATTTTTTTAGAGATGAGGCCTCACTCTGTCACCCAGGCTGGAGTGTAGTAATGCGATCATAGCTCACTGAAGGCTTGAACTCTGGGTCTCAAGTGATCCTCCTGCCTTAGCCTCCAAAGTAGCCAGGATGTACCACCAGTCATGTAGTTTGTTAATAATAGATGTACTTATTGTATTCTAATGTTTATACCTTTCCCCTACTTTCCCATATTAATTACCTAGATTGGACCTCTGGTATAATGTGGGACAGAAGTGGTGATAGTAGGCAACTCTTTCCCCCTTCTCAATCTATGGGGAAAGATTTCAATATTTCACCATTGATTCTGATGGTTGCTGTAGTTTTTTTGTGAGTTCCCCTTATCAGATAAGAAAATTCCCCTCTAATCTTAGTTTGCTAAGAGATATCTCTTTGTTTTTTGTTTTTTATCATAGATGGATGTTTTATGTTGTCAAATGCTTTTCTGCATCTATTCAAAGGATTGTATGATTTTCCTCTTTTTCTCTGTTAATATGATTAATCACATTGATTGGTTTTCCTAATATTAAACCACCCTCACATGTTGAGAATAAACCTTAATTGGTTGTTGAATTAGATTGTGTTTGCCCAGAAGCAGACACTAGGTCAAGAATTGGAGTAGAAATAGTTTATTTGGGAAGATTTCTGAAAACATCAGGAGACATATGAAGATGAAGTGTTCTGTCTCCATATACATGCATGGGTGGAACAACAAACATGTATGAACATGTATGAATGAAATAAGAATGGGGATATATATATTTATATATATATATATATGTATATGTAAGTAAATGTACCAATAAGTATCATATGTATATACATATTGGATTTGATTGGCTAATATTTTCTTAAGGATTTGTGAAACTATGTTCATGAGAGAACTTGGTCTATAATGTTCATTTCTTGTAATATCCTTGTCAGGTTTTGGAATCAAGTTTTTACTGGAGTCATCAAAAGGCTATGGGGCACCCCAGCAGAGAAGATGGCTGGAGAAGGCCCTGGGGAACAATGGTGTGCCTCAAAGATGTCAGTCCTCCTTGGGAAAAGACCTCAGAGCAGGACTGGAATGGGCAGCACCCACAGTGGAAGCTGCTGGACTAGCCATCTTGGGAAATGATGACCAAGTTCTCTCCACTCTCCATGGGTCCTGTCTCCACACTGGCATGGTGAGAGGGTGGGAACGTCATATTCAGAAAGGTTCTTTCTGTTCTCACCTTCTTATAGGCTTAGGTGAAGCCCCCCAAAGTGATAGCAGATAGGACTTCCCTGAGCTTGGGTAGAGATAACTGTTTCCTTTTTAAAGCTTTGTGGTTGTCTCTGCCATGCCCTGGGAGCTTGTTCTGCCAGTCTCTCCATTCGGAGCCTTGGATGCCCCCTGTACGCCTCTTATCAACTGCCAGACAAACTGTCACCTGCCTTCAGGAAGACTGGCCAGCTGAGGCTGACAATAGGGCCTTGTCCACCAAAGTGACCATGGACAGCAACTGGCAGATGGCACCAATGGCAAGGGGAGCTTATGCTTGCTGCTGTGGCCACTGGCTGTGGTCTCAAGGTGTCTTGCAGAGGAGGGAGTAAAGGATGGTGACAAGCGTAGATTGTTCTAACTGCTGCTCAGAGAACAATGGCTCTGTGCCAAGCACTGTGCTGAGGGCTTTGCACTCACACTCTCATTTGTGTGCACATGGATTTCACTGAAACCGCAACACAGCAGAGCGGGGTGGGACACTTTGGCCAACTAAGGTGCTCACTTGTCAGCCCCTGGGATCAAAAGCCACAATGGCCACCACCCACCCATTGGGACAGGGTGAGAGGAGCCAGTTGGCCTAGGGACAAGTTTAACTTGGAGTGTATTTATCAAGGCATGCCTGGAGAAGGCCACAGAGGCAGGGCTCCTGTAAGGAAGGCGACACTGGGTGACTGAAGTGAGGGGACCTCAGGTTCATAGGAAGGGTGACAAGAACCAGTCTCGGTGCTTCTGCTGGTCTCAAACAGCACAAAATACCATAACATCCACTGTCTTATTGTCCTCCCAACACCCAAGCAGAGGCAGAAACCACCCTCTGCTCATTGGCAAAGCCTCCATGGGGCCTGCGTGGATGCTGGGTGGAGGACAGGAGGACTTCAGGATGAGGGGATGTTGGAAGCCATCAGCTTGAAGCCCCTTGCTTGAGGCTCCCCAAGGCAGGGACTGAGAGCAGGGAGGCTGTGGTCTGTCCTTGGCCCCAAGGGCTGGGACATTTCATCCATTGCTGACTGGCTGAGGATCTTGCTGATTGATTGACTGAGATGGTCTTTAGAGGCAAGGCAGGACCCTGTCAGCCCCACCTCACAGAATCCTAGGCTCCAAAAGCAGGCCCAGGAGGCCCGTGGCCCTGCAGATCTGAGGCAGCCTCTGTCTCACTACAGGTTCCTGTGGAACCAGAGCAAGTATAAGTCAGGAGGGCAGTTTGGGACAACTCTAACCCTCCCAGTGGCGGTGAAAACTGGCCATTTCCCTAGGAGAGAGCAGAGCCCCTTGGCAATTTTCCAGAGCTCTTCTCTCCTTCCTTTGTGCCCAAGCAGCTATGGACATATCAGGCTGGGGCAGAAAGGAATGAATTCTATTTTCTTCCTTCCCTGAGGTACTCTATGTAGTCACAGTAGGCTGTACGGCAAATGTAATGGTTGACAGACATGCAGTGTTTTGTAATGTGAAAATTAAAATCACCAGGAAATATTCACATTATTTTTCTCTCCTCTCCCCACCCCCTCATCTCCCTTCCTCTGTCTCTGTTGCTCTTTGTCTGTCGGCCTTTTTTCCTGGTTCATTTTAAGTCCCTCAAACTTCCTACCTCTGAGAACAACTCTCTGGTTGAGGCTTGGACTTCAGAACTTTTAAAAATCATTGTGAATCCTTAAAGGTGCCTACAAACTGCCTCTCAGGCACCACTGCCATGAAGCAACACAAGAAGTGTCAGCCTCTGAGCCTGGCAGGTTTGAAAAATGTTTATCTCTGAACTCAAAAATCCTAACGAACAATTTGAAGCCATTTCCTTAAGCTCTTACTGTATTCCAAACTTCGGTCAAGTTAAATTTTGTGAAACTCAAACTTTGCATTTTGAGACTCTACTTTTCTCACAATTTAGGGGTAAGAATCTACTTCCATTGAGCACTGACTGGAACAAAAACTTCTCTGAGCTTGCCAAGCTGATCCCCGGAATATCACAGCACTAGTGCACATGCTCTGAGCACGTTTCAGACCATCTGAGCATGTAGATGGTGAGGCGTGTGACTTTTAAGGTGCCCTTCCTACAGGGACATAGGCCACCCACCCCTGCACCTCTAGCACCTGTTAGTGATACAATCGCTAAGGTAGTTTCACATGTGTATTTCATTTCCCCCCTTTTTGCTATTCTGGGCATTATCTAGGGCAATGTCCCTATCTGATTTCATAGGTCAAGGGTATTCCCAGAGCCACCCTCCATGCCCAAGAATGAGCTCCTGGAATGGTGAAACTGGAAAGTGCCTTTGGAGATTATTGTATCAACCTCCCCTTGTTCTATAACTGTGGACACAGGCCCCAAAGGGGAGACAGCTTTTGCAATTTGCTAATGGCTCAGCAAGACTGGGACTCAGGCCTGGGCACGTGGCCACTGTGTCTACATCCAGAGCCAGGTGCCAGCCTGGGAGGAGCCGCATCTGTTTTTGAGAAATTGCCCAGGGCATGACAATGAAAGCAGTGGGTGAGCATGAGGCGGTGTAAGGATGGCTTGTATCTCTTGGTGTACAAATCTCGGGGCCAGGAGGTTGTTCATAAGTCAGTACAGATGCTAGCTTTACACAACAGAGCATTCTGTGGGAAGAGTTGTGGGCAAATTACTGTTTAGTAAATTGAATTTTTAATCCTGTCTCCCATCTATTGCAGCCTCCAGAGAACTCCTTTTATGAAGCTAAGAGTCTTCTTGTCATGCAAATCATCACTCTCTAATTGGCTTGGTTTGTAACTTACATGCCTTCAATTGCTTAAGTGGGCCAGGACCTTTTGCCACCAGTTTTTATTTTAGTTTCGCACAGAGTAGAAAGATGCCCAGGTCAGCTTGCACCTCAATCATACGCTACTGCAGCCTCTGGCAGGAGACATCCCACCTGGACCCTGAGCTGAGCTGGTCGGGCCCTCGCCTCCCCTTCCCTTTACTGAGGAGGCTTCCTGCAGAGCACTTAATCGGGAAGCTGGGAGTGCAGGTGGCACTCTGTACCACTTGGAGCCATCTCTGAGCGAGTGCCCCCCCCATCCTCCACGGCTGGAGAGGAATACCGATTGCATGGTTACTGTGCCCCCTCAGGAGACCGCAAGAGGAAATTAAAAGGCATACACACGCCTGGAATAAAGGGCCCTCTTCTTGCAGCTAATCACCGAAATTGGTCACTGAGTTGTGCCCTCCCCCTTTGGTGAAAGACATGGTCTTTCTCTTGTTCTGTTCCATCACTGTGTTCTTAGAAATGCGCCAGGGGGACTAAGGGGGCTGAGCTTTGCAGGGGCACCCCCACCACTTGCCCTCAAGCCCTGGCTTTCTCCCAGGCTCCCCATGTTTCCCAGTACAAGGTGCATCAAGGGGCATTGATTTGTCCCTTCTGATGCAGGAGAAAGATCAGTCTGGGCCCCAAGGCCATGCAGATGGGAAGAGCAGTCTGGCATCTCTTAAGAATACCTTGTGCAGGGCCCTGTGCAAGTTGCAAAATGCTTGTGCTCCCCTCACTGTACATGCTTCACAACCAGATCAGGGCTCACTGTTGCTATTTCACCTTAAGGACGTGCATGGTCTAAGGTGACAGACATGGCTGTCAGGGCTCAAACTCAGGACTTTAGATCCAGGGCCAGAATGAGCTCTTCCCACCCTCTGTACTTCAGGGCCCCCTGTGACTGCTGTGTGTCTTCCAGTCCACTGGGCAATGGGAGAGCCTGTCTGCTTGCCCTTAGCAAAGTCTGCACAGCCCTGAGGACATAGCAAGAAGAAACATTTGGTGGCTTCTAAGAAAAGTCACTGGGGCTTTGTATAACATTGTGTCCCAGCAGTAGGCCTGGACTGGGCTCATGGGAGATGTCATCTAAATGTCTGCTGAAAGCAGCAGGAGGGAGAGGAAGATTTATTGTCTCCTGGGGGGACCTTACTTTCCTCTACTGGGCCAGTGAAGGTGTTGGGTCTCCTGATGGCCAAGGCCCTATGCTCCGTGAGTTCTGGAGATTCTGTGTAGGCTGTAGTCTTGCCTCCTGCTGTGGCTGTGCGTGAGTAGCTCCAGGAGTGTCCTGTAGGGACCCAGATCAGGGAAAATGCAGGTGGCTTGGCCTGAGAACCTGGGGCTGGTGAGAAATTGTAATAGTCACACTGTAATGTAGTGAATGGTGGTCCTCAAACGATATGTCTACCAGGAACCTGCGAGTGTGACCTTATTTGGAAAAAGGATCTTTGCAGATGTAATTCAGTTAAGAATTTTGAGATGAGATCATCCTGGATTATACAGGTGGGCCCTAAATCCAATGACAGGTGTCCTTATGAGAGAGGCAGAAGGATGTTGGGAGATACACAGGGAAGAAGATGAGGTGAAGATAGAAGCAGAAATTGAAGGTGGCCACAGGCCGAAGGAACACCTAGGGCCACAAAAGCTGGAAGAGGCAAGACAAGATTCTCCTCTGGGGCCTTCCGAGGGAGCTTGGGACTGCTGACCCCTTGATTTCAGACTTCTCGCCTGCAGAACTCTCGGAGAATGAAAAAATGGATGAATGAAAGATTGAATACATTTCTATGTAAATGATATGCTTTTTTGGTTTTAAGCCACTAAATTTGTGGTAATTTATTACGGCAACCACAGAAACCAATACACACACCACAGCAACAGTACTAAGGAGAGGAGGAAGAGGAGGAAGAAGGTCTTATGGAGCATCTCCAAGATTCCAGGTAGGCAGGCAGGCTTGCATTCGATGGCTGCCACAACCCCACGGAGCAGGTACTTCCCTCATCCCGCTGTGCAGTGGGGCAGGCTGGGGCAGTAAGCGGTGACACCAGGGGCGCTTGGCTAGGGAGAGATGGAACCACTCAAGGCCTGCTGGGACCAGCAGAGGTAGGTGGGCACTTGCTGGGGCTGCTGATAGGGCCCTGCTGGCCAGCAGCCTGGAAAAACACTAAGGTTTAAAGAGAGGCACGACAAACACTTGGTTTCTGGGGGTTCAGGAAAGAGGGGGCTCATTCTTGCTCTGGAGCTGGCCCTTCAGGGATGGGACATGCCAGCATAACCCAGCTCCCCTGAGTCCTCAGAGCTGGCTTTGTGGGAAAGTAGAGCCTGTGGCACACTCGGGACCCCTGCTCAGGCAGGCCCAGCTCTGGCGCTCCCCCACCCACTACCACCTTTTCTCTCCTGGATGCATGTCTCATGTCTCTATAACTGACCAGAACTTGGGCATGCCCTGCCTCCCCGTTCCTTCTCTTTTCTCCACAGCCAACCTTGTCAATTCACTTCCCGAACATTTCTGTCATGCCACGCACACTTTCCTGACACTGTCATGGCAGCTACCACTGCTAACCAGGCCTTCGCTCCCCACCAAGGATGGATGGATGCGGTGGCCTCCCATTTGCAACACAAGCATTTCTCCTGCTGGGACAGAGAAGCATCACAGTTTGCTCTTGGCTGTGAAATGGTCAGAGTTGGGAACTAGGGCTACGGGGATGGAGAGGGGGCAGGAAGGAGACTATCACCTGTGACTAGTGGACAAAGCTGCTGTGCTAGCAAAGTGGCTGGCTGCCCCACAGGCCTTTGTCAGTCATAAGTAGGTCTGAATGCAGAGGATTTTCAGAGCTGCATGCTTTTCTCACCTGTTAATGCTGTGATGCACATCACTGTCCATGGGTGCTTTCAATGCCTTGTTGCTGCTTCTTTCTTCCTGGAAAACTGTTATTAAATTACATGCATTTTATCAATCACCCCATATTAAACTCCAGGACACACAGAAACTTGACTTTGGCTTTATGTGCTGTTCAGCATGGGCTTGGTATTCAGGCCTGTTCTATCCATTTGGAACAGCTGATTATCTCAGGTTGCAATAGCCAAATACGCCTACAGTTATTTTTTAAAATATCTTTCTTATTAAAATCCTTGCAGGAAAAGTGACTTTTTATTGCAAGCCAAGACTTCTCCAGTCCTTAGCCCTTTGGTATGTTCTTAGAATATAGTGCTTGGCAGAGCACAGGACGTGGCACTAACATCACACCCTCTGTCCCATTCTGGCCGGCTTATTCACATGGCTGGCACCTTCCAGAAGGTAAGTTCCTTGAGGGCAGGGATTCTGACCTTTGTACTGCTGCACCCCTGATATCTAGTGTATAGTAGGTCTGGCACCTAGTAGGTGCTCCATAAAGATTTCTTTATTTTACTGAATAAGTACATGTATGAATTCATTGGGAACTGAGGCTCAGAGCAAGCAACAAGCTAGTAGTAAAAGGCAGAAGGAGAAATGGAAAGAACAAGGGCAGGTGTGGAAGAGGCAGGGAAGAAGTAAATGGAGGCCTAGGGCAGAAGAGGGCAGGGTACTCTGGGGAGATGAAGCAACCAGGCTAGGGTAGGGCTGTGTGTGAGGAGGCTGGGGGCACAGGGAGTAGATGGCTGTAGCATGCATCTCACAGGCACCAGGGTGCCTGCAAAGGCTTGTGAGCAAGGGTGTGGGTCCTTATTTGGAAAAAGTGTCCTTGCATATGTAATTTAGGCAAGGATCTTAAGATGAGATCATCTTGAATGATCTGAGTGGGCCCTAAATCCAATGACAAGTGTCCTTAGAAGAAGAGGAGAAGATACAGACAGAAGAGACACTCAGAGAGAAGGCCATGTGAAGATGGAGGCAGAGACTGGAGTGATGTGGCCACAAGCTAAGCAATACCAGGAGCTGCCAGAGGCTGGAGGAGAGGAGGAAGTGTTCTCCCCTGAGCCTTAAGGAGGAGCCTGGTTCTGTTGACACCTTGATTTCAACCCAGTGATACTGATGTCCCACAGCAGGCTGTGCGCTCTTCCTCATCTATTAATAACACGAGGCCTGGCACCTCCAGAGGACTCAATAAACATTGGCTGAGTGAATAAGTGGGCATTACTGCCAGGGGTCTGTGGAGTCATGTGTATACCAAGCACTGTCTGTAGATGGATCAACCTTCCATGTTTCCATGTCTCTAGGAGCTGGTACATTAAATGAAAGTTTCATTTGACAGCAATGCTGAGCTCAGATGGGCTGTTTGTCCTTTTGTGTTCCTTGGTCACCAGATAGTAAAGGTATTGCTAGCTGCTGTTATGTGGGGTCTGCAAAATATCTTGATGTTGGAGAGGAGGTGAGAAGGGCAATAAGGCAATGAGACCAGCCCTGTGGCTCTTCCTTTCCATCACTGTCTGTTTCTAGGCCAAATTGGAGTGGTGCCAGGACAAGGCCTTCAAGTCCAATGCAGCTTCTCTTTAACCAGGACCCTGAGCAGCCCCCCTTAGCCAAAGGCAGCTCACCACTGGGCAGACAGTGGTGGTATTGGTGGCCATAGGGAGCCCAACTGGCTGGGAATTGTCCAAGAAGTCTCTGATCCTCATCTTCAGTCCCCTGGTGACAAGGCAAGTTTATAATCTGTCTGCTGAGAGGAGTCTAGTCAAATAAACTTGTTCCCAGGAGCTTTCCTCATATCCTGTTTGGAGGCATCTTTGCACTCCACCCAGGGTGATGTTTTGTAAGTTTCTCATCCAGTCTTCCTTTCAGGTACTGGTTCCAGGAGGGAGTGTGAACATGGGCTTAGAGCTGCTGGTGCCCTGTATAGGACAAACCAATGTGCCCCCTAAAGAGAAATGACTTGGGCAACTTGCCTTAAATAATCTGGAAGTGAATCTCATTTCTTTATTCATTAGGAATATTTGCACCTAAGTAGCCTCTTTGTTTCTTGAGATTTCTGTCTGGAGCCAAGGCAGGTGGGCTGGGGACTGACAGGGCCAGCTCCGGAGGGCGGGCAGTGGAGGTCGCCAAGTGGTGATGTGCCTGCCCAGCTCTAGAGATGTGCCTGGCCCAGGAGCTGCTGAGCCTTGGTTTGCCTCCAGGGCCCTCTTCACCCTCAAGGCATCAAGGCTGATCTCTGGGGCATTTTCCTCCAACCACTGAGGGCAAAGCTAAGGATCTGGAATCAGGCAGCTCTAAGATTGCCTCATGGCTTCTTCAGGGACTGGCTGAGTGGCTGCAGACAAGTCCTGTTCTCACTGGCTTGCCAGTCAGTCAGGACGGGATGCTAAGAGGAAAGGCAGCGTCACAACACAGCTGACAGGAGGTGATAGGATTAAGGCTGCAGGAAGCTTTGCCAACTTGAAGGTGAGGCGTGGGGAGGTGGGCTCTGTGACAGGCACTACTGGCCACTGGGTCCACCCCCAGCTGTTCTGGGACCAGAGGAGCCCCTCTCAGGCAAATATTGTGTGAAATGAAGGCCAAAGGAAGAAGAGTGCCTGTCATTGGCACAGTGCTAACTCAATTTCTCTCTTGGAATATTTGTTAATATTTTTGAAAGGGGTATAAGCTTCTTTAACATCTCCCTGAGATGTTAAATTCCTGTTGGAATTTCATTCAATTTCTTGTTTCACAGCCTTCTTGTCCTGAACATATATTTGCTGATGTATCCGGCAAGACGATGAAAAAAAGTGGTAGTGGTGTTGGAGGCAGAAGCTTCTATACAAATTAGCTATAGTTGCATTCAGTTTGTTTTAGGAGCATGAAAGGTTTAAACAGCAAGTATCTAGATTACATGGATTAAGTAGATATTTTAAGTTTAAAAAACCCCCAAAACAAGAAAATAAGTTGGTACAATACAAAACTCAGCAGGTTTGATATTCTGCCACAAAGCTATTAAAAACATAATTACAACATGAACACCAAATTGATTTTTATGCATAAATCAGAGCTATCAAAGGCATATGTTTGCTTTTAGATCATAATGAACATAAACTTAGACATGAGCTATGGGCTTGAGTTTAGCTCAGCTAAACCTGAGCTTTAATCAGGCTCCAGGGCAGGGTGGGCCTGGGCTGTGTGACAAGGCCTTGGCCTCCACTGTGGCCACGGCCAGTGGTGCTTCCTTCCTTCCTTCCTTCCTTCCTTCCTTCCTTCCTTCCTTCCTTCCTTCCTTCCTTCCTTCCTTCCTTCCTTCCTTCCTTCCTTCCTTCCTTCCTTCCTTCCTTCCTTCCTTCCTTCCTGTCTCAGCTCCAGCGAGAACAGGATGGAGCAGACAGGGATTGGGTGCCATGAGTGAGTAGCAAAGGAGACCATTAGTGTTCTCAGATCCCAAAGAGAACCCTGCCAGAAACTGAAATGCACATTGCTTGGTCCCATTCCTTCTACTTAAGTTCTGAGATGCCTGAACTCTACACTCACTCCAGGAAGAACTCAGTTATGTCTACACATGTCCTTAAACTGTCTCACATTAATAAGCTGCAGAGATAGGAGCCAGTACTTCTAAACCACAAGCAGACCATGGCAAATTGTTAAGATACTTATTGATAAGTATCCCAAAATATCACCATTACAGCAGACTAAATACAAGGGCATCTGAGATGCAAACAGCTTGTAGTGGAAATTTCTTAATATTAGAAAACTTCTCAGTTTGCTTCCAAAAACTAGGTTTGGGCACATGATAGTCTCTGAGTCCCTCCCAGAGCCTAGTTCGCATGCCTCACCACAGCCTGACCCTTTGATTGCTTCCCTCTCACCTGTCAGCTTCTTTGGGGAGGCAGTGGTAGGATCAGGATGGACTCAAGCTGGAATGGCCCTCCCTCAAAAACAGGCTCATCTATTCCCCCCCCCAAACTCCACAGGGGCTTCTCACCGAGCCAACATTGGTCCCCCACCCCTAGCAGTTGCAGAGAGAAAGCTGTGACAGGGTGGTCTGCACCTGTTCAGAAGAGGAACATCACTCTGAGAAGAGGCAGAGTGTAGCCCTTCCCATGGGCACTTCAGGGGCTGGGGCAACTCCACCCTCAACTGCATTTTTCTACGTATAGGAAGGAACCCCGGCCCTGGCTTTGGCTGCAGCTTGGCCGCTCTGTGTCTGGTGCCCAGCACCTGCCACAGCTGCTGAGGGTGGGGGAGGAGTCTACTTTCCCAGGTGTGAAACACTTTTTCAATTTTCTAGCCACGTTTTTCACCAGCCTTTCCTGCCCTTTGCTTATTACCATGTGAGCACAGTGACTGAGACCTTGCAAGCTGACAGGGTGTGGGCAGGGTGATGCCCACTGTCCCTGAGGGCATCTCAGACTGAGGTGGGGGGGCTGTACCCCTCAGGCTCCTGCCCTCTGCAGTCCTGTAAAGATCTGTGACTACTGATTATTTCCCACTTTCCAGGTTGGAAATACACCAACTCTCTTTATCCAGAGATTCACGACTGTCCCTGGAGGGTTAAAATATAAATAGCAGTTTCTAGCCACACTAATAAATAGATGAAGTTAAGCAAACAATTTATCAGCTGTCCCCACAGCCCCTCAGCATACCCGTCTGCCTGCCTGCCTCATTAATGTGCCCACCGCTTTCCCTGGGCATGCTCTCATTCTGCAAAGGCTGGGAGAGAGGCTGGCCAAGTGAGTCTAAAAATAAAATGAACAAGAGGCAGAAAACAAGCTGTCACAACCCAAGCAATGAACACTGTCAACCCAGGGACAAACCCTCAGCCCCAGGAGCCCACACTGGGTTGTCTGTGAGAGGCTTTGGTCTCCCTGGGCTCGCCAAGGTGTGCCCAGACTGGTGGTACCCTCGAGGGCAGAACAAGCTGGGGTAGTACCCTTTATTACGCCCATCGTTGGGGGAGAGGTGGGGACAAAGGGTTGCACGGCTGGGCCTGTCCCCTGTCATCCCCTCCAGGGGTGTGGCCTCCCATCCCTGTGTAGCAGGCAGCAAAAGCTGATACCGGGTATCCCAGGGGGCCCAGGCATGCCTTGAGCCTTAGGCAGGTCAGTCCCTGGGAGACTGTGAGAAGGGAAGGTCGGGCCTCCCAGGTCAGACAGGCCCCCAGTCTATGCTGCTGACAGGTGGAGAAACCCAGGCCCACAGGTGGCAGGGCTGTGCCCAAGGTCACATACAAGTCCCAGCCAGCGGAGGTCCCTGTGTCCTCTGCCAGGGCTCTCAGCAAGGCCTTCCCACATGCTCTGGGCTCCGGAGGAGCCACAGCCAGGGCCAAGGTCACCAGAAGTAACCAGTTTAATGTTGGGATCAGGGTGGGACATTTGCCTCTCAGAGACTCTGTTGGCCTGGTCTGAGTGACCCTGCATCCCTCTCCAAAGATCACCCGGTGAAGGTGGCATCTGCCGAGCACACGGTCCCTGAGAGCATAAGACACATCTGAGAAGCAGGTGCCATGGCCCTGAGTTGGCCCTGATGGTGTCTGACCAGGCTTTCCCAGTGGGTGCCCAGGGAAGCCATGGGAATCCTTCCCTCTGTCCCTACCTCCCTCCTTTCCAGGCTGTCAGGGAGATGCAGGGACAGGGCCTCAGCTCTGGGTCCCCTTTGAGCTCTCGCTTGAGCATCTGTGTGTCTCCCTTAGCCCTTCTAAGGAGTGGGCTCCTCCTCACAAATGGGAGGGTACTGTCATGTGCAGGCTGGTGGCTTCCTCAGCTATCCCTGCTCTGGGCCACTCTGCAAAGGACAGCAAGTGAGACAATGGTCGCTGGCCCACAGGCAGGCCCCTGGCCTGGCTGATGCATGCATAGGGCTGATGTAACATGTGGCTCTGGTGGCAGAACCCCACTCTGCCACGGCACAGAGGTGGGTGGCTCTTTGTCCCCAACATGGGGGCAGAGAGACACGCTGTGGAGACTCAGCATGCAGTCCAGGCAGGCAGGCTTCTCCCACCGCCAAGCCTTGGGTGTCCGGGGATGGGAGCCATGGGGGAGGTGGAGGTTGGCTTCAGGGATTGAGAGAGGTTTGGCCAAACCAGAAACTACAGTGGGGTCCTGGTGGCTGTGGTGCCAAAGGAGGGGGTTGGGGTGGGGAGAGGACTGTCAGTCCTTTGGGCTGTAAGCACTGCCTCTCCCTCAGATCCAGAGTTGTGTATACAGCAGCCTGATGGAAGTGTCTAGCTAAGCTCCTCCTTAAGCTCCTCCAGCCAACTATGGCCAAGCCTGAGCTTCTGTCTCTACCCTCCTCCCCTCTTGTCCAGGGAAGCCACTGAGGAGATGCCTGGGGGCGTTTCCCAATGTCTGCCTGGAGCCCAGATCTATCTTCCCAACTCCTTTCCTAAACCCTCCTCCAGGACAACTCATGGGCTGGTTCATCCAACAGGCTCTGCAGCTTTCATCTTCCACCTCAGTAGTCACCTCTGCTTCCCACCTCAGCAGAGGCACCACCAGCATGGAAAGTCAAGGTCCTCACACCCCTCCTTGGTCTTCCCCCTCCCCCCTCAGCCTTTCCCCTCCTTATCACATCTTCACATCCCCACATCCCATCCTCTCCACTGATGGCAAACTCTTGACGTCATCAACCTCAAACACATGGAATGGCTTTGCCAGGCCTCCCTGGGGTTAGCCTCCTGCTTTGGACACTACTACATTCATGCTTTTCGAGCAAGCAGTGAAATTCAATCAGTCCATAGGAATAACTGATTACTAGGTTGTTTGACATATTTATTTTGTTTTTCATAACCAGTCTTGGTGGTTTTCTAGTCACAAGTTGTTTGTTCATAGCCCTATTCCTTAACATGCTTCCTTTGTGCAGGCATTGCTTCTGTGTCAGGAATGACACCTAATGCCACTGGGCTCCCATAGACCCCACTTAGGCAAACCAGAAAGGGCAGGCCAGCTGGGCCCTTTGGAATGAGGGCTTCCCTCCCAGCTGCCTGTGAAAACTGAGACTTGCTTATGAGGAGAGTGGCTCTGCCCATCTGACTATAGCTCTACCTTTCCTTTTAGCTTTTCTGGAAGGGAAGTCTGGAAGGAATCTGGTCCTTGATTTCTTTTTGGCCTCTTCATAATGACATACCATCTTCCTAATGCAAAAAGAAAAGATCAGGAACCAAACCCCAAGCCTTGCCTGTGAAAAGGCTGTGGTTCTGGTTCTGCATTCTGAAAAGAGCTGCTGACATCTAGAAGCAAACAGTCTGCTGAGAGACAATTAGGCCAGGCTGGCTCCCTGGACTTCCATTTCATTCCTTTTTAACTGCCTCAGTTCCAGCTGAACTACAAACCCTGGGAGGTGAAATTGAACCCAAGGATTTCCCCAACTATCTGGAATGAAGCTTTAACTTCTATAATTAGAGTCCTAGAATGTCGGGGCTGCAGGGACTCTTAGGATCAGCTGGCCTGTCTCCATCATGGGACTGACAGCTGGGCCAGGAGGCCCAGCTTGGGGCCCGTCCCCTGCCTCCCTCCCTGCCAGAGGCCTTCCTGTTACACCTCTGCTACCCTTTCTTTCTGCCAACACAGTGGGTGCTCAATAGGTACTTGGTAAATGGAATCAGAGCTATTCTTCAGTCTCCTACTGTATGAGGCTCAGATCTGGCAGGCAGGCAGACTTCTCAGGAAGCAGATGTCAATTTTTTTTCTCTAGAGGCCTCAACACCTGCAGGAAAACATACAGCACTGCCACCTAGCTTTGAAAGCTCTCGGTGGTCTGGTACCAACCTTACCTGGTACCATTCTCCCTTAGTGTCCTAAGTTCCTCTATACTGGGCAACTATGTTCCCTGAGAACATCACGCAATTTCCCATACATGGGTCATTGCTTCAGCTGTTCCCTTAGATCAAGATGCCTTTCAGTTCCAGCTACCACCCAGATCCTTCTCTTTTGGCAAGGTCCACCTCCAGGATTCTTTCCTCTGTTAGGCATTTCCAAAGAGAGCTCCATTAAGTTTCCTCCTGCCTCTCCCCACTATTCACTTATTTATTCAAAAGATATTTTCATGGGTATCCACCACGTGCCAAGCACTGTTTTTGTCACAGGGGATACAGCAGTGAACAAGACAGATAAAAATGTCTGCCTTCAAGGAGCTGACATTCTTGTGGTAAGAGAGGTAAACAAGATAAGTAAATTATGTAGAATTTTAGAGGTGGAATTAACTTCTCCTTCTGCATTCCCTGTGTTTTCTTAACCCAAGTGGCCTTGTGGTATAGTTACTTTGCATTCCTGTCTTTCATAAGGAGTGAGCCCCCTGAGTGTACACAGCCAAGGTCTGGTCTTCTCTGCAGCCCCTACATCACCAGGCAGACACTTAAGGAATAAGGCTTGTGAAATGAATGAGTGAATGGATGAGAGAGTGGATGTGCAAGTGGATGTATAAGTGAGTGAATGGATAAGTGGATAAGTAGGTGAGTGTGTGAATGGATGAGTGAATGAATGAATGTATATGTGAATGAATGGATGAGTGAGTGGATGAGTAAGCATGTGTGAGTGAATGAGTGCATGAGTAAGTGTGAGAGTGACTCGATGAATGAGTGTGTGAGTAAGTGAATGTATGAATGAGTGAGTGGATGAGTGAAGGAGTGAGTAGATGAATGAATGAATGAGAGGAATAAGTATCTAGGCTCAGAAGACTTATGAGTTTTGGCTTTTCTGAAACACAGTTTCTACATTTGAAGGTAGCGTGGATTAAGCATAGGATTTCTGATACCCAGGATAAAAGTCTCCCTTGGTGCTCACACCACAGAACAAATGAGAGGCAGCTACAGAAACTCAACATGTCAACTTCCTGGCTGTGCCACAGTTTTACCTCCTTTGACTGTGGACTCTGGAGGTCTTTCAGGGGAAGATATATCCAGGGCCACCCAGGACATGCTCACATGCTCTCACAGCATCTTTGATTTCTTCTGCAAACATCAGTAGTACTTACGAATAATGGCAGGCTTTTATATTATTAAAGAAAAAAAATCAAACACCAACTCCTCCCAGAACCCATTCTTTACTAAATATATGCTGGAATTAACTAGTTATTATGTTACCAAATCCCCTTTAATTATTTGATTAAGCTTTTCATACTTTTAACCAAGTGAATCTTTTCTTAAATTTTAATTTTATTTGATGTTTAAGAGATTAAGGGAATGATTTCATGACCTAAAATGTGAATGGCTTCTTTTTAAAAATCCAATTGGTGGTGTAATTGAGTTACAGACACTCAAGACTTTCAGTCTTTTTATTAATACAACATAATCTGCTATGGGACTTTATTTTCTCATAGGACTTGGTTTATCTGCTCTATATACACATTCAGTCTCTGTAAGTATGCTTTTGGCTTTTCAGTAATAATGTTAGAACTGAATGCACTATCAGGCATCCTCAAACTACGGCCCGCAGGTTTGCATGCGGGCTGCCCAGCACATTTATCTGGCTCGCCTAGCACATTTATCCGGCCCTCCGAGTGTTTTTGCCACCGCTGTCTGTCCTGCTTAGCAGCCCACTCATCTCGAGCCCACAGTCCGCACTCTCCAACAATCTGAGGGACAGTGAACTGGCCACCTGTTTAAAAAGTTGGAGGACCCCTGCTTTAGTGCATATCAGCAGAGGTAAGAGATTGAGAGGAAGGTTACTACATGTATTTAATCATACTAAGCAAACAGAAAAAAGAACATTTACATGTATTTACAAGCATTCAAAGTACCTTTTGGAAATGCTTAGTTCATAGGGTTCCATGAATTAGCCCAGGGCTAGTTGTTTTATTTGAAGTTGGAGAGAAAAAAAAATGGCGGAGTAGGGGTGCCCTCCTGGCTCTCTGCTCCCAGAGCGAAAAGTGAAGAAAGCGGATAGCCACACTCGAGCGATCTGCACTTCCATGAGACCAGCTTTGCAAGCCTGCAGACATCCACCAGGAATCGGAGGGATAAGACCATTTGCAGCCTAAAGCAAAGGTGAACCGATCATTCTTCCGCAAAACCCGGGGATTCGGAGGCACACATCAGGGAGGGAGCGAGGCGCGGTTTAAACCGCCAGCTGGCAGTGGCGCCAGCCTTACCCGGTGCTGATAAACACCCCCTCCCACACCGAGCTCCACTTCCACGTAGGCCGGGAGGTGCCTAAAGTTGGTGAGAAGTGGCAGCGCGGGACTAAGCCGTGTGGAGAGGAGACTAGAGCAGGGAACGCGCTGAGTTCTCCAGAGCACACAGCTGCCGCAGTTTAAGGTGGGGGAGGGTCCTCGCACAGCAACCGCTCTCCGCATTAGGAACCAGAGCCCACTCGAGCATCTCCCTGCAGAACACTCCCAGGTCAAGGTTAAGGGTAGTTTACACAGCAGGAGGCTTCGACTTTGGATATAGAGGAGGTTTGGGATAGCACTGAGAGGTCAGAGTGCGCAAAGTTAGACTCCTCAATCCATTAGAACCCCCCTCCCTCTGCCCCTCCGGCACCACCGCTCCAGCCCCTGCATTCCGGCGCTGACTCGGCATTCCAGCGCTGACTTGGGCTTGGGGTTTGGAGAGGCGGTGCAGAGAAAGTGCTGGTACGCGCCACTGCTCCACCAATTTGATATTGAACCGTCACTTCCTGCACAAGTGGCACTGACTCTGTGCTCAGAGAGTGGACCCTGCCTGGACGGGGTTGTGCTACAGGGGAGATTGCCTTTGGCGGATTTGAGGCAGAGAAACATTGCCTTCCACACTCTCCTGCGACCTGGAGCCCTGCCCTGGGCTCCAAAGTCTCTGTCCCAGCCTTGGGGGTGAAGCAGAGATAGAAACTGTTCTCATTCCTGCCTCTTATCTACACCTGGGTAATTAAAGAGACAAAAGGCAGGGAAAGGTGGGTCCCATTGACTGCCTGCCTGCTTTTGGTCAGTCTCTCCCTGCACAGGTCTCCCGCGCGCTGTGCCCAGAGTGTGGAGCCCGCCTGGGCAGAGCTGGGCCCTGCAGGAGGCAGCCGTCAGTGGTTATAAGGCAGAGATAGTTTACGACCCCCACATCCGGGGATTTGGGGCTAGGCCTTTGGCTCCAAAGTTTGTATCCCCGCCTTGGGGGCGGAGCCGAGATAGAAACTGCTCCCTTCCTGCCCCTTATCTCCACCTGTGGAATTAAAGAGACAGAACATGGGGCCTGGGGGATCTGGCTTCAGGACAATCTCTCACTGCACAGGTCTCCCGCGCTCTGTGTCCAGAGTGCAGAGCCCGCCTGGGGAGGGCCTACCATCCAGGGAAGCTGCCCTTAGCACCTATAAGGCAGAGAGACTTTACGTCTACCACCGTCTACTACCCTCCCGTGTCTTGTGGCTGAGCCTTCTGCTCCAAAGTCTCTGAAACCACCCCCTCCCCCCCCCCCCCCCGCCTTGGGGGCGGAGCTGAGATAGGAACTGTTCTCATTCCTGCTGCTTATCTCCACCTGGATAATTAAAGAGACAAAAGGCAGGGATAGGTGGGTCCCATTGACTGCCTGCCTGCCTCTGGTCAGTCTCTCCCTGCACAGGTCTCCTGCGCTCTGTGTTCAGAGTGCGGAGCCCGCCTAGGCAGGGCTGAGCCTCGTGATAGACTGCCCTTAGTGGCTATAAGGCAGAGAGACTTTACATCCACCACGCTCCAGTGTCTTGTGGCTGAGCCTTTGGCTCCAAAGTCTCTGTCCCCGCCTTGGGGGAAGAGCTGAGATAGGAATTGTTCCCATTCCTACCGCTTATCTCCACCTGTGCAATTAAAGGGACAGAAGACAGGATTCCCTGGGATTGGCTGTGGGCCTGCCGGCTTCAGGCCAGTCTCTATCTGCACAGGTCTTCTGCGTTCACCCTGGAGTTTGCCTGGGCAGGGCCGAGCCTAGTAGGAAGCAGCCTTTGGTGAATACAAGTCAGAGAGACGTTAGGACCCACACACTCTGGTGATTTGGCGCTGGGCCTTCAGTTCCAAAGTTTCTAGCCCCGCCTTGGGGGTGGAGCTGAGATAGGAACTGCTCCCATTCCTGCTATCTATCTCCACCTGTGTAATTAAGGAGACAGAAGACGGGAGGCCGCCGGAACAGCCCAGAGACCAGCAGGAAGGGTAGGGTAACTGGCTGTTTCCCCTCCACTAAATCTCGGACTGCTGGCTCCCCAGCGAGTAGAGAGACCTGCAGACACCACCCCAGTGACGGCTGCCGCCAGAGAGCAACTCCACCTACTGTCTCAGAAACTAAAAAAGACGTGTGAATACCCAAACAAAAACCTAAAGGAAAGAAACAACAATGGATCGACATGGGAAGAAATCAACGAAAGAACTCAGGAAATATGAAGAACTAAACGGAAAACACACCCCCAAAGAGGAGCACCAGCCCCCTAGAAATGGACACCAACCCAAATCAGGCAATCAATATGACAAAAGAGGAATTTCATATGTGGATCATAAGAACACTCACCCAGCTGCAACAACAACTCAATAAGCAACACAAAGAAACCACAAAAAGCCTCCAGGATATGGAACAAAGGTTCACTAAAGAGATCCACACAGTGAAGAAAACTTTAACCGAAGTCCTGGAGATGAAGAATCAACTCAGGGAATTACAAAATACTGTGGAAAGTCTCAAGAATAGGGTAGATCAAACAGAAGAAAGAATCTCAGAGATTGAAGATAACACCTTACAATTAAATAAATCAGTCACAGAGATAGAGCAGAGAAACAAGAGAAAAGAGCAAAGCCTACAAGAGCTGTGGGATTATGTGAAGAAACCTAACGTGAGGGCCATAGGGTTACCAGAAGGGGAAGAAGACAACACTCAAGGGCTGGACAAGCTTTTTGAAGATATAATAGAGGAAAATTTCCCAGGCCATGCTCAAAATCTCGAAATACAAGTTCAAGAAGACCAGAGGACCCCTGGGAGATTCAATGCAAACAGGAAGATGTCACGTCATGCAGTCATGAGACTGACCAAAATATCAACTAAAGAGGCCCTTCTAAGAGCTGTAAGACAAAAGAAGCAAGTAACATACAAGGGAAAGCCAATACGAATAAAACCAGACTTCTCTAATGAGACTTTACAAGCAAGGAGAGACTAGGGCCCCATTCTCATTCTTCTGAAACAAAACAATGCCCAGCCTAGAATCTTATTCCCTGAAAAACTAAGCTTCATATATGAAGGAGAAATAAAGACATTCTCAGACAAGCAAAGTCTCAGAGAATTCACCAAGACAAGACCAGGCCTACAAGAACTACTCAAAACAGTGTTACACAAGGAGCACCATAATAAAAACTCACGAATATAAAAACAATCAAAACCCAAAGATTAAAGGCCAGATAATACAGTGGCTCAAGAGAGAAATCAAAGCAACAATATCCAACCCAAGAGAATGAACAGTAATCTACCTTACCTATCAGTTCTCTCAATAAATGTGAATGGCTTAAACTCTCCACTCAAGAGACATAGGCTGGCTGAATGGATAAGAAAATACAGGCCAAGCCTATGCTGGTTTCAGGAAACACATCTAACCTCCAAGGATACATAAAAACTAAAAGTAAAAGGGTGCAGATCAGTATTCCAGGCAAGCAGAAGCCAAAAGAAGGCTGGTGTGGCAGTTCTAATTTCAGACGATTTAGTTTTTAAACCAACAAAAGTAGTGAAAGACAAAGAGGGTCATTATATAATGGTGAAGGGCACAGTCCAACAAGAAGAGATAACAATCTTAAATATATATGCACCCAACTTAGGTGCACCCAGTTTCATAAAGCAAACCTTACTGGATCTAAGCAAATGGATTAATAGCAACTCCATAATCACCGGAGATTTCAACACCCCACTGACGGCACGAGACAGATCCTCCAAACAGAAAATTAATAAAGAAATAATGGACTTAAACAAAACTCTAGAACAATTGGGTCTGACTGACATTTACAGAAGATTCTACCCAAAATCCACTGAATATACGTTCTTCTCATCAGGTCACAGGACATTCTCTAAGATTGATCATATCCTAGGACACAAAGTAAACCTCAAGAAATTTAAAAAAATAGAAATCATACCATGTATCTTCTTAGATCACAGTGGGATAAAAGTAGAAATCAACCCTAACATATACTCACATTTCTACACAAAAACGTGGAAACTAAACAACCTCCTGCTCAATGATTACTTCATAAATGAAGAAATCAAGACGGAAATAAAAAAATTCTATGAAGAAAATGACAATGGAGAGACAACTTATCAAGTCCTCTGGGACACAGCTAAAGCAGTTCTGAGAGGAAAATTTATCTCCATAAATGCCTATAACCAAAAGTCAAAAAGATCCCAAATAGACAATCTAATGAAACGACTCAAAGAGCTGGAAAAAGGATAACATACCAGCCCCAAACCCAGCTGAAGGAGTGAAATCAATAAGATCAAATCAGAATTAAACGAAATTGAAAACAGGAAAACTATTCAGGAGATTAATAAAACAAAAAGTTGGTTCTTTGAAAACATAAACAAAATTAGCACGCCACTGGCTAAGCTAAAGAAAAGCAGAAAAGAGAAATCTCTCATAAGCTCCATCAGGAATAAAAAAGGAGATATCACAACTGATCCCAAAGAGATACAAGATATAATTTATGAGTACTACAAAAATCTTTATTCACACAATCTGGAAAATGTGGAAAAAATGGATACATTTCTATAAACACACAGCCTCCCTAGGCTTAATCAGGTAGAAATAGATTCCCTGAACAGACCAATTTCAACAGCTGAAATGGAAACAGCAATTAAAAATCTCCCTTGGGGGGTGGAGCAAGATGGCGGACGAATAACACCGCCAGACAGAGGGTCTCTGCAGAAAAGACAGATTCTAGCAGAATCTAGAGGAAAGAAGCAAGAAGACGAGCATACAGCGGACAAGGGCCGAAAGGAGGGGTAGCTGAGACCCAGGGAGACTCCAGTGGAGGAGGCTGCGGAGGAGAACTGGAGGCTGAGACCACCGGAGCAGCCCGGAGAACAGCGGCAAGGGTAGGTGGATTCGCTGTTTCCCCTCCCCTGCATTCGGGACTGCTGGTGGGCTCCCCAGGGGGTGGAGAGAACTGGGGACACCAACCCAGAGATCGCCGCCGACTGCCAACGGTGAGCCTGTAGCAGACGTGGCACCAGGTTCCCAACTCCCTCCGGGCACCTCCGTGTGCACAGACCCAAGCCGCGCGGCAGGCATCATATTGCCTCCTCCTCCCCTCCGCCGACCCTACCTGCGGCAGCCCAGAGGGACAATATATCCACCAGCCGGAGGCACCTCCAGGGAATGGGACCTTCCCGTTTGGGACCCCGCCTGCCTTCCCAGGTGCTGCTGGCACCGTGTTCCCAGGAAAACGGTGCCGACTCAGAGGCTGAGAGACATAGACCCAGCTTGGGCTTCCTGTGGGTGAATTAGGACCGGAAATCCTCTCCCTGGTGGGAATACAGTTTGAACTCTGGGACCCAGAGGTCGGACCTGCGGACCAGATCCCCTGCACCAAGGGCTAGCACTGCCCGTGGCACAGAAGGGTTATACGTGAACAGCCTACTGAGGTCTGTGTGCCTCCAGGGGCGGATCGGCGACCTAGAGGGCAACCCTCCTCCCAGGAGGAGGCCGTGCGCCCAACCCAGGTGGCGTTCCTGTGCAGGGAACCTCCCCGCCGGCATCACAGTCCGGGGAGGCCTGTGGTCTGGCCTGCTGGCAAAGGCCCAGGAGTAGCTGCGGAGTGGGGGAGGGTGGAAAGAAGCGAGGTCCGCTCCAGACTGTGGGTCTCAGACAGCCCCACCCCCACACCCAGACTTTCTGGCTGAGCGGGACTATTCCAGCCCCGCCCTGACAGCTTTCCCTGGAAGCAGAGGCCAGAACTTTGACCCCTGCTAAAGGCCTGAGGGCAGGCTTACCCAACTCAGCTCCGCCCAGAACGAGAGCTGATAACAGGACTCAAAATCAACACCATAGCCTGTTCCTCCAAGCAAACGCCACCTACTGACAGGGACGGCATCTTGCAAAGCCTTTGCACGGCACCCACTGACTCAATATACAGGGAGTGGTCCAATTTCACCCACAGGCACCACCTAACGCCTCAGAAACTAAACAAGGTGTGTGAATACCCAAACAATAACCTAAGGAAAGAAACAACAACTGATCGACATGGGAAGAAATCAACGAAAGAACTCAGGAAATATGAAGAACCAAACGGAAAACACACCCCCAAAGAGGAGCACCAGCCCCCTAGAAACGGACACCGACCAAAATCAGGCAACCAATATGACAGAAGAGGAATTTCGTATGTGGAACATAAGAACACTCACCCAGCTGCAACAACAACTCAATAACCAACACCAATAAACCACAAAAAGTCTCCAGGATATGAGAAAAGAAATAGACACATTGAAGAAAAGTGTAACCGAACTCCTGGAAATGAAGAATCAATTCCAGGAACTACAAAATACAGTGGAAAGTCTCAAGAACAGGGTAGATCAAACAGAAGAAAGAATCTCAGAGCTTGAAGATAACACCCTCCAATTAAATAAATCAGTCACAGAAATAGAGCAGAGAAACAAGAGAAAAGAGCAAAGCCTACAAGAGCTGTGGGATTATGTGAAGGAACCTAATGTGAGGGTCATAGGGTTACAAGAAGGGGAAGAAGACAACACTCAAGGGTTGGACAAGCTGTTTGAAGATATAATAGAGGAAAATTTCCCAGGCCTTGCTCAAAATCTTGATGTACAAGTTCAAGAAGCTCAGAGGACCCCTGGGAGATTCAACGCAAACAGGAAGACGTCACGACATGCAGTCATCAGACTGACCAATGTATCAACTAAAGAGGCCCTTCTAAGAGCTGTAAGACAAAAGAAGCAAGTGACATACAAGGGAAAGCCAATTCGAATAACATCAGACTTCTCTAATGAGACTTTACAAGCAAGGAGAGACTGGGGCCCCATTCTCACTATTTTGAAACAAAACAATGCCCAGCCTAGAATATTATTCCCTGCAAAACTAAGCTTCGTATATGAAGGAGAAATAAAAACATTCTCAGACAAGCAAAGGCTCAGAGAATTCACCAAGACAAGACCAGCCCTACAAGAAGTACTTAAAACAGCGTTATGCACGGAACATCATCATAATAACCCACGAATATAAAAACAACCAAAACCCAAAGATATTAAAGGCCAGATATTACAATGGCTCAAGACAGAAATCATAGCAACAACATCCAACCCCACAGAATGATCAGTAATCTACCTTACCTATCAGTTCTCTCAATAAATGTGAATGGCTTAAACTCTCCACTCAAGAGACATAGGCTGGCTGAATGGATAAGAAAATACAGGCCAAGTATATACTGGCTTCAGGAAACACATCTAACCTGCAAGGATGCATATAGACTAAAAATAAAAGGGTGGAGATCAATATTCCAAGCAAATAGAAGCCAAAAGAAGGCTGGTGTGGCAGTTCTAATTTCAGACGATTTAGTTTTTAAACCAACAAAAGTAGTAAAAGACAAAGAGGGTCATTATATAATGGTGAAGGGCACAGTCCAACAAGAAGAGATAACAATTTTAAATATATATGCACTCAACTTAGGTGCACCCAGATTCATAAAGCAAACCTTACTGGAGCTAAGCAAATGGATTAATAGCAACTCCATAATCGCTGGAGATTTCAACACCCCACTGACGGCACGAGACAGATCCTCCAAACAGAAAATTAATAAAGAAATAATGGACTTAAACAAAACTCTAGAACAATTGGGCCTACAGACATCTACAGAACATTCTACCCAAAATCCACTGAATATATGTTCTTCTCATCAGCTAACGGGACATTCTCTAAGATTGACCATATCCTAGGACACAAAGAAAATCTCAAGAAATTTAAAAAAATAGAAATCATACCATATACCTTCTCAGATCACAGTGGAATAAAACTAGAAATCAACCTAACAGAAACTCACATTTCTACACAAAAACGTGGAAATTAAAAAACCTCCTATTAAATGATTACTTCGTAAATGAAGAAATCAAGACGGAAATAAAAAATTTCTATGAAGAAAACGACAATGGAGAGAAAAGTTATCAACTCTTCTGGGACACAGCTAAAGCAGTTCTGAGAGGAAAGTTTATCTCCATAAAGGCCTATAACCGAAAGACAAGAAGATCACAAATAGACAATCTAATGAAACGACTCAAAGAGCTGGAAAAAGAAGAACAGACGAAGCCAAACCCAGAAGAAGAAGTGAAATCAACAAGATCAAATCAGAACTAAACGAAATTGAAAACAGGAAAGCTATTCAGGAGATTAATAAAACAAAAAGTTGGTTCTTTGAAAAAATAAATAAAATTGACACACCATTGGCTAAGCTAATGAAAAGCAGAAAAGAGAAAAGCTCCATCAGGAATAAAAAAGGAGATATCACAACTGATCCCAAAGAGATACAAGATACAATTTATGAATACTACAAAAACCTTTATGCACACAAACTGGAAAATGTGGAGGAAATGGACAATTTTCTAGAAACACACAGCCTCCCTAGGCTCAACCAGGAAGAAATAGATTCCCTGAACAGACCAATCTCAACAGCTGAAATAGAAACAGCAATTAAAAATCTCCCTAAAAAGAAAAGTCCCGGTCCAGATGGCTTCACACCTGAATTTTACCATACTTACAAAGAAGAACTAGTACCTATCTTGCAGAAACTATTCCACAACATCGAGAAGAACGGAAACCTCCCCGACACCTTTTATGAAGCGAATATTACTCTGATACCAAAACCAGGAAAGGATGCAACAAAAAAAGAAAACTACAGACCAATATCCCTAATGAATATAGATGCAAAAATTTTCAACAAAATCTTAGCTAACCGAATCCAGACACTTATCAAAAAAATAATCCACCACGACCAAGTGGGCTTCATCCCAGGGATGCAGGGATGGTTCAACATACGTAAATCTATAAATGCAATTCACCACATCAACAGAAGCAAAAACAAAGACCACATGATTCTTTCAATACATGCAGAAAAAGCTTTTGACAAAATTCAACACCCTTTCAAAAATAAATAAATGGGACATGATGAAACTGAAAAGCTTCTGCACAAAGAAACAGTCATGAAAGTAAACAGACAAGCTTCAGAATGGGAGAAAATTTTTGCATCCTACGTATCCGATAAAGGGCTGATAACTAGAATATACTTAGAACTCACGAAAATCAGTAAGAAAAAATCAAATAATCCTATTAAAAAGTGGGCAAAGGACTTGAACAGAAACTTTTCTAAAGAAGACAGAAGAATGGCCAACAAACATATGAAACAATGCTCAGCATCTCCAATCATCATGGAAATGCAAAACAAAACCACAATGAGATATCACTTAACTCCAGTGAGAATGGCCTTTATCAAAAAGTCTCCCAATAACAAATGGTGGCGTGGATGTGGAGAGAGAGGAACACTCCTACACTGCTGGTGGGACTGCAAACTAGTCCAACCTCTGTGGAAAGCAATATGGAGATATCTTAAAGCGATACAAGTGAATCTACCATTTGATCCAGCAATGCCATTGCTGGGCATCTACCCAAAAGATCCAATGATACTCTACAAAAAAGACACCTGCACTCGAATGTTTATTGCAGCACAATTCATAATTGCAAGGCTGTGGAAACAGCCCAAGTGTCCATCAATCCAAGAATGGATTAATACAATGTGGTATATGTATACCATGGAGTACTATTCAGCTCTAAGAAACAATGGTGATATAGCACATGTTATATTTTCCTGGTTAGAGCTGGAACCCATACTACTAAGTGAAGTTTCCCAAGAATGGAAAAACAAGCACCACATATACTCACCAGCAAACTGGTATTAGCTGAGTAGCACCTAAGTGGACAATAGGTACTACAGTAACATTGTATTGGGGAGGGGGGAGGGGAGAGGGGAACGGGTATATACATACATAATGAGTGACATGTGCACCATCTGAGGGATAGTCATGCTGGAGAATCAGACTTGTGGGGGGAGGGGGGAAAGGGCATTTATTGAAACCTTAAACTCTGTACCCCCATGATATGCCGAAATAAAAAAAAGAGTGAAAGCAAAAAAAATAAAATAAAATAAAAATAAAGTTGGATTTTCCATTAATTTTGGTCGCTATTTTTCTCGCTGCTGTTGTTTTAATAGGGGTGACCTTTGCCTTCAGAATGTCAGTTGCTTAGTGATCTAATCATATGCTTCATGATGTCCTTATGATCAAATTGTGTTCAGACAGCAGATCCAATCAATAATGCTTATGGGGGCCTGAATGTGGCCCAAAGTCCTGCTTCAACTCTCCAAAGTTCAAACTGTGGGTAGTGTGTCTCTCCTGGTCAACAGCCTGGTCAAGATGATCTGTTATGCAGTCAGGACTGCTGTGATTGATTCTTGGGAACATGAATTGAACCTTTAGAATTGCGTGGTGTAAAACATACTTCTCAACTAGTTTATGGGCATCTTTCATCAAACCAGAATCACCCCACGGTTTCCAGGCTGGAAAGCTTGGCACCATTTTGCAGTCTCCACCCCCTCCTTCTTATAGTGACTCATAACAAACTGCCATCATTTCAGCTTTATCTTTTTTTTTTTTATTTTTTTTATTTTTGCATATTATGGGAGTACAGATTTTAAGGTTTCAATAAATGCCCATTTCCCCCTCCCCCCAAAAGTCTGAGTCTCCATCATGACCATCCCCCGGATGGTGCACATCTCACTCATTGTATATGTATATACCCGCCCCCCTCCCCCCTCCCCCCTCCCACCTGCCCAATACCCTATTACTGTAGTACCTATGTGTCCACTTAGGTGCTAGTCAGTTAATACCAGTTTTCTGGAGAATATATCTGGTGCTTGTTTTTCCATTCTTGGGATACTTCACTTAGTAGTATGGGTTCCAGCTCTAACCAGGAAAATATAAGATGTGCTATATCACCATTGTTTCTTAGAGCTGAATAGTACCCCATGGTATACATATACAACACTTTATTAATCCATTCTTGGATTGATGGGCACTTGGGCTGTTTCCACAGCATTGCAATTATGAATTGTGCTGCTATAAACAGTCGAGTGCAGGTGTCTTTTTTGTAGAGTGTCACTGGATCATTTGGGTAGATGCCCAGCAATGGGATTGCTGGATCAAATGGTAGATTCACTTGTATCGCTTTAAGGTATCTCCATATTGCTTTCCACAGAGGTTGAACTAGTTTGCAGTCCCACCAGCAGTGTAGGAGTGTTCCTCTCTCTCCGCAACCACACCAGCATTTATTGTTTGGAGATTTTTTGATAAAGGCCATTCTCACTGGGGTTAAGTGATATCTCATTGTGGTTTTGATTTCCATTTCCCTGATGATTAGAGATGTTGAGCATTTGTTCATATGTTTGTTGGACATTCTTCTGTCTTCTTTAGAAAAATTTCTGTTCAAGTCCTTTGCCCACTTTTTAATGGGGTTATTTGATTTTTTCTTCCTAATTTTCATGAGTTCTAAGTATATTCTAGTTATCAGTCCCTTATCGGATGCATACGATGCAAAAATTTTCTCCCATTCTGTAGGTTGTCTGCTTACTTTCATGACTATTTCTTTGGCTGTGCAGAAGCTTTGTAGTTTGATCATGTCCCATTTATTTATTTTTGTTGCTGCTGTGATTGCCTTTGGGGACTTCTTCATAAACTCTTTGCCCAGGCCAATGTCTAGGAGAGTGTTTCCAACTTTTTCCTCTAGAGTTCTAATAGTTTCATATCTTAGGTTTAAGTCTGTTATCTAGCGTGAGTTGGTTTTTGTGAGAGGTGAAAGGTGTGGGTCCTGTTTTAGCCTTCTACAGGTGGCTATCCAGTTTTCCCAGCACCATTTATTGAAGAGAGATTCTTTTCCCCAGCGTATGTTTTTGTCTGCCTTGTCAAAGATGAGATGGCTATATGAGGATGGTTTTATATCAGGATTCTCACATCTGTTCCACTGGTCAATATTCCCGTTTTTGTGCCAATACCGTATTGTTTTAATTACTACAGCTTTGTAGTATAGTTTGATATCTGGCATATTAATGCCTCCCATTTTGTTTTTGTTGCCTAGAATTGCTCTTGATATTTGGGGTCTTCTTTGGTTCCATACGAAGCATAAAATTATTTTTTCTATATCTGTGAAGAATGCTGATGGGATTTTAATAGGTATTGCATTGAATCTGTAGATCAGTTTGGGTAGTATAGACATTTTGATGATATTGAGTCTGCCGGTCCACGAGCATGGTATGGATTTCCATCTGTTTACATCCTCTGCTATTTCCTTCCTCAGTGTTTCATAGTTCTCCCTGTAGAGGTCTTTTACATCCTTGGTTAAGTAAATTCCTAGGTACTTTAATTTCTTTGTTGCTATTGTGAAGGGAATTGAGTCTTTGATTTGGTTCTCAGTTAGATTGTTGTTGGCGTATATGAATGCCTCTGATTTCTGTGTATTGATTTTGTATCCTGAGACTTTACTAAATTCATTGATCAGTTCCAGGAGTTTCTTGGTTGAATCCTTGGGGTTTTCTAGATACAATATCATATCATCAGCAAACAGTGAAAGTTTGATCTCTTCTGCCCCTATTTGGATACCTTTGATTCCATTTTCCTGTCTGATTGCTGTAGCCAAGGCTTCCAGCATTATGTTGAACAGAAGTGGAGATAGTGGGCAGCCTTGTCTGGTTCCAGTTCTAAGTGGGAATGATTTCAATTTTTCCCCATTCAGTATGATGTTGGCTATGGCTCTGTCATATATGGCTTGTATCATTTTTAGGTATGTCCCTTCTATGCCTATTTTCTTAAGTGTTCGTATCATGAAAGGGTGTTGAATTTTGTCAAAAGCTTTTTCTGCATCTATTGAAAGAATCATGTCTTTGTTTTTGCTTCTGTTGATGTGGTGAATTGCATTTATAGATTTACGTATGTTGAACCATCCCTGCATCCCTGGGATGAAGCCCACTTGGTCGTGGTGGATTATTTTTTTGATAAGTGTCTGGATTCGGTTAGCTAAGATTTTGTTGAAAATTTTTTGCATCTATATTCATTAGGGATATTGGTCTGTAGTTTTCTTTTTTGTTGCATCCTTTCCTGGTTTTGGTATCAGAGTAATATTCGCTTCATAAAAGGTGTCGGGGAGGTTTCCGTTCTTCTCGATGTTGTGGAATAGTTTCTGCAAGATAGGTACTAGTTCTTCTTTGTAAGTATGGTAAAATTCAGGTGTGAAGCCATCTGGACCGGGACTTTTCTTTTTAGGGAGATTTTTAATTGCTGTTTCTATTTCAGCTGTTGAGATTGGTCTGTTCAGGGAATCTATTTCTTCCTGGTTGAGCCTAGGGAGGCTGTGTGTTTCTAGAAATTTGTCCATTTCCTCCACATTTTCCAGTTTGTGTGCATAAAGATTTTTGTAATATTCATAAATTTTATCTTGTATCTCTTTGGGATCAGTTGTGATATCTCCTTTTTTATTCCTGATGGAGCTTATTAGAGATTTCTCTTTTCTGCTTTTCGTTAGCTTAGCCAATGGTGTGTCAATTTTGTTTATTTTTTCAAAGAACCAACTTTTTGTTTTATTAATCTCCTGAATAGCTTTCCTGTTTTCAATTTCGTTTAGTTCTGATTTGATCTTGTTGATTTCACTTCTTCTGCTGGGTTTGGGGTTGGTCTGTTCTTCTTTTTCCAGCTCTTTGAGTCATTTCATTAGATTGTCTATTTGTGATCTTCTTGTCTTTTGGTTATAGGCATTTATGAAGATAAACTTTCCTCTCAGAACTGCTTTAGCTGTGTCCCAGAGGAGTTGATAACTTGTCTCTCCATTGTCGTTTTCTTCATAGAACTTTTTTATTTCCGTCTTGATTTCTTCATTTACGAAGTAATCATTTAGTAGGAGGTTGTTTAATTTCCACGTTTTTGTGTAGAAATGTGAGTTTCTGTTAGGGTTGATTTCTAGTTTTATTCCACTGTGATCTGAGAAGGTACATGGTATGATTTCTATTTTTTTAAATTTCTTGAGATTTTCTTTGTGTCCTAGGATATGGTCAATCTTAGAGAATGTCCTGTGAGCTGATGAGAAGAACGTATATTCAGTGGATTTTGGGTAGAATGTTCTGTAGATGTCTGTCAGACCCAATTGTTCTAGAGTTTTGTTTAAGTCCATTATTTCTTTATTAATTTTCTGTTTGGAGGATCTGTCTCGTGCCGTCAGTGGGGTGTTGAAATCTCCAGCGATTATGGAGTTGCTATTAATCCATTTGCTTAGCTCCAGTAAGGTTTGCTTTATGAATCTGGGTGCACCTAAGTTGAGTGCATATATATTTAAAATTGTTATCTCTTCTTGTTGGACTGTGCCCTTCACCATTATATAATGACCCTCTTTGTCTTTTACTACTTTTGTTGGTTTAAAAACTAAATCGTCTGAAATTAGAACTGCCACACCAGCCTTCTTTTGGCTTCTATTTGCTTGGAATATTGATCTCCACCCTTTTATTTTTAGTCTATATGCATCCTTGCAGGTTAGATGTGTTTCCTGAAGACAGCATATACTTGGCCTGTATTTTCTTATCCATTCAGCCAGCCTATGTCTCTTGAGTGGAGAGTTTAAGCCATTCACATTTATTGAGAGAACTGATAGGTAAGGTAGATTACTGATCATTCTGTGGTGTTGGATGTTGTTGCTATGATTTCTGTCTTGAGCCATTGTAATATCTGGCCTTTAATATCTTTGGGTTTTGGTTGTTTTTATATTCGTGGGTTATTATGATGATGTTCCGTGTATAACGCTGTTTTAAGTACTTCTTGTAGGGCTGGTCTTGTCTTGGTGAATTCTCTGAGCCTTTGCTTGTCTGAGAATGTTTTTATTTCTCCTTCATATACGAAGCTTAGTTTTGCAGGGAATAATATTCTAGACTGGGCATTGTTTTGTTTCAAAAGAGTGAGAATGGGGCTCCAGTCTCTCCTTGCTTGTAAAGTCTCATTAGAGAAGTCTGATGTTATTCGAATTGGCTTTCCCTTGTATGTTACTTGCTTCTTTTGTCTTACAGCTCTTAGAAGGGCCTCTTTAGTTCATACTTTGGTCAGTCTGATGACTGCATGTCGTGACGTCTTCCTGTTTGCGTTGAATCTCCCAGGGTTCCTCTGAGCTTCTTGAACTTGTATATCAAGATTTTGAGTAAGGCCTGGGAAATTTTCCTCTATTATATCTTCAAACAGCTTGTCCACCCCTTGAGTGTTGTCTTCTTCCCCTTCTTGTAACCCTATGACCCTCACATTAGGTTTCTTCACATAATCCCACAGCTCTTGTAGGCTTTGCTCTTTTCTCTTGTTTCTCTGCTCTATTTCTGTGACTGATTTATTTAATTGGAGGGTGTTATCTTCAAGCTCTGAGATTCTTTCTTCTGTTTGATCTACCCTGTTCTTGAGACTTTCCACTGTATTTTGTAGTTCCTGGAATTGATTCTTCATTTCCAGGAGTTCGGTTACACTTTTCTTCAATGTGTCTATTTCTTTTCTCATATCCTGGAGACTTTTTGTGGTTTATTGGTGTTGGTTATTGAGTTGTTGTTGCAGCTGGGTGAGTGTTCTTATGTTCCACATACGAAATTCCTCTTCTGTCATATTGGTTGCCTGATTTTGGTCGGTGTCCGTTTCTAGGGGGCTGGTGCTCCTCTTTGGGGGTGTGTTTTCCGTTTGGTTCTTCATATTTCCTGAGTTCTTTTGCTGATTTCTCCCCATATCGATCAGTTGTTATTTCTTTCCTTAGGTTATTGTTTGGGTATTCACACACCTTGTTTAGTTTCTGAGGCGTTAGGTGGTGCCTGTGGGTGAAATTGGACCACTCCCTGTATATTGAGCCAGTGGGTGCCGTGCAAAGGCTGTGCAAGATGCTGTCCCTTTCAGTAGGTGGCGTTTGCTTGGAGGAACAGGCTATGGTGTTGATTTTGAGTCCTGTTATCAGCTCTCGTTCTGGGCGGAGCTGGGTTGGGTAAGCCTGCCCTCAGGCCGTTAGCAGGGGTCAAAGTTCTGTCCTCTGCTTCCAGGGAAAGCTGTCAGGGCGGGGCTGGAATGGTCCTGCTCAGCTTGAAAGTCTGGGTGTGGGGGTGGGGCTGTCTGAGACCCACAGTCTACAGCAGGCCTCGCTTCTTTCCACCCTCCCCAACTCCACAGCTACTCCTGGGCCTCTGCCAGCAGGCCAGACCACAAGGCACCAGGCCTTCCCAGACTGTGATGCCGGCGGGGAGGTTCCCTGCACAGGAACGCCACCTGGGTTGGGCTCACGGCCTCCTCCTGGGAGGAGGGTTGCCCTCTAGGACGCCCCGATCCGCCCCTGGAGGCACACAGACCTCACTAGGCTGTTCATGTTTAACCCTTCTGTGCCCCGGGCAATGCTAGCCCTCGGTTTAGGGGATCTGGTCTGCAGGTCCGACCTCTGGGTCCCAGAGTTCAAACTGTGTTCCCACCAGGGAGAGGATTTCCGGTTCTAATTCACCCACAGGGAGCCCAAGCTGGGTCTATGTCTCTCAACCTCTGAGTCGGCACCGTTTTCCTGGGAACAAGGTGCCAGTAGCACCTGGGAGGGCCGGTGGGGTCCCAAACGGGAAGGTCCCGTTCCCTGGAGGTGCCTCCGGCTGGTGGCTGTATTGTCTCTCTGGGCAGCCGCGGGTAGGGTCGGCGGAGGGGAGGGGGAGGCAATATGACGCCTGCCGCGCAGCTCTGGTCTGTGCACACGGATGTGCCCGGAGGAAGTTTGGAACCTGGTGCCACATCTGCTACAGGCTCACCATTGGCAGGCAGCGGCATTCTCTGGGCTGGTGTCCGCAGGTCTCTCCACCCGCTGGGGAGCCCACCAGCAGTCCCGAATGCAGGGGAGGGGAAACAGCGAATCCACCTACCCTTGCCGCTGTTCTCCGGGCTGCTCCGGTGGTCTCAGCCTCCATTTCTCCTCCGCAGCCTCCTCCCGTGGAGTCTCCTGGGGTCTCAGGTACCCCTCCTTCAGGCCCTTGTCCGCTGTATGCTCGTCTTCTTGCTTCTTTCCTCTAGTTTCTGCTAGAATCTGTCTTTTCTGCAGAGACCCTCTGTCTGGCGGTGTTATTCATCTGCCATCTTGCTCCACCCCCTCCTCTTGTTGATACGGGGAGCCCGTGGCCCCACAGCTGCGTCAGATGTGCCATATCGCCTCCATGAGCTGGGCCATGTGTGTGTGCAGTTCCTGATGAAGGGCGCCAGCCTTGCATGCAGGTCCCCCATGATATGGAGGCTGGAAGTGGTCAGAGACACCACAAAAGAGGGGGAGGTTCAAAACCAGGGCAGGGAGGAACATACAAAAGACAGCCTCCATTGAGGAGTAACATCACTTTGCACTGGAGGCTGTAACTCCAAGGTGAATGCACTTTGAAAAGCCTACCCTGCAATAAAAATAGCACTTTCTGTTTGCTTTTCCAAGATTTGCTTAGGGTTGTTTGGAGACCTTGAGTTCAGCCAGCATAGTGGCACATGGGCTCAGGTCAGGAGACCTCTTGCTGAATTTCAGTCCTTCTTTGCCCTTCTTCGCTATAAGCTTTAAGCAAGTTTTATCCATAGTTTAGGAATGGGTGATGTGGTGGGCAGGTTCAGGTGTCACCTGGGCCGGGCCTTAGTCCCCAGCGACTCCACTGAACCCTAGTGTAGGTGCTGGTGTCGGGGTATCTGGCAGCTGGGGTGGCGTCTACGATCAGCGGACTTGAAGTAAAGATCACTAATCCTAGATAACGTGGCCCGGCCTCAGCCAGTCAGTCGAGAGGCCTTGCGAGCAAAGACGGAGGTTTCCCAGAGAGGAGGAAGTTCTGCCTCGGGACGGCAGCTTCAGCTCCTGTCCGAGTCTCCAGCCTGCCGGCCAGCCCTGCACACTGCGGCCTTGCCAGCCCCACATACTGCTTGTCAGCTCCTTAAGATCTATCTGTCTGTCTATCCATCATCTATCTATTTATCTTATGTCATACTGGTTCTATTCTTCTGGAGAACCTGGCTGATTCAGGTGATTATTCTCAAATATTCCTAAGACACTGATTATAACTCCTTGACCACAGCTTCACAGCTTTATGAAGATTTTTGGAACTAGTTCTGACCAGAACTAATAGGTAACGTTTCACTACACTGTCACAACCCTGAAAGCATACACCCTACATCTCTCTTCTCAGTGGCCCACAGGTAGCTGTGGAAGACATCAGGTGAGGTGTGGGGAGAGGTTGAAGGGGCTTTTTTTCTCAGGAGTTGAGGACTTCTCTGCTTGACGTTCCAGCAGGGAAGGTCCCTCAGTTGGCAATGAGGGGCAACAGAAAGTGTGAGACTGGGTAACATCAGTCAAATCACTTCTTATGTCCAAACCTCAGTGTTTCAGTCACCTCAGGCTGCTCTAACAAAATAACTTAGACTGGGTAATTTATAAACAACAAACATTTATTTCTCACAGTTCTAGAGACTGAGAAGTCCAAGATCAAGGTGCCAGCAGATTTGGTTCTAGGTGAGGGCCCTCTTCCTGGCTTGCTGCTTTCTCACTGTCCTCTGTCCACAGGGCAGAGAGAAGAAGCTCTCTCTCTTCTTCTTGTAAGGGAGCTAATCCCATCATGGGGGCTCCACCCTCCAGACCTCATCTAAATGTAATCACCTCCCAAAGGCCTACACATACCATCACATTGGGGGTCAGGGATTTAACATATGAATTTGGGGGTACACACTCAGTCTGTAACACTCAGCCTCTTTCTGTGGCAAATGGGAAAAAAAATAACTGCCCTGGCTTCCTTTGGGACTTGGTGGTAGAGATCAGAAGTGCAGATGAGATGACAAATGGGACTGTGCCTTGGCAAGGTCAGAGCATACAGCCATGTGAAACACTTGCACTGTTAGGGGTCAGGGCTGCATTGTAAATTCTGTGGACACTGAACACTTTTTCCTTCATGGGCCTCTTCATCAATTAAAAAAATAACAAAAATGATATTTTATGATTGTGTTAGTATGAAAATGAATACATTAATAGTATATATTAAAATATTTTATTTGGCCGGGCGCTGTGGCTCACGCCTGTAATCCTAGCTCTTGGGAGGCCGAGGCGGGCGGATTGCTCAAGGTCAGGAGTTCAAAACCAGCCTGAGCAAGAGCGAGACCCCGTCTCTACTATAAATAGAAAGAAATTAATTGGCCAACTGATATGTATATATAAAATTAGCCGGGCATGGTGGCGCATGCCTGTAGTCCCAGCTACCCGGGAGGCTGAGGCAGGAGGATCACTCGAGCCCAGGAGTGTGAGGTTGCTGTGAGCTAGGCTGACGCCACGGCACTCACTCTAGCCTGGGCAACAAAGCGAGACTCTGTCTCAAAAAAAAAAAAAAAAAAAAAAATATTTTATTTGATCTAAAAGTTTATTTTTCTTCTGATTTGAAAATAAATTAAAATATTTTTGTAGGCCCCAGTGCCTCATGGCCCTAGTGCCTTCTGTACCTCATAAAAGTCTCACGGCCCTAGTGCCTTCTGTGCTTAATAAAGAAGATGACTCTGAGGGAGTCTGCGGCATGCTTGCCTGGCATGCTGGGCCAGGGAGCAGCCGCCTTTGCCTGTGGAATAGATAAGGCATCACAAAGAACTGGTGGCGGGAGGACTGTCTTTTGTCTTTGGAATTAAAAATAAATCTACTGAGTGTCGTGGAAAAAAAGACAATCTTACAACTTAGATGGCCAAATATGTGGGAAAAATAGAAAAATCAGTACATTTTAATTATTTAAAATGATCACAAGTATAGGTAACTTTTATTAACCACCTCAGTACCGCACTCACGGGACCTTGCCCACAGCTGGCATTCATAGTCCGCACGATAGTTTGTGCTGTGCATTGACCATGAATCCGTTTTGCTCTTGTGTGATGAGGAAAGTTTTAAAGCACTGAAAGCTTGTTTTACTTTACAGGCAGCTTTACTTGTAACGTAAATCAGAATAGGTAACATATACATATATGTTTTCATTACGTTATTTTTAAATGTTCACAATTTTATTTTGATAAATGAAAAATTAGAAAAGTCATCCACAGCTGTCGGCTAAAGTCGCTGTGCACATTCATCAGTGGCTATCGACTACAGTCGATGCTGGTCCCAAGTGGTTAAGCACTTATTGTAAGCCACACATTGGGCTAAGCCTCACTCCTTTCATCTTCACATGAAACTCATTTTAGAGACCAGAAGTTTGAGGATCCAGGCTGAGGGAGTTGAGGGGGTCAGCAGGAGTGAAGAGCATAAAAGAGGCCAGTAGGTCAGTCGGAAGAGGAAGTGGGGAAAAGACTAATGAAGAGACCCTCAGGGACTCTCTGTGTTCTCATGATTTGACCTTCTAGAAACACATTCCATGATATTCTAATAGGCTTAGAACAACAGCCATAGAACCTGATGCAAAAGTCAACATCTTCATTAACACTTTTCAGTAAAAGGATCTGCATTTGCCTGTGATTTTTCTGTCTCAAGTGATTTCCCAGCCCAACAACAGAGGCCTTTTTCAAGGAGGACATATTTTGTATGTTTCCTGCATTAAATTGAATGAAGATGAACCATGTGGGGATTTCTTGGAATTCTTAGGCATCAGAATCCTTCCCACCTTCCCCAAAGGGACCAGGCCAGCAAGGCTTTGTGCTCTGAGAGAAAACTGCTTCCTGGCTCCAGGGTAGAGCGGCCCAAGGGGCCCTTGTGGCTCAGTGTGGTGGGCTTGGTGAATCAAGAGGGGCTAGCAGGAAGGCAGAACTGTTACCAGGCACATTTTATGCACAAGGATGTGGTGGCTCCAAGGGCTGAAGTGATCTGCTTATGGCCACTGAGCTAAGTAGTAACCAAGGCAGGATCAGGAGCCAGACAATGTGACTCCAGAGAGTACCACAGCTCGCCACCCCTCACAGGGCACCAGCTATGTGCTGGGGCTGCCCACATACTGTCTCATGGAAGTTCAACAGCGAGCAGTGAGGGAGCCATGCTCAGGCCTGCTGTACAGACGAGGATGCAGCCTCAGGGCACCAAAGGGAGAGAGAGAGGCACCCTAGTGCTCAGAATCAGCAGGAACGTGCACATCTTGTTCAGCCTTCCCTTGCTGCTTCAAACCCTCAACTGCTCTTCCCATTGGGTTTCCCTCCTTTTTTTTAATTGTGGAGTGTGTGTGTGTGTGTGTGTGTGTGTGTGTGTGTGTGTGTATGTGTGTGTGTGAGAGAGACACAGAGAGAGAGAATTTGTCATTTCACATTTTAAGTGTATAATTTAGAGGCATTAATTACATTAACAATGTTATGCAACAATAGCTATGTAATTTCAGAACATTTTTATCACCCCAAAACGAAACCCCATATCCATTAAGCAGTCACTCTCCTAGTTTCCCTTTCCCAGCCCCTAGCAGCCAATAGTCTGCTTCCTGTTTCTATGGATTTGCCTATTCTGGACATTTCATATAAATGGAACCATACAATATGTGGTCTTTTGTGACAAGCTTCTTTCATCTAGCAAGATGTTTTTGAGGTTCATCCATGTAGCAACATAGATCAATACTTCGTTCTCTTTCATGGCTGAAAGATATTCCATTATATGGACATAGTACATTTTGTTTATCGATTCATCAGCCAATGGACATTTGTGTTGGACCTACCTTTTCCCTATTATGAATGTTCCCTATGGACATTTGCTGTGTGGACAAATGTTTCCAATTCTCTTGGGTATGTACCCAGGAGTGCAATTGTTGAGTCATATGGTAATCTTGTTTTTTTGAGGAACTGATAAAATGTTTTCCACAGTAGCTGTACCATTGTTCATTCCCACTAGTAATATACAAGAGTTCCAATTTCTCCACATCCTTGCCAACACATGTTATTTGTGTGCGTGTGTGTGCATATGTGTGTGTGTGTGTTTATCATAGTGGGTGAGAAGTGGTATCTCCTTGTGGTTTGATTTGTATTTCCCTAATGACTGGTGATGCTGAGCATTTTTTTCACGTAGTTGTTAGCCCTTCCTATGGTTCTGAAGAAAAACCAAAGCACACCTAGTGGTCCTCCAAGGCCCTGACCCACTCTCCACCCCATTGCATGCTACCCTGGCCCTCCACTTCTACTCTGGCACCAGCCACTGGGACTCCCCTTCCCCATGTGTGCACACGCAGGTAGCCTCTGCGTCCTCCTCCATCTTCTGGCTGAGCCCCTGTGGCATGCTCAGGGCAGCAGTGTGTGCTGTTACTGAGTGCACTTCATCCAAGTGATGGGCTTCTCACAGCTCATGGTTTCCCAAGGGCAGGAGCTGCATCTGGCATGTTCACTGCAGTGCTTCCAGCTCCTGGCCGAGTGCTGTCCAAACAGTATGTTTGGGTCCACAGCAACTTTCAGACTGCTGGACTGCAGATGTGCCAGCTTCTTGCTGAAAGATGGAGGACTCTTGCCCAAGGGGGACCAGCAGTTTCATCTTGGGACTGTTTCAGCCCCAAGCACTGAGTACCCTGCACTAGGGCAGAAGGATAGATGAGGCACCCCCATTGTCTCCAATTGACATCTTTGGAGTCACCCATCTTCACCTGTGGTCTGATATGACTCATGCCCTTGAAGCAGGATGACTACTGTCAGCAAGTGACTCATAGATGTAGCTCTCAGGCTTGGCAGCCAGCTGGGCCTGATGACATCGGGGAGAGAGCCCTACAGGGAGGCAGGAGCCAGAGTTCTGGGCCCTGTCTGTGATTGACTTCATGTGTGCTCCAGGGCCCTGGCTTCCCCATCTGTAGAGTCTATCCAAACCATCTGTGCGGCCCTTTTAAAAATGCATCTGGCTATGCTCCTCCCCTCCCCCAGCCCTGCCTGGGAGTCTGCATTTTATTCAGCAGTCCCAGGACCCCTGATGCCCAAGCAGGCTTAGGGACCCTGCACAAGCTGCTTTGAGGTCCCTGTCTACTTTGTCTCTGATTTGTAACCCATACCCAGGGTCGCCAGTGGCTCCAGGCCCTTGCCTGCAGGTCCCTTGAATGGCTCTCAGTAAATGTCCTCCAAACTAAGTGTGGACCAATCATCTCCTTCCAGAACACTCCACAGGCCCCCGGCCTCCAGGAAGAGTCTTGGCTCCTTGGGCAGCCCTGCAGTTCAGCCTCCCTACTAAGAACTTCAGCAGGAGCCACTTCTGATAGACCCTGTTGCCTGGACACAGGACCACCTGCTACCTCTTCGTCTTCCCATAGTGGCCCACCATCTTATGGAGCCTCACAAACTCCTGGGCCACACCCCACCAGGTGGCCTTCCACTCCTCATCCCTCCCTGCATGGCCACCTACCCCTTCTCTCCTGGTTCAAAGCCAGCAGTTGCCTCCCTGGATGCCGCAGGAGGAACAGTGAATGCAATGGTAAATATTATGTGTCAACTTGTATAGCGTATGGTGCCCAGTTGTTTGGCCAAACACTAGTCTAGATATTGTAGTAAAGAGATTGTTTTGCTGTGATTAACATTTAAATCAGTAGAGTGTGAGTAAGGCAGACTACCTCTCAAAATGTGGGTGGGCTTCATCCAATCAGTTGAAGGCTTTAAGAATAAAGACTGAGGTCCCCAGGAGAAGAAATAATTCTGCCTCTAGATTGCAACTTGGATACTCTGCCTGAGTTTCCAGCTTTTGGACCCAACACTGCAACATTAACTCTAACCTCAGTCTCTAGTCTGCCTACCTGCCTACCTGCTTGAACTTGTCAGCCCCATAGTTGAATGAGACAATTCCTTAAAATCAATGAATCAATCTCTCTCTATGTCTTTTTTTCTCTCTTTCTCTTCCCCTCCCTCCATCAATTTTTTTCTCTCTTTCTATTGGTTCTGTTTCTCTGGAGAACTCTGACTAATGCAGTGTACAGTGAGCCACATGTGTTGGCCAGGGCTGGGCTGGCACTTGGCAGCAACCACCATGCATGGGAAATGTGCACACTCTTGGAGAACCCATGTCTGTGGACTGTGATCCCAGTCTGCATCCAGCCCCTCCCCACCCAACGTGGACCCAAGTCTATTCCCACACAGCTGGTGCCGTCCACACCCTATGGCACGAAGGGCTGGGTTCCAACTCGCGCTCTGCCACCAGCGTGAGGTCCTTCCCCTCCTTGGGCTTCTGTGTCCTGTCTCACAACAGCAGAGCCAGAAGTGAGTTCATAAATAGCTTTACAGTGGAAGACTGCTAATGCCAAAGGGACTTTTCTACTGTAGGTCAATGTTTAAAGCTGTCTGAGCGGGGCTCCTCTCGCTTCCATGAGGCATAGGGAGCTGTGGAGGGTTCCCCTCACCTAACCCCAGCCATGCCACAATCCTGACTCTTGACGCCCAAAGTCTTGCTGCTCTGCCTGCTCCTGCTCTGACATCTGCAGACTGTGCCCACCACCCTTCTCGCCAGTGCCTTACTCAGGTCTGTGCACCTCTCCTTCTTGCCCCAGTGTTTGGGCTGGTGGAGGGAAGCTTGTTACCACTTTAAATGCATAAAAGTCTCAAACTAGTAAACAAAGACTTCTTTCAGAGCTCATTTTGAACCCCAGGGTCTCACTATATGACAAAGATATTTACAAGGTTGAGACAAGAGCAATCGCATACAAGGCAGAAAACCATGGCCTTGTCTTCAAGGGAAGTGGCAGCTGGAGTCCCCTCTTAGTCCTTATATCTCAGGCCCTGCTCTTTAGTGTGGGGCCTAGGAAAGGTATCCCTGTACTGGCAGCCCCACTCTACCAACAGGCCCCATGGAAGTTGATTGCCAGCCCAGATTGCCAGCAGCTTCAGGAGAGGACTGCGCCTCCTGCTGAGAGATTAGTATGGCCCAGCAGCTCAACACCCTAGTTCATTTTCTAGGCAACCTGTTAGATCTCATGGGAACAGACACATGGAAGGCCTGAGCTTCCCAAGAAAGCCAAGGGCAGTGAATCTGAGAGTTCAGAAAGGTAGTTTTGTCTTTCTTTTCCCTCCATCCATGGGTAAATGAAGACACTTGCCAGAACGTGTCTAGACAATGCAAAAGGAACTGGTAAATCTAGTGAAAATATGATTTTCACCTGGGTATCACTCAAGGTGATAACTGTGCTGGAAATTATTCCTATAGCACAAATAATAACCTCCCCACACATACCCTTCTGCCATCTCTGCCTCTGCAGGAGCCTCTGAAGGCTTAGGAGCAAAGAACAATAGAGGAACTGTGAATAATATAACCAGAACTTCAAAAGTATATGAGAAGAGACGGTAAGACCTCACCCTGAAGTTCAAGGCCAACTTCTGTGGTTTCGACTTCTCTGGCTGTCCAGGATACAGCACCAAATGCCAATGGCTTTTGAATCCCAGTTACTGATGTGACTGGACCAGCAGGGATCAGGGCTATTGTTTTCAGAAACGAGCTGGTATGAATACAGCCCAGTGGCCCCTGGCTGTTTAGCAGCTCTGGATTGCTACCTTCTGCTTATGGCCTCCCCTGGCACAGTTTCTCTGCCACCCTCCTAAGAGACATCAGTGGCCTGTGGAGGAAATCATGGCCATGGGTATGGCTCGCACAGCCAAGGTTTAGTCTCAACTGCTGGGTACTTCCTGCCACACGGTGTACAGCTGCTTTCAGGCAAAGAGGACACCAGTAGGGCGAGGCAGGGGTCCCTGGATAGCATCCATCTGCTACCACTTTGCCTTGGGCAGAGACCATGGCCCAGAAAAGCAAGAGTCAGGAGGCAGAGGTTCCAGGCAAGAGGTGTGAACATGAGCTATCATCAATGAGCTGATGTGGCACCTGAGCTAGCCTTTTTCTAGCCTTTGTCCTGCTACTGTCACTGGTGGCTTCCTGGAAGGTGGGTTGGTATCAAAGATTCTGCACCCAAATCAAACTTCCCTAGACTGCTGGAATATCCTCTCTCAGGACAGAGTCACCTTGCTCCCAGACAAAGGCCCAGGAGGGCACTCACCCTTCTTCTGCACCCCCCTCAGTACTGTCCCTTCAGGCCAAGAACACGTCCCTGTCCAAAGTGTCCAGAGTGCTCACCCAGTGTGCACCATCCAACTTTGATCTCAAGAAGCAGGAGCTAAGGCCCAGAGAGCCCAAGTCAGAAGGAACCATAGGCAGCAGCCTCATCAACTACCCCCACCCCACCATTCCAGACCTGGCAGAGGATTCAAGAGGATCTAAGGTTTAGCATCCCCAACAGGGGATAGTCCCAGGCCAGGTCACTTTCTGCTCCTGGGGACCCAGGATGGCTACACAATTTTTCCTTTTCTGACTCAGTTGGCCATCTCCCAGTAAACACTGAACCAGGCAGAGTGAAAATGGAGGGAAGTTACTACTCATAATCCTGATGAATTACCTTTCCTTAAATATGAATTACAACTCCTCACCCTCACCAAATCAAGCAGAAAAGCATGGAGCAGCTCAGGCACGTGGATCCTGGTGCTCTGCACCTGATGAGTGTTTTGGTGCCTGCCCTGCAGCTGGGCAGGTTTGTTTTAATTAATCTAATTTTTTTCAATCCATAGGATTTACTTGACAACCTCATTTTCCAAAGTGGTTGAATCTAAAGCCTCGTTGAGCATGCCTGACAGGGGACAGAGCCAGTTGTGCTGCCTCAGCCTTGCATGAGTCACCAGGATTTCCTTGGATGCCACCTAGTAGGGTCTAGACTATTGGCTCTTGGATGGTTCATGGGCTGTGTCTTGGGAGCAGCATGGTCCACTGTATGAGCTTCTTGAGGCCACTGTAACTAGTACAAACTGAATGACTTAAAATAACAGAAATGTACTATCTCACAGTTCTGGAGGCCAGAAGTCTGAGATTCAGGTGTTGGCAGGGTTGCACTCTCTCAGAAGGTTCTAGGGGAGAATATGTCCTTGCCTCTTCCAGCTTTGGGTGGTTGCCAGCATCCTTGGCATTCCTTGGCTTGTGGCTGCATCTGCCTTCATCTTCACATCTTCTCTGTTCTGTTCTTTCTCTTCTCTTACGAGGACACTTGTCATTGGAATTAGGGCCCACCTGAATAGTCCAGGATAATCTCACCTCAGTATCTTTATCATCATATCTGCAAAGACTCTTTTTCCAAATAAAGTCCAAATAAGGACTCTTTTTCCAAACCCTTTCACAGGTTCTGGGGGTTAAGGCATGGACATATCATTTTTGGATCCACCATTCAGCCCACTACATCCATCACAACTGATGGATCATTGACTTCCCAAAAGTCTGGCTCTCAGGGCAGAAGAGCCTTTGACAAGACCAACTGCCACCTTCTCCTTTCAGAGCTAAAGTGGCTGAGGCCTGATGAGAGGAGGAGGCTGCCTGGCCTCAAGGTCTCCTGGAAAGTGAGGCATGGTTGGAGGACAGCAGGGACTTGTCCCCAGCCCCTAGGCTCCTATTGATTGGATAAGCCTAGGAGCTTATCCAAGCTCAAGGCCAGCCCCAAGTCATTTATATGATATGGGCATATGCAAAGGGAATGAGCTCATGGGGTCCCTGGGCACAGGGTAAGCCTGGGCTTTGGGGGTAGTGACTCTATTCCCACATCTTGGCATGGCACCAGGAGGCCTTCCTTCCCACTGAGGGGCCCTAAGTCCCTCAGCTGGACATGGAGAGGGCTAGAGTAAGGATCTTAGGGGCTTCCTCCAGCTCGGATGCCCATGGCTGCCCAAGAGGCCACTGAAGCCATCATTCTTGGTATGGCTGTCAATCAGCTGGGTGAGAGATCCCAACTGCCATGGTACTGGGCATAAACACCTTGGCAGTAAGTATCCCCTCTACAAGTCCAACAAGGGTGCCTTCAGGTGGTCTGGGACTCATGGATCTCTAGGAATGGCCCATACCCCTCCAGTAAGCCAAGCCAGAGTAGAAGGCCTTTGGAGTTCGTAGCCTAGGGTAGGAGCAGAACAAAGTTACACTCCAGAGACCCCAAAAGCCTGCTCCTGGCTCCCACGTGATGCTCCCTGCTCCTGTAACACTCCTGATTCATGGCCATCCAGTCTCTCTTGGTGTGCCACCACCTAAAGGAACTTTAATCTCCTTCCCTCCTGAAGCAACTGATACTAGTGTGCCTCTGCCTTCTTGAGATATCTTCTTCCCTCTAGCACACTAGAACCTGCATCTCAGTCACTTCGGCCATGCCCACCCCAGTTCTAACTATGTCCCACCTCAGGGAACCTGCCAGCCACATCGAGAGAACCCCTCTCTTCCACCAGGCAAATGGCAGTTCTTTTGTTTCCCTACTCCCAGCCCTCCATCCCTCAGATATGCTCCAGTTTGTCAGGGCCCTTCAGAATATAGGACCCAGGACTGACCAGGGCAGATCAGGGGGCGCTGTACACACAAGATGCTATTGCCAAACACTTGACATCTAATTGCTCATTGAATCCTCCTAATGGCATTTTGAAAAAGCTTCTATTATTGCATTCACTGAAAATAGGACAAAGACAAGCTGAGTCTCAGAGGGGTTAAGTAACTTGTCCAAAGTCACACAGACAATAAGTGGTAGAGTTAAAAGTCTAATTCAGACAATCTGGCTGCAGAACCATGGCTTCCACACTTAACTGCAGAAGACAGCAGCACACTCTTGATATAATCCAAGACCCCAATTTTTTATCTGGCCACCCCATCCTGGCACCAACTCACACTGAGAGGTTGATTATTCTCACCTATCTCTGTGTCTTGCCCCCTTGTTCTCTGGGCCTTGCCTTAGGGTCTCTCAATCTCTATGTCCCGGGTCCTCTCCTCCAACTAAACCACACGCCAGCCTGTGCAGGTCCCTTGGAGAAGCACCCCTTCCTCCCTTCCCTTCTCCATGCCCCTGCCAGCCAACATGTTCATTGAGGAGTGAGAAGTTAGAGCATAGTAGGTGGCAAAGGGCTGGCATGCAATGATATGAACTGGCAACTGCTAAATTAAGAGCAATTCCCAGAAATCGGGAAACAACAATTTGAGGCCAAAGGCATCAAAATTAAATTGATCTTTGAAATAAACAAGTATATCTCCACAGGCATCAACTGTCATTCTGCAAGTTTCCAAAATGAGTTGTAAATGAATTAAAGCCTTCCAGTACAGGTTGGGCTAGGCATGTGGGGGCAGAGTGTGGGGCCATCTATGGGAACCATTGGTGTGAGCCTGTTTGAATTGCAGGCCAGGAGGAAAGTATCTGAGCCTCAGGTGAAACCTGTGGTACCACTTCTTGGCTGTTGGCTCCCAGGTACTGCACCCAACCTTCCTGCAGGGCTATGAACTGCATCATCTGCAAAATAGTGGGAGTGGGGGCAAGAAACATAACACTTTTAGTAAAGCCCTGTGGCAGTGGGCTTCTCCCTCTGAAGTGTCCTTCCAGCCCTGGTAGCTGAGGTTCCTGGGGTTGGAGTAGTCCAGAAATGTAGCTCCCCTTCCCTACCTTAGAAATAAGACGATTTTTAGGAAGCATGCACAAATTTCAATACCAATCATGATGTCCCTTGGAGACTCACAAAAATCAGAATGTGCTCCATGGCCTTTGAGCATTCACAGCTGCAACCATACAGCATTTTCGAATTTTACATTCTGGGCAATCCAGGAAAATTCAACAGGTTCCCCACCCCAGTGATGAACAAGGCTGCACAGTGGAGATATGGAGAGGATAGCCTTGGTGCATGTTCTTGAGGCTCTCACAGATGAGGAAACACCTTTTTCTAATACAACACCCAGCCTGCTAAGTGCTAGAGATGATGTTCCAAGAGTGGGCTCAGGAAGCTCAGAGGAAATCGTTTTCACTTAAAAACCTTGGAAGGCTTCCTAGAAGAGGCAGTGCTTGACCCAGTCTTTGAGGATAAGTAGTATTTCAATGGCCATTGTTGGTGATGAGACATTTCTGATGGAGGGGAGAGCATGGACAAGCGAATGGAAGGACACATTTGGAAAATGGCAAGGAGCCCATTGGGCTGGAGCCCTGTGTCCTGGGCTGATGAGCTGAGGCCAGGTCCATTCTCTAGGTGATAGGAAGCCATCAAAAGCCCTGATTAAAAAGGTGGCTCCAGCAGATGCTATGCATAGCCTTGTGCAGCAGTTCTCATAGTGAGATCAAGGACCCTTGGAGGTGCCCAAGACCCTTTTAGGGGATCCTCAAGATCAAAACTATTTTTCTCAATACTACTAAAATGTTCTTAGATTTTCCACTAGCACTGGTGGTGCAAAAGCAGTGGTGGATCAAACAGCAGGTGCCTGAGCACAAATGGGGACAGTGCCACCAACTGTACTAGTCATCATTGGGTTTTTCAATGCCACACACTTGCATTTGAAAAGAATGTCAGCTTTACTTAAGAATGTTCTTAGTGAAGCAGTAAAAATGAAATTATTAAATATTAGCCATTGAGTCCCCATATTTTTTAAAATTCTGTATGACAAAAAAGCTTGAAGCACTTGTGCTGGAAACCAAAGGGCAACAGTTGACTCAAAGCAAAGTGCTCCTGTGATTGTTTTGAGTTGTGAACTGAACTGGCTGATATTTCACAGAGCATCATATTTACTTGAAAGAATGACTAAATAATGTTATGCAGGCTTGGGGTTTTGGCAGACATTTTCTCATAGATGAATGACGTGAGCCTGTCACTTGAAGGAAAACAACTGACTGTAGTTTTTGCCAATGATACAATTTGAGCTTTCAAGAAAAAAATAGAATTTTTAAATGCTTGTATGCATTACTGTGAGCTTAACAGCTTTGCAATAGTTAAAAGCTTTTCCCAGTGAGATGGGTGTAGTATTAATAAACGTGATTTTGTGATGTTGTAGAATAAAATGTGTCAACATGTGAAATCTCTGCATAAGTCAGGGCACCAATATTTTCCAAGTGACCAACACATGAGTTCACCATATCATGAATGGGTAAAAGATTCATTCAAATGACAAGAGAGTCCAAGGGGATGCAATAGTACCTAGTAGAGGGAGTTCACTGACACAATGTCACGTTCATTACTACACTTAACCTGTAAGAAACAACCACTGATTCAGTTTTGGTGTTCTTTGATAGAAGAATGTCCACAATGATCTGAAAAGTGTATTAAAATATTTCTCCCTTTCCCAACTATACATCAGTGTGAGGCTGGATTTTTTTTCATATATTTCAACCAAAACAACATCTCACAAGTGAATAGAGAAGTGGATGTGAGAATCCAGTTTCCTTCTATCAAGTCAGACATGAGAAAAATTTGCAAAAATGTAAAATAATGCCACTCTTCTCAATATAGCTTTTTGTTTTGGAAAATATAGTTATTTTAATTAAAATATTATTTACATTTACATATAATATGGGTTTTTATTTTAGTTTCTAAATAAATATTTTAATAATTTTTCCTAATATGGTTAACATGAATAGATATAACCCATGTAAACAAAAGCTCTTTGGACTCCTCTATAAGTTTTTGTCATGGTGGTGGTTATTTTGTCATGGTGGTGATTTTACCTAATTGTATTCTGTTTTTTTAATTAAGGTAAAATTCACATGACATAAAATTAACCATTTTAAAGTATATAATCAATGACATTAAGTACAGGCATAATGTGTGCAGCCATCACCTCTACCTAGTTCCAGAACATTTTCCCCACCCCAAAAGGAAACACTATGTTCATTAGCAGTTACTTCCCTCATTCTGCCCTCCCTCAAGCCGCTGGCAACCACTAATCTTGTTTCTGTCTCTGTGGATTTACCCTCAAGAAGTTTCAAAAGTATAAAGGATCTGACACCAAAAAGTTTGTGAATCGCTGGCTTAGTGGTTCAAATCTCAGCTCTGCTTTCATCAGCTGTGACTCCTTGGTCAAGCTGCTTAATTTCTAGGAGCCTCATTTTCCTCACTTCGAAAACGGAGATAATAATATAATAATACCATATTTATAAGGCAATTGTGAGGATTAAATAGAAAAAATGTTTGTAAAGCTCTTGGCAGATAGTAGATACCCAATAAATGGAGTTCTTATCACTGAGACTGAATTAGGTCTCCCGGGAAGAAGCACTGATTCCATTTCCATACACTCTGTCTCTAGACATGACTGGCAACACTCTAAGAACAAGAGCCAGGTCTTCTTACTCACGTCATTGCCATTTGTTTACCAGCCATGAAAGTTTAGTGAATAACTTCACCTCTCTGCTTCTTGCTTTCTTTACCTATACAGTAGAGCTAATTATAATACCAATCTCACAGGATATTTGTGGGAATCAACACAGGAGTGAATGCTTACATCATTCTCAGCACAGAGAAGACATTCAATGACAGGTAGTTGTTTGAGGGGGCTGCAATGATGAGAGTGACATTGACAAAAATGTTGACATGGTGCCTCTTGGCTCCCACGTTCTGTGTACAACTTGGTTCTTCCTTTGGGTGGTTTGCATGAGGGGCCCACAAGCCCTCTTCCTATGAGATGGCGAGAGTATCACATCACGATCTGCCTGGAGGCCTAAGGGGGTCTTTGTCTTTACTCAGTGGCTCTCTGTACACAGGTTTCTTGGGCTTTGGAAGAGCAAATAAGCTTGCAGCAGGCTATCCTGCTAGAGCCACATCTCAGCCCTAGCCCCAGAAAGCATTCTAGTCCCCCAGTTCAGCACTTATCTGGATTAAAGGGCACTTTGGCAACTGGCTGGTAGAAGTTCCCAAGATACCCTGGAAAGGCACTAGGGGCTCAGACTTGAGAGGTGCTCTGATAACTGCCTGGTAGCCCCTATCCCCACACAATCCCTTTGCTTATCAAAGGAAAGAAAGAAGTTCTGCTACTGGCACTCACTCTGATGGTGCAGGGTTCCCTGTGGTAAATCTGTCCCCACTGCCATTGGCATGTGGATCCAGGTCCTATTAGGCCTGTAGCTGTTGGCTCTGAGTCTCTCAGTCATAGGCTGAACCCCATGAAACTAGAGATGTCACCATTTAGCCACTCTTCACTACCTCATTCAACCCCTTGCTAATACGGTTGTGAAATTGGAGTTCTTGTCAAAGTTATTTTGAGAGTGGTAAGCAGAGGAGGGCTGGCTCTCTTAGCCATGTGCCCAAAGGGCAGGTAGGGTGGTGGGGTGGAGAAAAGGCAGAACTGAGAATCAAGAGATCTGGATTCAACCCTGCTGAGGACTGGAGGCACGACTGCCCTGGGCCTCAGTTTCCTCACTTGAAGAATGAGGTTGGACCAGCTCTGGGCTAATGTTAGTCAGCATTAGTCAGGGAACTGACTGATATTCACTTTCCTGGGTCCTTGAGGAGATTCTACCTGATTCACTTTACCATGCAGAAGCTTGTTCTATGTGCGAGACCTGGGTACACAGGCACTTCTACTCCGGGTGGGTGACATATGTCACCACATATCACAGAGAAAGCTGGCTGGCCACAAGCTTTGCCCAAATGGGAAGTGGGTATTTCCTGATCTGTCTTAAGCATCTTCTCCCATCCAAACAGCCTCACTCACCAAACTCACCTTGGCAACACTGGCTTAAAAGTCTTCTTGCTCTTGCCCTTATGCCAGCTTGTACAGCTGGACCAGAGTCCTCCCAGGGTCCCATCAGCAGCCCTTTGAAGTAGGGGGGCCCAGCTCAACTAAAGAACTTTGTGTTTCCCAGGGGAGCCACTTCTCCACCAGTAGGTAATCAGCAGTGGAGAGAAATAGAGCAAGTATGAAGGGAATCCCTAAAGTACACAGAGGGGGCACCCTTGGGGACAGTGGGCCAATTGATCTGGTCTGTTGATGTGGGATGACAGCAGGTGAATGTAGGTTAGGCAACTAAGAATAAACCTCAGTCAGGGCCTGGGGAAGTCTGTTGGGTGGTTTTAGGAATTTCTGGATTTCTGGGCTTAGACTTAGCCTAGGCTAATAAGGACAGGGTTCCTGACATACTGTGTGTTTCGAGTGTAATAGGTCCTGAATGTTTGTGGTTTTCAGCCCCCTGGCACTCTAGCTGATGGTCCTTGCTGATCGACTCTGAGGATGCTAAATCCATGTGCTATCAAGGGTATGGCAGTGGCTGAGCAGAGAGTACAGAGACCAGCATGGAAGGGAGGGAAGATGGTACCAGGAGCCAGGGTTGAGGGAAAGAAATGAGAGGCATTGAGCTTTTACATAGTCGTTGGAGCCTCAGGGCATGATGCTGGAGAAAGATAGGATGGAGGGCCCAGCTGACCTATCCAGAAAAGGAGAGGCTCTTAGATCTGCTTTTGATTGAGTACATGAGAAGGCCACAGGGGTGCCTTAGAGCAGAGGGCCAGCAGACAAGAGCCTTTCTCTTCCCCAGGATGCAAGATAGTGCTGAGTATGCCATTTCTCTTCTACTCTCCCCTTGATGCCACATGGACAAAATATTCATTCATTTATTCTAAAAAAAGAAAAACCAAACTCACTAATCTTCCCAAGGAATTTAGACTTTTCTTAATTTCTACCTGCCAGGCCTGACTCTCTGGGGTGGTGGAGGTGGGAAAGAATATAGAAATTGTCTGTAGCCCTAAAGTCAGCTCTAAAGAAACCTTAGGCTACAAAGCAGACATGTGCAAAATCACTCCTGTAGTTGTCACATCGATATTCAATTACCTACTTTATACATTTACAATGCCCAACATGAGCCATAAACCTCTTAACTGGCAGGCCCTAGGCCTGGGCTGCTGAATGGAAGGGGTGGCACTGCACACGTACCTCGCCAAGGCCTGTCTTGATGTCCCCCAGTGGCCTGATTCCTCCTGTAGGGCCTGCCAAGGCTTTGGGTTACTCTACCACCTGCTGCCTGGGAGTACATGCCTGAATGGCCATTACTGGTCACCCAGCATGAGCCATGCCCTTGCACATGGATAAAGGGCCTGCACACTTGACCTCTGCCCTGTAAGGTAGGCAACATATATATCAATAGTCCCATTTCACAGACAAAGATACTGAGGCCCAGAGACATTAAGTGATTGGTCACACCCAGGTAGCAGGAATAGAGCTGGGTTAAAAGTCAGCTTTCCTGACTCCAAGCTCAGTCACCTTGCCATTCTGCCCGCTGCCTGCAGAGCCAGCAGTGAACAGTTTTAAGAGGTCATCTTAGGGTGAGGACACAAGTTAGAGTATGTGTCTACCATTCATTCTGTGAAAGCAAACACAAATTTATGTTTAGCATATATCAGTTAATCTATCATTTCCATAGATAATTGAAGTTTGGCTCTCAAAACTATAGCAGAGGATGAGATCTCTGGGTTTATGAATTCAGGAGTCAACAGGTCATATCTTCATGGTGAATCCTTATATGGCATTAACTGTCCCCTGTGCCACAATACCCCTTCAGGACACTCTCATTGCTCCCATTGCCTAATCCAAGCAGCCTCTCCATAAGCTCCTTAATAAAAGAGAAACCAGCAGGTGTTTAAATGCCTTACATGAGACCTAGGTGATGATGAAAACTGTTGTTGCAGGCTGAATAAGGGCCCCCAAACTGGAACTTCTAAATGTTCCCTTATATGGAAAAAGCATCTTTTCATATGTGATAAAGTTAAGGATTCTGAAATGAGAAGATTATTTTAGATTATTCAGGTGAGCCCTGAATAATGTCCTTATCAGAGAGAGGCAGAAAGAGATGTGACATGGATGCCTAGCCCCTATGACAGATAGTAAGCATTTGAAAGAAGTTGGCCATTATCATCATCATTATTTATTCATGAAAACATAAGGACCCTTTTCATACCTAATAGGCTGAAAAATGGCCTGCCAACAGTGTCCATGTCATATCCTCAGAACCTGTAGATATGTTACCTGACATGACAAAAAAGACTTTGCAAATGTGATTGACTTAAGGATCTTAAGATGGGATATTCATCCTGGACTCTATGGATTGGCTCTAAATATACCCACAAGGATCCTTATAAGAGAGATGGAGGAGGGTTAGAGTCAGAAAAGGAGATGTGAAGATAGAAGCAGAGGTTGGAGTGATGTGGGGCCATTAGCCAAAGAATGGGGGAAGCCCCTAGAAGCTGGCAAGACAAAGAAATGGATTCTGCTCTAGAGCCTCCAGAAGGAACCAGCCCTGCCCACTCATTTCAGCCTTCTGATCTGAAGTTCTGTAAGAGAATCAATTTGTGCTCTTCTGAGCCATTAAGTCTGTGGTAAGGTGTTATAGTAGCCCTAGGAAACTGACACAGCATATAAGGTGAAAGAAGGCACGTTCCCTTGCATTATGTACTTGCATTAGGCTTCTTGCTACATGCAAAGCTCTTGAGGGAAAAGGCTGTGTGGGGCCCATCTTTTTATGCCCCAGAGCCAGCGAAGGGCACAGTCCTGACAGGAACTGTCCAATCCATTCTCTTCATTCATTGCTGAGGCCATGGCCCTGGTCAGGCCTATGTTAGCTTTCCCTAGGACTGCTCAGCCTCCTCATGGGCTTCCTGGCCACGCTATCTCCATCTCAGCTCCATTGTCTACAGAGTCCCGCCATGGTCTCTCCAACACCAAGTATGCCATGCCACCACTCCACTCAGGAACATTCAGTGGCTCCCCATCACCTACAGAATGAAATCCAGCACCACACTCCATTCCAACCCCACCTACATCTGCCTCTTCTCTTGCTATTCACTACCATCTGCTTTAACACACCAGCCACCTCAAGCCTCTCACCCTTTCATATCATCACACAGGCTGTCACTTCTGCTTGGAAAACTCACATTCTCTCTTCATGGCCATTCTCAGCAATCCTTCAAACCTCATCTCCCCTGCAAAGGCCTTCCTCAACCCCTTCCAGCAGAAACTAGGGACCCCCTACCTGCCAATGCACTCCTGGAGCATGTGTCCACATTGTACCACAGATGGCTGGTTCTGTGTCTGTCCCCCTCATGTGATCATGAGATACTGGTGGAAAGGGACTGTGGCTTCATTTCTACATCCCCAGAGCAGACACTCACAAGTGTCCACTGCATTGGCCAATTGCTAAATTAGTGTTTGTTCAGTGGAATTACTTAGCATGGATGGCACCCTGACACAATGCAACTTTGCTTGGCATTAGCAAATTATCACACTTTCTGTCTCTTCCATCACTGTTCCAGCACCAGGCTTCAGGGACTGCTGGATTTATCTGAGAGAATGCCCAGCCCATGCATCATGTGACTTATTGATCTTAGTCAGGCTCTAATCACATCTGTTACTCAGCTCCAGACAATGTCCTTGTCTTTCCTCTTGTGCTATTTGCTTCAGATCTGTCAGCCACAGAAATATTTCTTTCCTTTTATTTGCATAGTCCACAGCATACTGATCATTTGTTCACACTCTGGGAGCTCCTGATTCTCCTACATGGCCCTAGGAAGGCTTTCAGAAAAACAGCTATAGCACCAGAGACAGCAGGCACACCAGGAGACACCTATCACAGTGTCTGGCATGTTGCAAGCATTTATTACATTGATGTCTATGGTAGCAGTTCTTAAATGTGAGCATGCATCAGAATCATGCAAGAGCTTGTTAAAACCAAATTGTTGGGTGCCACCCCAAGAGGCTCTAATTCAGTAGATCTAGGGTGGGGGACAAGAATTTGAATTTCTAACAAGTTTCCATGTGGTGGTGCTGCTGTTATTCCAGGTACCATACTTTGAGAACTGCTGATCTTCAGAGTGAGTGTGAATGGGCAAAGGAAAGGCAACTTGTAAAGGAAAAGCCACTGTACCACAGGACCTGTGGAACTCCTATTAGTTGCAAGGAAGGCACATGGCTGCTAGAGATAGGCAGTAGTTCAGTAGAGAATGGGATCTTGAGTAATGCACATGGGATAGGGAGGTGGTGGTGGGGCAGGATGCACAGAGAAGGGTAGGCTCAGGGACAAAATAGACACTGAATGTCTGTGTGTGAATAAATTTGTATCTTATATCCAATAAACCCAGTGCATGTACAGCCACCCTTTATAGATTAGCTGAGTGGTTATCTACTCCTTAATAAAGCTCTAGCCACAGATCAAGGAGTCTGCAGAGGAAAAGAGGTCTATGCCAAAAAAAATATCAATACTAGTAGGAAAGTGACATACAAAGCTGCTGGATTAGGTGAGCTAGGTCTAGCATCCTGGAGATCTGTTAATGCAGGGAGGAGCAAATATAAGAAAACATTTCCATAATTTCTAAATTAGTTCTTTTTTATGTGTACTTATTCTTGTTTCCTTTATGCCTGTTACGGCATATGATTTCTTAGTTTTCAAAAGTAGGTATTATTTCTGCATCTCTTCAAGGATCCCAAACATATCTTTTATCAAATAATCTTCAGATCACAATAATATTTTCATTTTGTCAGAAATGAATTCATTTCCTGAGTGCTGATTTTCTTAGTTATCACTCTACTAGGTTTTCTCATGTGTTTTGGAATTTTGACTTATCTCATATAGTAGTACATTTTCTTCTTTTCTCTACCCTCATCCTTTCCTGTTTAGTGTTCTAACCTTTGCCTCCACCTACCACCTAAGGGTTCCTGGTTAAGAATCAGGTCTTCTCTTGGTGGCTCAAGGCTTCCATCCTGCTGTGATGCTGGGAATATCACCAGATTTACAGATTACAGATCTGTAAATTACCAGATTACAGATCAAATGAACAACTTGAGCCAAGTCCTGGCTGCCAGGTTTTGTTTGCTTCACCCTACATAAGTATGTTTGCATCTCTCTGTAAACCACATCCCCGGTCAGGGGGTGGCTGCAATGTTTATAAACTATTTATATGGATGGGGAAGCCCCATACTAAGACCTGATTTTAAGCAGTAACATCTAGTCCCTTCTCATTACCCCATAGAAGCAGAACATTTGGTTTTCTCTGTCTGCTTCTAGATCTAGAGCTCAGTTGGCCTGTGGCTTCATCCCTGCTTAGCAGATATGTTTATGTTTCGTTTTGGGGGCCACTGAGTTGTTTATTTATTTATTTTTAGTGCTGCTATGCATTTAAAATTTTCTCTTTACATATACCATGATGATTTTGATACATGCTCATGTGGGGGTATCTCAAAGTGTAAACTTACAAAAAGCCATCTCAACCAGCAGTCCAGATTGGTTTAGCTCGCAAGAGAACTTCACTAGTGCTGTTTGGATCCTGAACTGATTTACAAAAATTCAGACTGTGTTCATTTACTAGGACTGCCACAACAAAGTGCCACAAACCAGGTGGCTTAAAATAATAGAAATTTATTCTCATGGTTCTGGAGGATAGAAGTTAAAATCAAGGTGTTGGCAGGGACATATTTTCTCTGAACTGTCTAGGGGAGAATTCTTCCTTGCCTCTTCCTAGCTTCTGGCAGTTGCCAGCAATCCTTGGCATTACTGGGCTTGTGGACACATCACTCCAGTCTCTGCCTTGGTTTCCATGTACATGGACTTCTCTCTGTGTCTGTTTTCTCTTCTTAGAAGGACATCAGCCATTGGATTAGGGTCTACCCTAATCTAGTATGACCTCATCTTAACTAATGGCATTTGCAAAGACTCTATTTCCAAAGAAGGTCACATTCACAGGTTTAGGGCTAGCATGGATTTTGAGGGGACATCGTTCATCTGAGTATGCTAGGGTATGAGCCTAGTGGCCAAGCCTGCTTCTGACTGAGACAACAAGATACTTGGCTCACTCCCCGATTCCTAGATCTAGCTGGGGCCATTTGGCTTCCCCATTAAATACAGTATTCAAAACTGGATTATGAATTGTGAAGTTATCACGCAACCTTGCTTCAAGCAAAAGCTTGGAGTGCACTGTCCTTCTAACAGTTGATCATTAGTATAATTTTCATGTCCATGGTGTGGAAAATGATTTCTGCTCCTTGTACCTTAATTAATACTCCTGAGTCTTGGGCAAGTGCTCAGGTCCAGAAGGACAAGCTTAGTTCTTTCAAGAGGCAATCTAGGAATTCAAAGTTGGCAAGGGAAGTCTAGTAACATCTCATTTATCTAACACTGTTGGACTCTTTGTTTCTACAATAAATGATCCCAAATGGCTGAAGCTCTTGCATTTGAACCTGCTTTGTATAGTATTGCTGCCTCCTCCCTCACTGTCAGTGGCCATTAACGATGTCTGTCAGCCTCATTTCTAGTACCCCTGGTCCTCTCTTTTGAGTTTCCTGCTTTTATGTGTCATAGGCTGAGAGACCCAGCAGCAGAGCTTGTTAGACATGTAGGTATAAGAACCACACACTGTGTGTGAACTTGTAGAGTTCCCTGGTGAAGGAAGGTCAGGAAATTTCAGGCTCTGATTCTGTTAGGTCACCAGTTAAGTGATCTTAGAATAACTAAGGTGTCATTTTACTCTGTAGAAACTACTCTTTGAAATCTGTAGGATTCACAGACTTTGTTTGGATTAGGCACCCATTTGTGCTACCAGAGATCTAGATAGCTCAGAGTGATGAGGCTGAGGCCAGCCTGCAAGTCAGGCTCTTCCTGCTGCTCCATCTCCCTCCTTCCTGCCTCACTCAGTGGTTTCCTCCATTATTCCTAGAGCATAGCCAGCACTCCAGGCACTGGACTCCAGACAGCAGGGCAGGAAAGTTCCAGGGGACACCAGAGACAGTATAGCATGGCAGAAAGAAGAAGGGCCTTGGAGCCAGCCAGATCTAGGTTCTAATCCTCACTCTGCTCACTTATTAGCTGTATGCCTCTGGAGAAATCACTTAATTTTTCCGGTCTTGATTTAAATATCTGTAAAATGAGGATAATAATAATATCAAGCTTGTAGAGACACTTTCTGAGTATCAATTAAAGTGGTAAAAGCACCCAGCATGTTGTAGGCATCTAATAATAGCCCATCATTCTCATTGTTGGATGTTAGTCTTCTGCTCAGCCATTTCTTCAGCATCAGAAGATGCTTCTAGTTTCTCTACTTTTCTTTCCTTTTTTCAGAACAGAGACAAATACGTCTTCTGTGTCCTACTGAGAGATTGCTAATAAGTGCTAGTCCTCAGCTTCTTGGGATGCCGAATGAGTCAGTAATACAGCTGGAGGCTTTAGGACAGTAGGCATATGTGGCCTGCCCTTCCTTACCCTGCCTGTGGCCCCCTTTCTCCAAACTCTAAGTCTTTCAAGGCTAAAGGCAGTAAGCCCAAATTGGCAGCTCACCCCCCTTCAGGGGGCCCAGGGGGCAAGACATTCCCAAGATCAGCATCTTGCAAGTACTGAGAAATATGGGCATAACTCTGTATTCGCTATCCTTTGAAGAACTTCATAACAACCTCTAGAAGGAGGAGGGAAGTCTTATTCTCTTCCTTTCCCTTAAATGATTGGATAAGCAGCTACTGCTGTAGAAGAGCTAAGATGATGGTGATGATATGGGGGCCATATTGCTACTCGGAATGTAGAGCTATTCGCACAGCACTTTTGATGCTTTCAAAGTCCTTTCTTGAATTTTTTTAAATTAGCGACAGAGCAAGACTGTAGTGTAGTGGTGCAATTATACCTCACTACAACCTTGAACTCCTGGGCTCAGGTGATCCTCTTGCCTCAGCCTCCTGAGTAGCTGGGACTATAGGCATGCATCACTATGCCTGGATAATTTTTAAATTTTTTGTAGAGATGGGAGTCTTGCTATGTTGCCAAGGCTAGTCTCAAACTTCTAGCCTCAAGCAATCCTCCCACCTTGGCCTCCCAAAGTGCTGGGATTATAGGCATGAGCTTCTATACTTGGCCTCCTGACTATTTTTTTAATCTAATCCCCATTTTAGAGATACAGAAAGTAAGGCAGTGACTGAGGAAGAAAGGAAGAGGATTCTTGAGTGAGTTAGCAGCTAAGGTAAGGCAAGAGCCCTGCTTTCCTGCTTCTTTGGGCTCTTTCTATACCATGTGGGCCCTATCAGATGGGAATCAAAGAACCTGAGGAAGGTGACAGCATATCTACTATCAATTAAGTGGCCAGCCTGGGCTTCCTTGGGGTCCCCAGAAACAGCTGGCTTTACTGTAAGCAAAGGACAGACCAGAGTTCTGGGGGTGGAGGTGGACAATGTCCTCATCCTGGTTTTGTTATTCAAGCTCTAGACCATGGATGGTATACTTTATGGGTCTAGCTTACTGGCTATGTGTGGAGAGTGGGAGGAGGTCAGTGGGGTCAGGGGCAGAGCTGGGATGAGAACCCTTCCTCTCTGAGTCATTCACAAGGCACTTACTTCTGCCTTGCTGTGGTGGCCTTTCTGAGCTTCACCTTCCACACCTGTACAGAAGACATAACATCATTGTCAACTGCCTTATGGAGGCTGTTAGGAGGTTCAGAGGTCATCAGGAATGAATGAGTGATCTGTAATTTATGAAGGAGCATTAATTTCTGATTTTGCTATTCAATTCTATTCATAGGGTGGTTACTGGGGGAAAGGTGCTGAACTAGGCATTATGCATGAGTCATCCCCAAATAGACTAGTGGCTGAACTGATATGAAAGCCTTTTCTGAACAATCACACAGGCCTGAGAATGACCTGAAAGTCACACTGCTATGTGCATAGGATTGTCAGATTTTCCAATTAAAAATAAATGACCCCAGTTACATTTCAATTTCAGACAATTGATGAACAACAATTTAGTGTAAGTATGTACTGTGCAATATTGGGGCTACACTTATAACAAAAATGATTCAGTGTTTATCTAAAATTCAAATTTAACCAGGCATCCTTATTTTATCCAACAACCATATGTGTACATGGAGTTGGCATTGCAGAGGCAGCAGTGGGCAGGCTGTATTTTTTGTTTGTTTGTTTGTTTGTATATTTGAAGCAAGGGAGTCAGAAGTCCATATGCCAGGAGAGAAATGATTTGCCCACCAAAGCAAGTCACCACTGCTGTTCTCACCTTCAGGGCTACCAAGAACCTGATACTTTATCCTGAAGTATCAGGCTTAGGCTTAAATCCTATCCCTTCCCTTTCCTTCCTGAATGTTTTCTATTTATCTGGACTCCTTTAGGAAATTTCAAAAATATTTTATCAAGGATAAAAGGGATATCTTAAAAATAAATAAAGATTATTTTTGCTTGTGTAACTTTCAAGTCCATCTAAAGATGAATTCTATGATTTTTAAAGATGTTTGTAGCCTTATATTTCTAGCCAAGATAGAATAACATGAACTGAATTTGCTATGCTGGCTGAAATAATCAACAGAGAAAATATAAGAAACAATATTTTGCAAGATACTGGACATCAGGTAGTGAAAGACTGTGATCCCTAAGAGACAGGAAATCAATGAGGTAAGTGCTACAATTGTCCCAGATTATTGTCTAGGGAGAGATTCCAGTCTGTGGAATAGGGAGGAAAAACCTAGACAGAGTTTGATGTTGTTTCTGAGTTGAGGAAACAGCTGGGAATCTGGAAAGGCTAAGGAGGCTAAATATCATAGGAGAGAGTACCATAGAGCTGCATAGAGACAGCATTTCAGAGATCTTCTGAGAGTCTCCCTTGAGTAGTCAGTGGAGTATTGGTCAGTGCATGCATGTGAGGGAACTGCCTAAGGCCTGGAAAAGAACCACCTGAAGGGATTAGAAGTAATAGTGCCTATCACTTACACAACTCTGGGAAAAATGCCTATTTCTACCAGCCCACCTGGAAACATCTCAGATTCAAAGGGCAATGAGTAGAGCGCACAAGTAGATCTTACCTCAGTATCAGGGAATAATGAGCCATAGACAGATAACTGCTCCAGTCCTGCCTAGCAAATCATAAAAGTAAAAGTAGAATATGAAAGGTTCAAACTATTTCCAAGGAACTTGCCTATGTTCCAGAACAAAGTTTAAGAATATTTACAGGAATACAAAAATACCCAGCAACTTATTAGGTTTTAATTCACAGTGTTTGCCATCCTATAGAAAATTACCAGGTATTCAAAAAAGCAGAAAAATATGACTCACAATGAGGAGATAAAATGAAACCAATCCAGAACAAAAACAGATGTTAGAATTTGTAGACTAGGACATTAAAATAGTTATAATAATATCCCATATGCTCAAAAAGTTAATGTGAGATATAAAACAGATCCAAATTGAACTTCTAGAGATGAAAACTACAATGTCCAAGATGAAAAATACACTGGATGAGAATAACGAAGAGATTAGATATTGTAGCATAAATGATTAGTGAATTTGAAAAACTAGTAATAGAAACTATTCAAAGGAAACACAGAGAGAAAAGAGGATATAAAAAAATAACAGAGCATTATTGAACTGTGAGACAACTTCACTGGTTTAATATATATGTAATTGGAATTGCTGAAGGAGAGGAAGGGGCAGAAAAAATATTAGAAGAAATTATGGCCCCAAATTTTCAAGATTTGATTAAAACTATAAATCTGTAATTGTAAGAATTTCAACAAACTTCAAGCACAAGAAACATGAAGAAATTACACCAAGGAGTCAAATTACTCAAAACTAGTGATAAAGATAAACATCATAAAAGCAACCAGAGGAAAAAGATACATTATGAACAGAGGAAGAAAAAGTAAAAGCAAAACTTTTGTTAGAAACAATGCAAATAAGAAGATGGTGGATCAATATTTATAAAGTACTAAAGGAAAAAAATGCAAAACTTGCCAACCTCACATTCTATATCCAATGAAATTATTTTTCAAAAATGAATATGAAATAAACTTTTTCAGACATACAAAAACTAAAAGAATTCATCAGCAGCAGACCTACTCTACAAGAAATGTTGAAGCTAGGTCTAAATTTTCAGTTTAGATAGATTAAACTGTGAAAGGGAATGCCAGATGTTCAGTATGTTGGCATATTTGACAAATACTCTTTTATTTTCAACATGTATTGTAGATAAAGATATGCATGTTCTTCAGCTAAACATAAGTAAAATGAAAGGATTTTGTCACTGCAGACAGAACAAATAGAATAAAAAAATTCTGAATATTGATCTGTCAAATTTGAAAAACAGTCAGTATAGGTTTTTCCACTTGTTTTTAATTATAGGAGGGGAAAACGTAGCAAGTTTTCCATAAGGTTAATACTCGTTGGGGAGAGAGTGGATAAAACCCTGTAGTATTTACATGTTGCATGGGGAAAAACAATAGTTACTGCATCATATAGTAGTTCATATAAATAAATCTGACATTAAAATAAGTGTTAGGAACAAAAATATAATGTATACATTCCAATTTTTTGGATTACAGAGGAAGTAGTAAGAAAACAAAACATAGCAAAAGAAAAACAGAAAGGAAGCATTAAAATTAGCATATAATAGATTGACAGCTGTACAGACGGGTTATAAACTGGTTAAATATCCCTATTAAAAAATTGAAATTGGGTAAAAATCAGTCTCTAACCTGGGATACCCACATTTGTATAAAACAAAGGGAAAAAGATTTAAAGATAATAGAAACTATAGGTCACAGAAATAGAAATAGCAACATTTTTCATTGGACAGAATACATATTTTGTATAAAACATACAGTACAGTATGTAACATTAAAGAGATTTTATGTGATAAATAACATGGCATTCATATGTAAAACAAATGTGCCATATCTTGATGTGGGTTTCATGTAAACCAATGTACATGTATTTAAAGACATGTACATTTAAAATTAGTAAATTTTATGTACTTAAAATTCATTGAGTAATCCTTCAAATAAAGAGAATCTGTATAGTAAAAAAAAAAAAAATGCTGAAGAAAGTCCTTCAAACAGAAGAAAAATGATACCGGATAGAAATATGGATCCACACAAGGAAATAGACAGCACTAAAATGGTAACTATATGGTTAAATTTATAAGATTTTTCTTATCATTTAAATTTATTTAAAGATAATTGAGTATTTAAACAAAAATAACAATTGAGAGTGAAGTTTATAACATAAATATAAGTAAAATATATGATAACAGCACAAAAGACAGGAAAAGAGAATTACACTGTTGTGACATTCTTATTATATATATAATTAATATATATTATATATATGTTAATACTGTATGTGAAGTTATAGTGATATAATAGTACTTAAAGAAGATTGGGATAAGTTAGTGATATATATTATAAATCCTATATCAAACACTAAAATAGCAAAACAAAGTAATAGCTAAAAAAACCAACAAAGGAGATAAAATGGAATCCAAGAAATATTAAATTAATCCAAAAAAAGGTTAAAGAAGGATAAAATAGGGAATACAGAATATATGGGGCAAATAAAAAGCAAACAGTAAGATGATAGACTTAAATTTGATAATATCAGTAATCACATGAAATATAAAATGGTCTGAACACCACAACAAAAAGGCAGAAATTGTCAGATTCAATTAAAAGAAAAATTTGACTGTATACTCTCTACATGAAATGTAGGGACATATATATAAAGACACAAATAGATTAAAAATAAAATGATGAAAAATATGATACTATCACTAATCAAATGAAATCTAGAGTGGCTATATGAATATCTCAAAGTATATTTCAGAATTAAGAATGTTATCAGGGATAAAAAAAGGGCATTCCATAATAATCAAGGGGTCAGTTCGCCAAGAAGAACATAAGAGTTTATGAATCTAATAAGAGAGCTTCACATTACATGAAGCAAAACGAATGTAATGCAAGAATAAGTAGACAAAGTTAGATATTTCAATATCCATCTCTCAATAATTAATAGAGCATGTAGACAGAAAATCATTAAGGTTATAGAAGATCTGAACAACACTACCAACAAACTCAATATATTCAACACTTATAGAACAGTCCACCCAATCACAGTATAATAAACATTCTTTTTAAATGTACATGGAAGATTTCTCCAGATAATAATATGTTAGGCCATAAAATAAGTTTGAATAAAATTAAAAGGATTCAAGCCACACAAAGTATGTTCTCTGACTACCATGGAATTAAATTAGAAATCAATAACAGAAATATCTCTGGAACATTCCCAATTATTTTGAAACTAAATAATACAATTCTAAATAACCCATATATAAAGGAGGAAACTAGGGAAATTAGAATGTATTTTGAATTGAATGAAAATAAAAACATGCCATATCAAAATTTGGTGGATGCTGCTAAAACAGTACTTAGGGGAGACTTTATAGCACTAAATGCCTATACTAGAAAAAAAAGTCTCAAATTAATGATCTCATCTTCCACCTGAAGAAATGAGGAAAAAAACCCCAAAATAAGTGGAAGAAAGGAAATAATAAGAATCAGAGCAGAAATCAATGAAATAATAATAATAAAAAAAGAAAAACAAAGAAAAGATCAGTGCAACCAAAACTGGTTCTTTGAGATCAGTAAAATTGTTAAACCTATACCAAGCTGATCAGGGGAAAAAAGAGAAAAAACACAAATTAATAATACCAGGAATTGAGAGGTGACATTACGATCATAAACAACTTTATGACAATGCATTTGGTGGCTTAGACAAAATGGACCCATTCCTTGTAAGACACATACTACCAAAGCTGACTCCTGAAGAAATAGATAACTTAAATAGCTCTCTATCTATTAAAGAAATTGAATTCGTAAACAATTTTCCCATACAGAAAACTCCAGGACCAAATGCCTTCACTGGTGAATTCTATCAAACATTTAAGAATAAAATAAAACTAACTTTCCCAGAAAATGGAAGAGGAAGGAATACTTTCCAACTCATTCTATGTGGCCAGCAAAATACTGATACTAAAGACAGGCCAAAAACATTATAAGAAGAGAAAATAACAGATTAATATTCCCCCGATGAATGTAAATGCAAAAGTTCTGAGCAAAATTTAGCAAATCAAATCCAACAATACATAAAATGGATAATACATCATAACCAAGTGAGATTTATCTCAGGAAGGGAAGGTTGGTCTAACATTTGAAAATCAATCAATTTAATTTACCATATTAGCAAACTAAAAAAGAAAAATCATATTATCATCTTAATGGAAAAAGGCCAACACCTTTTAATAAAAATTCTCAAGAAACTTTGAGTAGAATAGAACTTCCTCAACCTAATAAAGGACAGCTACAAAAAGCACACAGCTAACATAACCTTAATGGTAAAAAAAAAAAAAATGAAAGCTTCCCTTATGATTTGGAACAATGCAAAGATGTCCACTCTCACTTTCTCTATTCAACATTGTATTGGAAGTTTTAGCTTCAGAAGTCAAGAGACAAAGGGGTGAAAAAGGTAATCAAGATTAAAAAGGAAGAAGTAAAAGAGGCTTTATGTACAACTAATACGATTGTCTATTCACAACCAATATGATTGTCTATGTAGAACATCTAATAGAATCTACAAAAAAAGCCAATATGACTAATAAGTGAGTTTAGCAAGCTTACAGGATATTAGATCGATATAAAAATCAGCTGTACTCTTATATACTACCTATGAACAATCAGAAATTGAAATAAAAATTGCCATTTAAAATAGCATGAAAGATATGAAATTCTTAGAGATGAACTTGAGAAAAGATGTGAGAGACCTCTATAGTAAAAATGACAAAACATTGCTTAGAGAAAATAGAAATATGTAAATGACTAGATATACCATGTTCATGTGTCAAAAGATTTAATGTTGTTAAATGTCAATTCTCCCCAAATTGACCTGTAGTTTCAATATAATACCAATCAAGATTCCAGGAGGCATTTGCGTAGAAATTAACAAACTGTTTCTAAAATTCTTATGGAAATGCAGAGGGCTAAACCAACATTGAAAAAAGAACAAAATTGAAGGACTTACACTATCTACTTTCAATACTTATTGTACAGCATAGGAATCAGACACAGTGGTGCTGGCATCAAGATAGACAAATTGGGCAATGCAATAGAATAGGGAGTCTAAAAATAGACCCATACATATATGGAAAACTGATTTTTGACAAAGATGCAAAGGCAATTCAATGGAAAAATGATAGTCATCTTAGTAAATTGTGCCGGAAAACATGGATACTCATATACCAAAAAAATGAATTTTGATCCACACCACACAACATATACAAAAATTAACTCAAAATGTATCATAGACCTAAATGTAAAACCTAAAACTACAACACTTCCAGAATAAAACATTGGAGGAAACTTTGCAACCATGTATTAGGCAAAGATGTTTTAGATGCATTGGAGCACAATCTATAAAAGAAAAAGTTGATAAAAATTAGACTTCATCAAAATTCAAAACACCTGATTTTCAAAAGGTACTATTAAGAGGATGAAAAGACAAGCCACAGACCAGGAGAAAATATTTGAAAATTATATATCCTATAAGAGACTTGTAACTAGAATGTATAAAGAATTCAAACAATTGGGGGGGGGCAATCTTAGGGATGTGGCGAGCACTTTGGAGGTGAAGGGCATAATTCTAACCCTTCTTAGGGAGAGCCAAAGATATACAATGTAACCAAAATGTCAAAAAAAAACCCAAAAAACTTTTTATCGGGTGGTGGGCAGGCGGGAGGGGGGAGGAGGAAAGGAGTGGGAATAACAACATTTGCAAGGCGGTATACAGATTGCCCTTGAAGATGTATATGAACGCACTTGACAATGCTCGTTGGTTGCATTTGTATCTGAAACTCCTGTTAGAGTCATTATTGTAATGTCCTCAAATAACAAGCTTGAATGGCTATAAACTATTAATGTGCCTTCACATATCACACACACCAGAACAGGATCTAAGTACTGATACACACTCCATTTAAAACATTAAGAATGTACTGAGCATGCTCCATATAGAAGGCCTACCTCACACATTCTTTCATTTAATTCTTACAACCACCCTATGATGTAGGTCCTGCTAGTTTCCCCATATACAGATAAAGAAATTGAGACTCACAGTGCTTAGATGATTTAACTTGCCATGCCACAAAGTAATGGAGAGAACAGAAATTGCCAAGTGTTTGAACAGGAGAAAGAAGAGAGCAGTGATTAAGCGCATGGCTTGTATGAATCCCAGCCCCAACAATCACTACCTGTGTGACCTGGGGCAACATAATTTCTGTGTGTTTCAGTTGTCTCAACTGTGAAAGCGGATAATAATAGTACCCACCTTGGTGGGTGTCATAAGGATGAAATTAGTCAAATTAGTCAGTGCACATAAGACACAGAGAACAGTGGCTGGCACTGGTGTAGAGTATTAACTGTGATTAATAATTCATGATAAAATTTAATTGTTAATAAAACATCAATCTAAAATGTTAGGTTGCCAATGATTAATATAACCTACTTGATGATACTTCTGTATTTGATCACTATTTAGCAGTTGCTCAATATTGGGATGTCTTAGATGTTGACATGATTTATGGCAATTTCCCAGGCCACCAAAAATGGCCTCATCCTCAGAGGACAGGCTGGTCACTCTTATCTAGAGAAGATCCCCTTCATGCCACCTCTATGGAACCTAGGGCCCAGGGATTTCAAAGAACCTGCATAATGTGACACACCAAATGTTATGACAAAGCTCAGACTAGAATCTGGGTCTTCATTAACCTAAGCCCATTTGAAAGCCTGTGTGGCCAGGTCTAGGAACGGAAGGGATTTGAGGACTGTGGGACTACAGTGAGCAGCTTCTCCCAAGAGTTGGTAAAGGTCATCAGACATTTTCCTGAGAGAGATTCATGATGTTTGCCTTTGGTTCTTTGGCAATCTGACAACAGGAAATCTTCTCATGGCACTTCTGAGAATGTTTTCACACAAGGACAGAAATACTAAACATCTGGTAGACATAGGCAGGGCAATAAATGCCTTTTGGTACATGTTTGTTGATAAGCTAGATGCTTTATAAATAATATTGCAATTGCTCAGATGCATCATGGCCTGCTGAGGACTTGGTAATGTGACCAGAGTGGTGCTTGTGTCTGGGCAGTGGGAGGGCTCTATCCTAAGACCCATTTCCAAAAGGACTATGGGATGGGGGATGGCATCTCACCTCGTGGGCTGCCACTGCTCACAGGGCAGCCCACGAGGCCGGGGTGAGGAAGGTGGGAAATGGCTCTGATTCATTTCCCTCCCCAGGAAATATGCCTCCACACACAAGGTTCCTGCCAGCCTGCACCCTTCACTTCCTGTTCCTCTCCGGGATTCAGCTCCTCACCTATGACCTGGGTTCAGTGACCGGGGCCCTGACTCCTCCTACAGCTGGCTGCATGGGTACTAGAGAGTCAGTGAAGGCTGCTCTTGGATTCTGAACATGAGATAGGACTGGCCACTGTGACAGGACTGCTCTGAGCTTGCCTGCCACTTGATCTACCAGAAGGCCCACCTCTTCTTGGTGTAACAGGCTGATGATGTGGCAGTGAAAGGAAGACAAATCCATGAAGGTGTGGCCTCCCCAGTGCCAGCTCTCTGAGTCTCTCTCCTGAAGGCTGGGCTCCATCTTCTGGAAACACACCCCTGACTGCTCTAGGGAAGGACCAGGAGAATTGAAAGGGTGGAAATTTACTAGGTGCTCATGGTAGGTGGAGAAAGATTTCTCACACAGTGATTAGTATATACAGAAGTAAAAGCTTATGTATCTCAGAGAGAGAGAGAGAGAGAGAGAGAGAGAGAGAGAGAGAGAGAGAGAGAAGTGAGTGGCCACAGCATATGAATGAAGGAGTGAAAATGCCAGACAGTTGAACAAAACTTGTTTGAAGTTTTAAAGGGTGTTTTTTTTTTTTTTTCTCTGCTCTAGCAGACTGATATAAGAAGCAGTGGTGAAGCTGTTGTAGGTGTTCTTTGTTTTCTCTTTTCTCTGTGAGGCCGGGTTATCTGAGGCCTTGAAATTTGATTCTGACAGGAACTGAGGCAGAGAGAGTTGGAGGGAGAAGCTTGAGCCTCTGCTGTCTGCTTGGGGCTCTTCAAGGCTGAAAAAGGGAAACTCTTAGAGATAACAAGTTAGGCCACAGGTGTTTTAATTAAACAAAACAAAGTGGGTAGTTGTGTTGTGAGTTTCCTCTTCAAAGGGGCAATTATGTGCTGTGAGTTTATTTCTCCTACTTTCTGTTTCATAGTTTATTTTCCTCTGTTAGATAGGTTATTAGTAAGGCCTCCTTTCAAACAGAAAAGAGCCCAGTCTCAGAGCTGGGAAGTTTGAGTTCCAGCCCAGGTACCACCGAGTCACTGTGGTGGGCTGAGTCTAAGCCTGCTCCCCCTGCCTGCAAGGCAGAGGATGAAAAAGCCTCAACAATCCTAGAAAGTGAGAGTAGGAAGGAATCTTAGCAGGCATGGTGCTTGTTATTGACATATGAGGAAACTGAGGCTCAGACAGGTTGACAGACCAACCTAAGGTGACTCAGGGAATTGGTGGCTAAGCAGGACCTGGGCTCTAGATTCTGTCTTGACCTTCAGGCTAGCCACAGTGGTCTGAACTTCCTCTAAAATCCCTTCCAGCTGGAAACCCTGGGCACCCCATGTGTGCTGTTACTATCTGCTCTGCTCTGTGCAAGACCTTTTTCTTTGGAGTCAGTGGCCTCCAGCTGACCTAGACAGGCTATTGTTTAGTGGGAGTTGACTCCTTGGGGGCAATTCTCCAGGGCTGCCTTCAACACGTCCTGGAAGTAGGCTGCCTGGGAATAGGAGTCACTTACATTTCCACTCACATGGAAATCACCAGGCTTCACCTGACCAGGGTTGGAGCCAACCAGGGAGTGGCAGAGGATTTCCCCACCCCCTTTCTCATAATGTAAGTATGTCTGCCCCAGCAAGGCCTGCACTCCCAGTACCCGAGGCTGGCTGGCTCCTCCTCTCTCTCAGCTGGCTTGCTGTCCTCTAACCTGCCTCCTCTTGGCTGTGCTACCCCTCCACACACCCCCATCACCTCTCTAGGCTCCTCCTCCTTCACCAGTGGCCATTCCCCCCTGGCACTTCCTTGGCCCCAAGCATGGACTTGGGCCTCAGGATGGAGTGGAGCTCACTGCTGCCTGAGCAGATATCACAGCAAGGAGAGCAGCTTGGTGGAGTGGAGCCCAAGATACAGGAGCTGGGCCACCCAAGCAAGCTGGGGCAGCAGGCCAGGCAGGCAGTCAGAGGCAGACTGCATGCTCAGGCAGCTCCAATCCACATGACCGTGCCTCCATGTGGGGACGAGGGCTGCATCTACAGGATACGAGACTCTTCCAGGAGATGCAGGCAGCATCTACAGGGAAACTGGCTCTCTAAGGAGATGTAGATGGTGTCCGTGAGGGAGGATACTCCCCACAGAGAAGAGAGCTGTGTCCTCACAGGACAAAACTCTGCAAAAAGATGCAGGCTGTGTCCACATCAAGCCCAGCCCAGCAACAGATGTAAACTGCACGTACATGGAGCTTAGAAGCATATGGTAAAAATGCAGAGAGTACCCACCCAGGAGATGCAGGCAGTGCCAACACCAGGGACTGTGGCTCTTCCCAGTAACACTGACTGCCACCATGTGGACCACAGCCCTGCAGAGAAATGATGGCTAGTCCATCAGGAAACAAGGTAGTGCCCAGAGACAGAGGTTGTGTCAGTGGTGAATGTGGCATTTCAGGACTTTCCACAGATCCCCATGGTGCACAGCTCTGCATGGTGGTGCTGGCTGGGTTAGCACTGAGAAAAGCTTCATAAAGAGATGCAGGCATATACATGCAAGGAGGCTCAGTGGAGAGGGTGCAGATGACTTCTACACAAGATGAGCCTCGGCAGGCTGATGCTGGCCATGGCCACACAGGAGGTGACTCTACACCCAGATGCATACTATGTCTATAAGGGGCACGATTCAGTGAGCAGACTCAAGCCACATCTATACAGCACAGACTCCACAAGGCTGTCAACAGCTGCTCTGCAAGTGAGCATAAGCTGTGTCTACATAAGCCAAATCTGTGTGTGGAGACAAAGGCAGTGTCTACATAGAACCAAACTATGATTGCCTAGGACAAGACAATACATTCCCAAGATGAGGCTGCATCTACCCAGGATGGGGTCGTATCTGCCACTATTAAGGTTGTGTCTGCAGAGGATGAGGCTATGTCTACTCACTGAGTTTGCATCTGCAGAGAACCAGGCAGTGTCTAAACAGAATCACACAGCTTGTACACAAAACGAGGCTTCTCAAGGAACTTCCACTTGTACCAGCATAGGACAAGCTCCTGCCTGTGCAAACACACCAGTCTATCCTGTGAAGACACGCCTCGCATCTACAGGTACAGCTCTGGCATGCACTGCCACCTGGATCAGCACAGAAAAGCCCTCTGCATCTAATTACAGCCAGTATAAGGATAAGCCAGGGCTGCTGGTGGACATGCAGCCTGTGTCTACATGGAGTGTAGTTCCACACTGGATCAGCATGGACTAATGCTTTGCAAGTGGACTCCAAATGTTTATTGAAGAACCAGGGCTCTACCTGCCAGTGTTGCTGCCTCTGCAGGCAGCACCTGGCAAATCTCAGAACTAGCTACTACAAGAGAAAACTGGTGCACCTAATTAAGGGTATTTGTGGAGATTCACCCTGCATCCACACCAAGTGGAGCTTCTTGTGGAACTGTAGTCCAGGAGAGTGAAACAGAAAGGACTGCTGCAAGGGGTTGCTGGCTTCTTCCACTTGACCCAAGGACCAGATGCAGGCTGAGCCTATATCTTCACTGAGTGCAGCAACTCAAGAAGTACAGCCTGGGTAGGCAGAGCAGAAGTAGATGATGCAAGGAGTCACTGGCTAATTTCACCTGAACCAGGGCACCAGCTGGAGGCTCAGCCCATGTCTATATTGAGCTCAGCTCACAAGGAGGTCAATCTGGGCCCACCAAGCCCCTACCAGTAGGCACAGGTTGTGTCTTAATGGAACAGAGATCTATGTGCAGAACCAACCTGCTTCCACACCACCATGATGCTGCGAAGAAACAACTGAATAACCTTCTCTGCCATGTCTCCAGCTGGCCATGCTTCACTAAAGAAGAGCTCCACATTCAGGCACAGGATGCACCTACACACAATGTAGCAGGGCCACCGATCCCTGCACCCCAGCTGAAGGCAGCTAGAAGGACACTGCCAGTGTGAGCAGCCTTGCCCAGTCAGTGCTAGTTTGCCATGCTCTCCTCTCCAGCACTGTCCACAGGACAACCTCCCCCATACTTTAACCCCTTTCTTCCTCTCTCTGAGCCTCATGCCTGTCCCCAGGGCACTACTCAGGTCCTTTCTGCTGGGTTCCAGAAGCCTGGAATTCCCAGATTTGGACAGAGTCCCACACATACAACAGGGTATGGAGCTGATTCACTTGTGCAAACCAATTTGCAGGTCTTAATCTGTAAAGTGTCTTCCAGATGTATTAAAATCTGAAAAACTGCCAGTGCCTGGTTCTGTTCCTCCTGGCTGGGAGATTCTGGATTCATAGCCATGCAGGAAGGAGCTGACTACATGGGGTCTCAGAACCTGGGCAGGTAGCATTTGGATGGGGCTGGGGAGATGGTGATGGCAGTGTTCCAAGCAGAAGACACCCCATGAAGAAAGGCCTGAGGGTGGGAAAGCATGGACTATTTTGAGGAAATAGCAAGTTGTGCGTATTTTCTGGAATGTGGTTCATTGCCATCTCCTTGGCTCCCTGAGCACATTGTATGGCACTTCATCAGCATCTGTCTCCCTGACCTCTGTTGCTACCTCCCTCTCTGTCACTCTGTCTCCAAAGGTTAGAGCTCCTCACAGGGCTACCCCAGCCCTGCCACTACATACTCTCCAGCAATCCCAGCAACCCCCAGGGCTTCAGGTAGGGGCCATCTATAATGAACTACCTGTAATGATGGAAATTCTCCATACCTTCACACCTAACATAGCAGCTGAGAGCCACATGTGGCTATTGAGCTACTGGATATATGACTAGTTTGACTGAGGGACTGAATTTTTTATTGTAATTAATTTTCTTAAAGCAACTTTTTTTAAAAAAGCATATTTATTTATTCATTTTTAGAGATGGGGTCTTGCTATGTTGTCCTGGCTGGCCTCAAGCCATCCTCCCACCTCAGCTTCTTGAGCAGCTGGGACTACAGGAATATGCCACCATATCTGGCTAATTATAATTAATTTAAATGTCTGTATTTTCTATTTTTTAATTGTAGAATATATATAACATAAAATTTGCCATTTTAGCCATTTTAAGCATACAGTTTAGTGACATTAATTGCACTCAATGATGTGCAACCACACCACCATCTACTTCCAAAACTATTTCATCACCCCAAACAGAAACTCTACTCTGTTTTCTAAAATAACAATTATTTTAAATTTAAGTAGTAACATATGGCCAGTAGCCACTACATTGGACAACATAAGTGGAGAAGCCAATAATCTCTACTCTACCCCAAGCCCCAGTCCTGGCTACCCAACTGCCTAAAGCGAACCTCCACCTGGGCGCCATACAAGCACCTCAAATGTTACCTCTCCCAAATCAGACTTATTGTCCCCACCATCACTTCCCTATACTGATCCTCTGATCCTCTGTAAGATCCCTCTCTTACAAAATGGTACCAACAGCCACCCAGTAGCCTAAGTTAGAAACCCAAGAGTCATCTCTGATGCCTCCCACGTAATTTGCTTCCATACTCAATTATCTCTGACCTCTGCAGATTCTGCTTCCTTAAAGTACCTCTACTGGGCCCCAGCTTCTCCCTCCCCATTGCCATTCCTCAGGGCCAGGTTGGTCCCTTCATCACCATGTCCTTGCCCCACCAGGGATCCCAGAGCTACCACTGCCTGCTGGAGGCTAGCTGGTTTCCCAGCCTCTCCCCCTTGACAGTGGAAGCTTGGCAGAGCAGTAAGGTCTTGCTATTCAGGTGCTGCCCAACTTCCACCTACCCCCAGTGTGGGCAGCCCAGAAGGGAGCTCTCTGCAAAGACCAAGACTTCAGGAAACTTGGGAAAATCAGAGCAAGGAAGAGGAGGAGGCTATCCTGGCTTTTGGGAGAGCCCCTGAGCTAGCCAGAAAGCAGTAGTAGCAGTCTCCATATGTGAGGAGCCCCACCAATTGGGACTCCAACCCTAGCTCTGCTGCTGCATGGCTGCCTCAGTTTCCTCATCTTTAGGAAGGGGATAATTATCTTCCAGCCTTCAATGTGCTATGAAGATTAAATGAAACACTGAAGGCATTGCCTGCCATGTTGTAGGTACTACCATGTTTCTCTGAAAATAAGACCTACCCATAAAATAAGCCCTAGCAGGATTTCTAAGTATTCGCGCAATACAAACCCTACCCTGAAAATAAGACCTAGTGATGGGCGTGGCTACGCAGCGTATCTGTACGACCCATGCATTTTGTCGCAGAGCTGTAAAGAAGATGAACAGCCCTTCTCATCTGCCCCATCGTGACAGCTACTATCCCAAAGGTGACCTGAAAGGTGCCGGCAGCCCCACCAACAAGGTCGGCTCCCCGTCAGGTCCCTGCCATCCTGTGTGTGCTGCAAGCTGAGGCTTTGAGGGGAAAGTCTTCTCCGTGAAGTGATGAATGGGACGCTCTGCTTTAGGTATTGTGTGTCCCCAGGGGGAAGAAGGAAAGCTGTGGCTGCCATTTTACTATGATGATGTTCCAGAAGATGACTTAACTATATTTGAATAAATGTAGATTGTTGTACTGTACTTAAAAAAAATAACACATCCCCTGAAAATAGGCCCTAGGGTGTCTTCCAGGAAAACTAAATATAAGACACTGTCTTATTTTCGGGGAAACACAGTAGTGCACTCATTTTACAGCAAGGGAAACTGAGGCTTTGAGAACAGAGGCACTTTGTCCAGCATCACTGCACACTACAGTACTCATTACTTTTCTCACATTGAAGAAGTGTGTGGCCCCTTCCTTGAGGGCTGGCAAGAGGGCTCTTCTCCAAGCCAGGGTCTCATTCCTACACAAAAATCTAAATCTCAGCATAACTTTGTATACACACTGCACATCTTTAGCAAATCTATCCTACAGGTGCAGTGATCCTGGGCTCTGGGTGGGCATGGGGAAAACATGCATGCTTTTAAGCAGAATGCCTACTGAATTCTGGATTTTTCTGACCATTGATGTTCCTTCTGTTATGATGTCCACAGGGCTTCCCTGTGACTTTCCATAGAAATCTTTCCTGTAATAAAAATAGACTACTCAGACACTTGAATGCAGACTTCTCACTTTCCTTCTAAATCTGGGAAATCACTCTAACATAGTGTTAGCTACGAGGTCATGAAAAAAGAATGCCAGGGAGGAGGCAGAGCAGGGGACAGGAGGATAGATCCTTCACAGAGAGTTGATTCCAAGGCCTGGGCTTTGGGGTCAAAGGCTTAGCAACTGGACTGCTACTTATTTGACCAGTGAAAAGATACTCTTAGGTAGGAGACACCCTTTGGAAACATGGCTTTAGTCATAGAGCATTAAAGATTTAGAAACCATAAAACTCAATCACCCCCCACTCTCATTTTATGAACTGACGAACTGAAGCTGAGATTCAGGTAAATTCAACACACAGTTTCTGGCTATCTACAGGGACTGACAGCCCCAACTGAGTGCTCTTTCTCCTATAGAAATAAGAAGTCCATCACTGTATTGGCTCCTACATGCTTTCCTGATGAGCTGAGTCAAGTAATGACCCTACTGGGAGCTTTCTGCTCTGAGTACCTGGGATAAGCACTCTGAACATATGGGACTCACTCCCACAGTCAAATTGCTCTCTTTGGTCTGCCCTTCTTGGTAATTGCATACATGAATGTGATAAGAGTCAGCTTGCTCATTTCAAAAACCATGTGTTCATTTTAAACACTATCCATGGCCCCGGCTCACATTTGAACAAAGCAGGCACTTGGCAAAGTTAAGGGTGGTAATGCCACACCCAAAGGCCCCAACTAGCATCAGGTTGCTGGGTAAATCAGGCAGTCTGGCCTTGGCAGGGAGACACCTGGCTATACCTCTCCCATCCAGCAACCTGGCAGGGATAGGAAAGTACTGGTGACTCTTCCTGCCCTTACCCTAGCTGCGCCTTGAACCATGTGGGATCTGATGACCAGCTTGCCTCTAAGTGTGGGAGAAAAATGGATCCCATGCTATTTCCTCCCTCTTAATTGTCAGTTCTACTGCAATGAGTGGATTCTAATCATATGTGTACATTTGGAAAAGAAAGGGAACCTGAGGGAGAGAGGAAGCAAGAGCAAGCAGCCCAGCCTTCCCCTAGGAGCCAGCAGGATAGAGCCAGCAAGGTCCACCTGAAGAGGCTTCAGAAGATGTGCATGTTTGGTGGGGGCGGGGGGGGGGCAGGAGGGGCACACAAACTGGCTTCGAACAGTCAAAGGCCTTTCATGTGTAGAAATGAAGGAGATTTTATCTGGGTGATTTTAGGGGCCCCTCGCTGGCTTATGTAAACTGGAGCCAGAGAGGCCTGTTTCTAATCACATGTCACAGAGAGGAGAGAATTTCTCTTTATGGGGGGAGGGAGTTCAAGCAAAGGCTGGACTACCATCTATCAGGGAATGCCTGCCAGGGGTGGGAGGCCAAGGGCAGGCTGCTACAGGGCCTGTCCACCCTGGGATGCTGGGATTTCTCAGCTCCCCAGGCCAGGGCAGCCCTGTGGCCCACTGCCATTTCTTGGCTGCAGACCCCAGTGTGAGGCTGGATTTTCCTGGATCTCTGCAAGCCATCTTGCCCCAGGGCTGTCCAGTGGCCTCCCAAGGCTCCCTGCAGGGTGGCAGTTCTACCTGTATCCAGTCCAGGAATGAGGGTGGCAGTTTCCATCCCAGGCCCCCAGGGGAGGTGGTCTGTGTCTACCTTGGGACCTGTAATAGGAACCAGAACAGGCTCTACAGGGCTCAATAAACTTGGGGCAGCCTTGGGGTTCCCAGTTACAGTGGAAGTTCTGGATACTATGGCTTTGCAGATGTCAGATTGATCTGGAGCCAATGCCCCACTGAAGACTTCCTGGTGACAATGTGAGCAAGCTGATGGTTTTGTGGGCAGATTTGCTGAACTATGGGGTGGCCAACCTTGGTGTTCTGGTCTTCTCTGTCCACTGACCTTTCTGGGAAATCTCCTCTATTGAGTCTCAGATGTATGCTTACCCCTCCAAGTATGGCTCCCATTGCTACCCCTACACCCTCAGGATATTGACTGTTATGGTGAAAACCCATTTTCTTGCTTTCTTTCTTTTCAGATAATTCATTTTGGCTTCAGAGCTCTCTTTACAAATAACTTATGTCATTAGCAGTCAAAACATAAAATTCTTCTTTCCTCTTCTTTTGCCAGCCTATGCTACCAAGGGTTCCAACATGCCTTGGTGTCCAGCCTGTACCAGATGTGAGATCCTTTAAGTTCATGTATGGCTCTGGTAGGATGAATAACTGGCCCCCAAAGATGTCTTTTTCCTAAGCCCCAGAACCCATGAATATGTTACCTTCATGGCAAAGGCGAATTTGAGGATATGATTAAGTTAAGGATCTTAAAGTAGAGAGATTATCCTGGCTTATCTGGGTGGGCTCAATGTAATCACAAGGGTCCTTAAAATATTTAAGAGGGAGACAGAGGCATCAGAGAAAGAGATATGATGGCAGAAGCACGGCTCAGAGTGATGCCTTGATGGCTTGGAAGATGGAGGAAGCTGCCAAAACCCAACAAATGCACTGGCTTCTAGAAGCTAGAAAGGATGAAGAAACAGCTTCTCACAACCTCCAGTCGGAACAGTCCTGCTGACACCTTTAGTTTGGCCCAGTGGATTTCTGACTTCCAGAACTGTAAGATAATAATTGTGTGTTGTTTTAAGCCACTAAGGGTTTTTTTTGTTTGTTTGTTTTTGTATTTTTTTACCTACAGTAGTAGGAAACTGATACGGTGGCTAATAGTGTTTAAACAAAAACCTGGTGACACAACAACCAGCTGTCACTGGTTGAAGCAATGTGCTATAGAGGACAGAGTGAGCAGGCAGCCCTGTGTTTGAACCCCAGCTCCTCCACTTCCTGGGAGTGGAAACTTCAGTCAAACCACTTCTCTAACCCTCAGTTTCCTCATGTGTAAAAGGGCAATAATAGAATCATAATCTTCAGGTCTGAGTTTAGCTTATAGCATTGCACCAACATTGATTACCTGCTTTTGATGATTGTACAAAGGTTATATAAGTTGCTGTAACATTACGGGAGGTGGGCAAAGGAGGTACATGAACTCTTTGTCCTATGTTTGCAACTTCTGGAAATCTAAATTTATGACAAATTGGGATCTATTTATTTATTTGAATTAATTTTAAATGATTTAAAAATTTTTAGAATCACAACGCTTAAAAATACTGTCAGGATAGGGGCGGAGCAAGATGGTGGACGAATAACACCGCCAGACAGAGTGTCTCTGCAGAAAAGACAGATTCTAGCAGAAATTAGAGGAAAGAAGCAAGAAGACGAGCATACAGCGGACAAGGGCCGGAAGGAGGGGTACCTGAGACCCCGGGAGACTCCACGGGAGGAGGCTGCGGAGGAGAACTAGAGGCTGAGACCACCGGAGCAGCCCGGAGACCAGCGACAAGGGTAGGTGGATCTGCTGTTTCCCCTCCCCTGCATTCGGGACTGCTGGTGGGCTCCCCAGCGGGTGGAGAGACCTGCGGACACCAGCCCAGAGACTGCCACCGCCTGCCAACGGTGAGCCTGTAGCAGACGTGGCACCAGGTTCCCAACTTCCTCCGGGCACCTCCGTGTGCACAGACCCGAGCCCCGCGGCAGGCGCCATATTGCCTCCTCCCCCCCTCCGCCGACCCTACCCGTGGCTGCCCAGAGAGAAAATACAGCCACCAGCCAGAGGCACCTCCAGGGAACGGGACCTACCCGTTTGGGACCCCGCCCGCCCTCCCAGGTGCTGCTGGCACCGTGTTCCCAGGAAAACGGTGCCGACTCAGAGGCTGAGAGACATAGACCCAGCTTGGGCTCCCTGTGGGTGAATTAGGACCGGAAATCCTCTCCCTGGTGGGAATACAGTTTGAACTCTGGGACCCAGAGGTCGGACCTGCAGACCAGATCCCCTGCACCGAGGGCTAGCATTGCCCGGGGCACAGAAGGGTTATACGTGAACAGCCTACTGAGGTCTGTGTGCCTCCAGGGGTGGATCAGCGTCCTAGAGGGCAACCCTCCTCCCAGGAGGAGGCCGTGCGCTCAACCCAGGTGGCGTTCCTGTGCAGGGAACCTCCCCGCCGGCATCACAGTCCGGGGAGGCCTGGTAGCTTGTGGTCTGGCCTGCTGGCAGAGGCCCAGGAGTAGCTGCGGAGTTGGGGAGGGTGGAAAGAAGCTAGGCCTGCTGCAGACTGCGGGTCTCAGACAGCCCCAACCCCCACTCCCAGACTTTCTGGCTGAGCGGGACCATTCCAGCCCCGCCCTGACAGCAGAGAACAGAACTTTGACCCCTGTTAACGGCCTGAGGGCAGGCTTACCCAACCCAGCTCCGCCCACAACGAGAGCTGATAACAGGACTCAAAATCAACACCATAGCCTGTCCCTCCAAGCAAACGCCACCTACTGACAGGGATGGCATCTTGCACAGCCTTTCCACGGCACCCACTGACTCAATATACAGGGAGTGGTCCAATTTCACCCACAGGCACCACCTAACGCCTCAGAAACTAAACAAGGTGTGTGAATACCCAAACAATAACCTAAGGAAAGAAACAACAACTGATCGACATGGGAAGAAATCAGCGAAAGAACTCAGGAAATATGAACAACCAAACGGAAAACACACCCCCAAAGAGGAGCACCAGCCCCCTAGAAACGGACACCGACCAAAATCAGACAACCAATATGACAGAAGAGGAATTTCGTATGTGGAACATAAGAACACTCACCCAGCTGCAACAACAACTCAACAACCAACACCAAGAAACCACAAAAAGTCTCCAGGATATGAGAAAAGAAATAGACACATTGAAGAAAAGTGTAACCGAACTCCTGGAAATGAAGAATCAATTCAAGGAACTACAAAATACAGTGGAAAGTCTCAAGAACAGGGTAGATGAAGCAGAAGAAAGAATCTCAGAGCTTGAAGATAACACCCTCCAATTAAATAAATCAGTCACAGAAATAGAGCAGAGAAACAAGAGAAAAGAGCAAAGCCTACAAGAGCTGTGGGATTATGTGAAGAAACCTAATGTGAGGGTCATAGGGTTACAGGAAGGGGAAGAAGACAACACTCAAGGGTTGGACAAGCTGTTTGAAGATATAATAGAGGAAAATTTCCCAGGCCTTGCTCAAAATCTTGATATACAAGTTCAAGAAGCTCAGAGGACCCCTGGGAGATTCAACGCAAACAGGAAGACGTCACGACATGCAGTCATCAGACTAACCAAAGTATCAACTAAAGAGGCCCTTCTAAGAGCTGTAAGACAAAAGAAGCAAGTAACATACAAGGGAAAGCCAATTCGAATAACATCAGACTTCTCTAATGAGACTTTACAAGCAAGGAGAGACTGGGGCCCCATTCACACTCTTTTGAAACAAAACAATGCCCAGCCTAGAATATTATTCCCTGCAAAACTAAGCTTCGTATATGAAGGAGAAATAAAAACATTCTCAGACAAGCAAAGGCTCAGAGAATTCACCAAGACAAGACCAGCCCTACAAGAAGTACTTAAAACAGCGTTATGCACGGAACATCATCATCATAACCCACGAATATAAAAACAACCAAAACCCAAAGATATTAAAGGCCAGATATTACAATGGCTCAAGACAGAAATCATAGCAACAACATCCAACCCAACAGAATGATCAGTAATCTACCTTACCTATCAGTTCTCTCAATAAATGTGAATGGCTTAAACTCTCCACTCAAGAGACATAGGCTGGCTGAATGGATAAGAAAATACAGGCCAAGTATATGCTGTCTTCAGGAAACACATCTAACCTGCAAGGATGCATATAGACTAAAAATAAAAGGGTGGAGATCAATATTCCAAGCAAATAGAAGCCAAAAGAAGGCTGGTGTGGCAGTTCTAATTTCAGACGATTTAGTTTTTAAACCAACAAAAGTAGTAAAAGACAAAGAGGGTCATTATATAATGGTGAAGGGCACAGTCCAACAAGAAGAGATAACAATTTTAAATATATATGCACCCAACTTAGGTGCACCCAGATTCATAAAGCAAACCTTACTGGAGCTAAGCAAATGGATTAATAGCAACTCCATAATCGCCGGAGATTTCAACACCCCACTGACGGCACGAGACAGATCCTCCAAACAGAAAATCAATAAAGAAATAATGGACTTAAACAAAACTCTAGAACAATTGGGTCTGACAGACATCTACAGAACATTCTACCCAAAATCCACTGAATATACGTTCTTCTCATCAGCTCACGGGACATTCTCTAAGATTGACCATATCCTAGGACACAAAGAAAATCTCAAGAAATTTAAAAAAATAGAAATCATACCATGTACCTTCTCAGATCACAGTGGAATAAAACTAGAAATCAACCCTAACAGAAACTCACATTTCTACACAAAAACGTGGAAATTAAACAACCTCCTACTAAATGATTACTTCGTAAATGAAGAAATCAAGACAGAAATAAAAAACTTCTATGAAGAAAACGACAATGGAGAGACAAGTTATCAACTCCTCTGGGACACAGCTAAAGCAGTTCTGAGAGGAAAGTTTATCTTCATAAATGCCTATAACCAAAAGACAAGAAGATCACAAATAGACAATTTAATGAAACGACTCAAAGAGCTGGAAAAAGAAGAACAGACCAACCCCAAACCCAGCAGAAGAAGTGAAATCAACAAGATCAAATCAGAACTAAACGAAATTGAAAACAGGAAAGCTATTCAGGAGATTAATAAAACAAAAAGTTGGTTCTTTGAAAAAATAAACAAAATTGACACACCATTGGCTAAGCTAACGAAAAGCAGAAAAGAGAAATCTCTAATAAGCTCCATCAGGAATAAAAAAGGAGATATCACAACTGATCCCAAAGAGATACAAGATACAATTTATGAATACTACAAAAATCTTTATGCACACAAACTGGAAAATGTGAAGGAAATGGACAAATTTCTAGAAACACACAGCCTCCCTAGGCTCAACCAGGAAGAAATAGATTCCCTGAACAGACCAATCTCAACAGCTGAAATAGAAACAGCAATTAAAAATCTCCCTAAAAAAAAAGTCCCGGTCCAGATGGCTTCACACCTGAATTTTACCATACTTACAAAGAAGAACTAGTACCTATCTTGCAGAAACTATTCCACAACATCGAGAAGAACGGAAACCTCCCCGACACCTTTTATGAAGCGAATATTACTCTGATACCAAAACCAGGAAAGGATGCAACAAAAAAAGAAAAGTACAGACCAATATCACTAATGAATATAGATGCAAAAATTTTCAACAAAATCTTAGCTAACCGAATCCAGACACTTATCAAAAAAATAATCCACCACGACCAAGTGGGCTTCATCCCAGGGATGCAGGGATGGTTCAACATACGTAAATCTATAAATGCAATTCACCACATAAACAGAAGCAAAAACAAAGACCACATGATTCTTTCAATAGATGCAGAAAAAGCTTTTGACAAAATTCAACACCCTTTCATGATACGAACACTTAAGAAAATAGGCATAGAAGGGACATACCTAAAAATGATACAAGCCATATATGACAGACCCATAGCCAACATCATACTGAATGGGGAAAGATTGAAATCATTCCCACTTAGAACTGGAACCAGACAAGGCTGCCCACTATCTCCACTTCTGTTCAACATAGTGCTGGAAGTCTTGGCTACAGCAATCAGACAGGAAAATGGAATCAAAGGTATCCAAATAGGGGCAGAAGAGATCAAACTTTCACTGTTTGCTGATGATATGATATTGTATCTAGAAAACCCCAAGGGTTCAACCAAGAAACTCCTGGAACAGATCAATGAATTTAGTCAAGTCTTAGGATACAAAATCAATACACAGAAATCAGAGGCATTCATATACGCCAACAACAATCTAATTGAGAACCAAATCAAAGACTCAATTCCCTTCACAATAGCAACAAAGAAATTAAAGTACCTAGGAATATATTTAACCAAAGAGGTAAAAGACCTCTACAGGGAGAACTATGAAACACTGAGGAAGGAAATAGCAGAGGATGTAAACAGATGGAAATCCATACCATGCTCGTGGATCGGCAGACTCAATATCATCAAAATGTCTATACTACCCAAACTGATCTACAGATTCAATGCAATACCTATTAAAATCCCATCAGCATTCTTCACAGATATAGAAAAAATAATTTTACGCTTCGTATGGAACCAAAGAAGACCCCGAATATCAAGAGCAATTCTAGGCAACAAAAACAAAATGGGAGGCATTAATATGCCAGATATCAAACTATACTACAAAGCTGTAGTAATTAAAACAATATGGTATTGGCACAAAAACAGGAATATTGACCAGTGGAACAGATGTGAGAATCCTGATATAAAACCATCCTCATATAGCCATCTCATCTTTGACAAAGCAGACAAAAACATACGCTGGGGAAAAGAATCTCTCTTCAATAAATGGTGCTGGGAAAACTGGATAGCCACCTGTAGAAGGCTAAAACAGGACCCACACCTTTCACCTCTCACAAAAACCAACTCATGCTGGATAACAGACTTAAACCTAAGATATGAAACTATTAGAACTCTAGAGAAAAAAGTTGGAAACACTCTCCTAGACATCGGCCTGGGCAAAGAGTTTATGAAGAAGTCCCCAAAAGCAATCACAGCAGCAACAAAAATAAATAAATGGGACATGATCAAACTACAAAGCTTCTGCACAGCCAAAGAAATAGTCATGAAAGTAAACAGACAACCTACAGAATGGGAGAAAATTTTTGCATCCTATGCATCCGATAAGGGACTGATAACTAGAATATACTTAGAACTCACGAAAATTAGGAAGAAAAAATCAAATAACCCCATTAAAAAGTGGGCAAAAGACTTGAACAGAAATTTTTCTAAAGAAGACAGAAGAATGGCCAACAAACATATGAAGAAATGCTCAACATCTCTAATCATCAGGGAAATGCAAATCAAAACCACAATGAGATATCACTTAACCCCAGTGAGAATGGCCTTTATCAAAAAATCTCCAAACAATAAATGCTGGCGTGGTTGTGGAGAGAGAGGAACACTCCTACACTGCTGGTGGGACTGCAAACTAGTTCAACCTCTGTGGAAAGCAATATGGAGATACCTTAAAGCGATACAACTGAATCTACCATTTGATCCAGCAATCCCATTGCTGGGCATCTACCCAAATGATCCAGTGACACTCTACAAAAAAGACACCTGCACTCGAATGTTTATAGCAGCACAATTCATAATTGCAAGGCTGTGGAAACAGCCCAAGTGCCCATCAATCCAAGAATGGATTAATAAAATGTGGTATATGTATACCATGGAGTACTATTCAGCTCTAAGAAACAATGGTGATATAGCACATCTTATATTTTCCTGGTTAGAGCTGGAACCCATACTACTAAGTGAAGTATCCCAAGAATGGAAAAACAAGCACCAGATATATTCTCCAGCAAACTGGTATTAACTGAGTAGCACCTATATGGACACATAGGTACTACAGTAATAGGGTATTGGGCAGGTGGGAGGGGGGAGGGCAGAGGGAGGTGGGTATATACATACATAATGAGTGAGATGTGCACCATCTGGGGGATGGTCATGATGGAGACTCAGACTTTTGGGGGGAGGGGGGGAAATGGGCATTTATTGAAACCTTAAAATCTGTACCCCCATAATATGCCAAAAAAAAAATTAAAAAAAAAATACTGTCAGGATGATAATTGAGTTATTGGCACTCTAGGTACTCAATGAACAAAGAGTACCAGTTGCAGCTAATGCCTGCCATTGCCATTGGATAACACGTTCAGAAACATTCTAGAGAAAGCCCCAAAGATGCACTTTCTTCATAGATGACTGCATCAAAAATCCCAAATGAACAGAGCATGGAGGAAAGGACACAACACTGAATCCTTGCCAGGTTTGGGTTGCAATTGAAATAGTTGGTGTCGGACTAGGTGAAGGGAAGGATGGGTGTTCATGGGGTGTCTCCTGGAGTAATGCTGGGAGCTGTCTGGCTTGCTTCCCTATTTGGGCAGGTAGGTGCTGTGCCAGGCTTGGGGTAGGGTTAGCTATCACCCCAGTTAGAGCAGTGTAGCCCTTGCTCCCAGCCACTTGTCCCTATCAGGCTGCATCTTGGCAAAAGATGATCTTGCATTTTTCTTTGAACATTCATAGTCAACAGATTCTTTTTTGCCTTTTCTTTCTTAACATAAGCAGTTTATCATGCAGCTCTCAGGACCTGAAGGGATATGTGCTCTTTAACCAATATGTTTTGCTTTTAAAAACCCCATTGTGAATTCAGGGCTCTTAAAGTAGCAACAGGCCAGCTCAGTCTAGATTTGAGCCTCTCAATCTAGTAAGAACTCCATGTGCCAGAAGGCATTCAGCAGCTTCCCAGGCAGCTCTAGATCTGTCAGCACAGCCCCTAGATACAGACAGGTTACTAAGTCTTAGAGTGTTTGGAAAGCATGGGCTTTCCTCCCCCTTATTCATTGAGCAGCTGTTAGCTGAGCAAATGCACTCTTAGCAGAGGGGAGAAACAACTCTTGCCTTCCCTTCACCCACCAGCCCCGCCTCCACGCAGGATAGTGGCCCTCAGATCAAGCCCCTGTCCAATAAGAGGCAGATGTGCAAATGTTTCAGGCATCCTGGAGGTAAAACCAAGTGTAAGGGGGGCTTCAAGAGGGCCCAGGGCCCAGTTCCTCAGTGCAGCTGGCTGACAAGGCCCTGCCGGAGCTGGCCCCAGGCACACTTACTGTTCTCTACTTTCCTAGTCACATCCTGTCCTCACCAACCCTTGCCACATCCTTACCAAACATAGGCAGACATGGCCTCTTTGCTGGCAAAATTCCCCTCCTATTTCTAGGCGCCCTCCAAAGTCATCTTCCTCGGGCTGTGTGAACTGTGCCCTGGGCCCCCTGGCCCACCCTGACACTCAGCACGTTAGACTAAGATTATCACTTTAAGGGCTGTCTCTCCACAAATGGCGAGCTCCTCAAGGACAGGGCCCAAATCTTCACCCCCCCCCCAGCTCCTGGCACAGATTGGGGGAGAGAAGTGTTGGCGAAATGGATAGGGGAATAAGTGAGTGAACCAGGGGCCAAAAGAGTGATGAACTCTGATGACTGGAGAAGGCAGATTCAGGACTTCTCTCTAGGACCACCTTTTATATGTCACATTAATAGGCATGGATTCTGGAGCGAAATGAGACAGATTTCTGTGCATGACATGACTAATTCAGGGATTTTTACTGTTGATTACAAAAATAGCTTGAATGTATGGAGGCCCCCCAAGGATGGATGACATAGTGCTGGCCTGTGTTGCTTTTGGGGGGGAAATCACACTGTTATTAGCTATTATGACCATGCAGAGGAAAGGGTCCTTGGTGAAAGCAGCAACCTATGTCTCCAAAGGTCTCAGCTCATCAGTTCGAGCTCAGCCTGCCTCTTCTCACCTGCACTGGTCCCAGATGCTGTAGGCTCCACTGGCAAGGTCAGAGTACCCAGCCCCTTGCCAGTCAGTCCCAGTCCTAGGGCCTCTGAGGTGGTACAGACAGGGCTCTCCATCCATGCAATATTAGGGCAGATAGAGAAGAGGCATTCCTTAGGGGCCCTCTAAGCAGCCTGCTGCTCAGATGCCTCCCCATAGTGCATCTCCTAGCCATTCTGCACATCCCTGCAAAGAAGACGCAGGTGGAGAAGGAAGAAAGCAGGCAGGTGAGGACGATCTCAGACAGCCTTGCAAATGCCAGCTCCAATGCAAAATCAATAGTCACATGGTGAGGTCTCTGCTTTAAAAGACACTTGGTCATGATAGGGGCTGTGAGGCTGCTCTATTTCCCCCCCTCACCAAAGGATTTAAAATGCACATGCTCTGCCACTTCCAATAGCCCTTGCAAGGTTGAACGTATGTTCCCAGATAATTGATTTTCCCAGATCAATCAACCCCATCTCCCAAGGTGAAAGGGAGGTACTAGAATAAACATTCTTTGAGGGAAAGACAGGAAGTAAGCTTGCTACACTGGGGCTGCTGGCAGCATGCACAGCACGGGAGCTTGTCCCTGAGGTGAAGCCCTGGCCCCCAGTACGGCAACTTTCTGGTGACAAAGGGACAGTTCTGGTGTTGGATAACACCATCCCATATCTTCCAGCTTGGCCACCCCACTCATTTCCTGTTTGCCTGACCTGCAGCCCTGTGTCACCAAGGATGAAACAGGGGACAGGCTTCAGGAGAAAATGCCTGTGGTGGAACTCCTCCCTATCTGTAGCCTATAACCACTGCTGTGGTCTGGGATTCATGGGGGGAGGGGGTAAGGAGCACAGACTCAGAGCTGTGGGGCCAGACTTCCAGACTCAGCCCCTGTGCTGACAGGGTGGGTGATCTTGGGCAGTCATGTTGCTTCTACCTGTCAAACCCGCCCCATGCCTGCCTCCAGGGGCCTCCTCGGTTCTCACTGGCCAGTGTCTGGTATGGCACACCTGGAAGGGCCCTGCAAGATTACCTACTCCAGTCATCCTATTTCACAAAAGAGGAAGCTGAGGCCTAGAGAGAAGGAAGGGATTGGTCTGAGGTGTCTCCAGTCAGGAAACTACTTCCTTTCTTCTCTTTTTGGTTTTAAACTTTTTACTTTGAAATAACAGTAGAGTCTCATGCAGGTGTAAGAAATAAAACAGCAAAATGCCTTGTACCCTTTACCCCCAATGGGACAGATCTCGTTTTTGAAAATGAGGCTGAGATGGGGGTGGGACATGTGTGTGTGTGCTAGGATAGGAGAGGAAGGAATGAGGAAAATAGAAAAGGCTATTGTTCATTCAAAGCCAGGTCTGATATGCTTTATCCCAAGTTGAAACTACAAAAAGAATTTCTCTCTTTGCCTTTTTGCTGTATTCAAGGCTATTGAGACAGTGGAGTCTGAGCAGCCCATTTTGTCAAAAAGACAAAAAGACCAGCTCTCAATTGTCAGGCCTCAATGGTCAAATCTGATCTTTATTTCTTCTCAGATTCCTAAATACCAGCAAGTGATCAGAATTCATCCTGACAGACAACAGCACTTAGGCATTTTTTGGCTAAAAAAAATTAGCTTAAGTCCTCTCTTCCTTGGGGTGGGCAAGGGAAGTCCTTTTATAGCCTCTTGAGTATTGATCAGCTTTCAGTCACAGGCAGTTCACTCCACCCAAGTTTTGTATAACCACTGGCAGAAGCAGGCCCCCCAAAGAGGCTCCAATTAGCTCACTTAGTTTATGTAAACACTCCTCTAAAGCTCTTTACTTTTCAGCTCCAGTGAAAATGAAAGCTGAGGATAAACTCCAGAACAAAATAAGATGGGCAAGAACACTGGATCACTTGAGAAGACTGTGCATGCATGAGTGGGGGTGAGGGTGCCTTCACAGACAGGTGGATCTTGGGAGAGAAGAGTAAACTGTGCAGAACCAAGAAGTATGGGAGGATGCAGAAGGGTATGTATACCCTTAGAACCCAGCCACATTTATTCGTCTGGGCCTGAACACTCTAGGACAGTGCTCTCCAATGGAACTTTCTGTGATGATGAAAATGTTCTAGATCTGTGTTGTCCAGCATAGTAGGCACTAGCCATATATGGCTATGGAGCACTTGAAAATTTGATGTTTAATTGTATTTAATTTTAATTTAAGTCAAAATAGCCACATGTAGTTAGTGGCTACCACAGTGGGCCTGTGCAAGTCTATAGTCTATACAAGCCCAGAACAATCCCCTTGGAATCTGCCTATCCCTACCACCCATCCTGAGTCCCCTAAGCCCCTGCAATTGGTGCTTCCTTTCTGAAAAGGTTGCTGGGTTGCTTTTTCTTGCTAAGAATTTAGTCAAATCTTAAACACAGTTCTATTTTCATAGGCCACAGCCTATTTTCAAGTCACAGCCTAGCCTTGCCAAGCACCTCTTTCTGGGTGCACAGGAGCCTACCCGAGTCATGGTATACACTCATGACTGACTAGCAGGCAGTAGCAGACACTTGGGGCCCAGCCTCAGAACTGGAGGGCATGGCTTTACTCTGAGATTCAGTCTTTGGTGACCTCCAGCTACAATCCATATGACCTCTTCCAGTGTAGCTGGGGAAGCCTCAATCATTGCCCCGGAGGGAGAAGTGTACATGGAGTTAAGGGCAGGGAAGAGAAATGGGGTGACAGTCACGCTTTGGGCTCCCTTGTAACCCAGCCCTGAGTCCCATGGAGGAGACTGAGAATGCCAATTCCCTGGGGCAGAACTAAATGGTGATATCAAACAATAGGGTCACAGAGAGGACCCCTGGATCTCTGAAATCCCAGTAGCTCACACAGGATTTATTGAGTGCCTGCCTGCATGTGGCACACATGAGGTGTAAAGCGGCTATCCATAGGAGCCCAGTGTCTGCAGCCCAGCCCACTGGCATCAAAGCAGATACCTCTGCTCTGTCTCAGGAGGGCAGGCTGACCATGGCAGGGACTTGGCTATTTTCAGCACATGGCTTTCCACAGCCCAGGCCAGCTGAGGTAGACCCCTAACTCCTACCTGCCAAACTTTGGCTTGGAACATTCAAAGCCTGGGCTGGGTGCTGAAGGAAAGAGTGTGAGAATGAGAGAGGGGCCAGGAACACTGATGTCCATGGACTCTGAGCCCAGTGTGATGGGGTGGGGGGAAGGAGGAGGGACAGTTTTTCCAGAGGGAGGGTTTGAGGTGAGTGCTAAGAAGCAGAAATGGGACCATATGAAAGGAAGAGGGCATAGAGAGACTCAGACAGGTCTGAGCACTAATCCCAGCTCTGACACGTATTGGCTGTGGGTATGTACTTAACATCTCTGTGCCACAGTTTCCTCACCTGTAAACAGAAGTAACAATATTGTTCCTGTCTTTTAGGGCTGAAACGGGGAACCAGCTAAATGACAAGTTACGTAAAAAGCACATAGTCCATACCTGGATATACTAGGGCCTTAACACAAAGTAGAGTTTCTTATAACTATCAAGAAAGATAGGCCACCCCAGGTGGCCATGGGTCTGGGAAGGGGACAGTCTCGGCCAGGGCATGGCAGAGAGAAGTAGAGGCTGCCACCAGGGAGTCTCAAGTAGTCAAGAGGGAGGAAAGTACAGCATGAGAGGGGAACCTGGGCACACAGGCTGAACACAGATCACGGAGGGCCTGGAAAGTTGCAACTGATTTTGGACCATAGCTTCTAGGCTGTGGGAAGCCATGGAACAATCTGAACCAGGGAGTAACACGGCCCAACTTGTGCTGGAACATTATGGACAGTGGAAAGTTAGGAAGAAGTTTGAATGGCTCATTCTGCAAGGCTGTTTGGGAAGAAGCCCTGGGAATTCATGGCCTTGCAAAACTCCCAGGGAAGAGGAGCCAAGTGGAGCCTACTTTTGTGGCAGTGTGGTCAGCTGAGGAGGGCACTGGAAACGCGGTACAACTATTGGTAGAAAAGAGGCACCAGTGAGTGCTTGTCCACCAGTTGCCTACACCTACTTAGCGCCAAAGGAAACTGCCCTGCAGCTCCCGCTTTTATTGCAAGGTTTCTTGTTTGAAATTCATGACTGAGCAAAGTCTTTGCAAGCATCCAACCTCAAAGGGGATCACAAGCATCTGGCTCTCCCACAGGAGTTGAGCTGCTACCCTGGGGCCCACTGAATGCTCTTGGTATCCCTATTTCCTGTGGCCACTCTTCAGAGACTTTGTCTTGGGAGGAGAGAACCATAGGGCCCCATTCCCCAGAGGCACAGGGATAGGAAAAGGTAGAGGTGGGGGTCCCAGCAGACTGAGGACTGGCACTAGAGAGAACCCACAGGCAGGCAGCCAGGGGAGCAAGGAGCAAATTCAAGAATTGGTCCCAGCCTGTTCTCTGCCTCCCTTCCTGTCCCATCTCCCATCTGAGGCTCCTTGCAATTGCTTAGCACCAACATCATGCCTACTGGGTTTCACCATTCTGATTGATGGGCTGCCCTAGTGCCTCATGACTAGGAGCCCAATCCCACAACCAGCTAAGTCCTGTGAACAAGTGACTCAGGATAGGTTTGGGAGCCTGGCCCAGTGTGCAAGGAGCAGACTGTAAGTGGGGCTGCAAAGGCATCGGCTTATGTGGCAGAGAGGGCTGGGGGGTCAGGAAGCCTGACAGTACTTGGGGCTCTCGAAGATACTAAGGATGAACCCAAAGGTCTTTAACCTCATTCCCTTCCCAAAGAAGGCCAACTCTGTAGAAATGAGCACTCCTCCAAGGCACTACCATTGGGCAGTAAAATACAGGCCCTTCTGGGGAATTGTCTCTCCCTGCACACTTCTGTCTTGGTGTACAGGCTCTGAAGGTTAACACTGGCCTCCTAAAGCAAGCCTTCAGGAGCTGGTATCCTTAGGAGGCTTAGCATGAATTCCCAGATGGCATAAGTGTCTATTCTTTGGTAGCAATACATGCTTTTATGGGCTGGGAGAGCCAAGACTTTTGATAGGTTCCTGGGGAATGAGCCTCACACACATCTAGAATGTTCTAGCTGGTGCCAAGCTATTTTGCGATTTTGTCTCATGACCAAATCATGCATCCAAAAATACAAACAGCATGCCAACTTCTAACATGAGTATTACTTTACCTTGGTAACAGATATAATCATTTAAGAAATATGATAAATAACACATTTTTATCTGGTTTTTCATATTCCATAAGACATACACAGACTGAGAGTTTGTCAGAGAGGAAGGAAGCCTAGGGGACTTTGAGACCAACTTCTACACTTTTGGGATGGGGAAGTCAAGTCTCAGAATAAATGAGAATACAGGCAGCACCCTTATGAATTTGGATCATACCTTAAATTTACAATACATTTCACTATCACAAACTTTCACATATACTATGAGAGGCAGGGTATACCTCTCAGGATAAGAGAAAGTAATCAGAAACCAGACCCTTGAAGTTGGAGACTTGCTCGTGCAAGCTGGGGCAGGTCTCTTAATCTGTCTGAGCCTCAGTTTCCGATTCTGCAAAATGGGTTGTTGTGTGGGCTCAATGAAATAATACATACAATGTGTTTAGAACCGTGCCTGGCACATAACACTGTTTCTAAAAATGTTGGATGTATTGTTTTTTATAAAAAAAATCCTTTTAGGACCCATAAGAGCCTCCTGAAGTAGACGGAGCAAGATTATTAGCTCATTTGACAGAGCAGAAAACTGAGGCTTATGTAGATTTGCTTGATTTTTTATGGTTAGTCAGTGGTAGAGCCAGAAATCAATCCCAGATCTTTAGACTCCACGCTTGAAGCCCTTTCCACTAGACTGACCACATCTTGTGAAGATCCCTCCTGCTTGCTTACCACTTCACTTATAAATAAGGTCAAGGAAACACCTCTTTTTGTTAACCCAAGTTACAGTAAGAAAAACACCATTTTAATACATATTTCTCTAAAGATTTGAGGTGCTTATAATAAAAGCACAGATGAAAAGTGGCATAGAACTAAACCTGTGTGAGAGAGATGGAAATGTTCAGAGAAAGGAGAGAGAGACCATTTCACTAAAGACCCGAGGGTGTGAACTCTGGAGGGGAGCTGACAAGATGGTGGATGAGAAAAACTGCCAGCCAGAGTGTCTCTGCAAAAAAGACAGATTTTAGACGAAAGTGAAAAGAATAAAGAAGCAGACAAACTTACATTGGACAAGAGTCAGAAGGAAGGGTACCTGAGACTATAGGAGACTCCATGGGAAGAAGTTGTGGAGGAAAAGTGGAAGGAGAAAAGCCCCCAAGAGGCTTGGAGACCAGCGACAAGGGTAGGTGGAGCAGTTAACTTTTCCCTCCCCTGCATCTCGGACTGCTGGTGGGCTCCCCAGCGGTTGGAGAGACCTGTGGACACCAGCCCAGAGATGGCTGCTGGCAGTGAGTGGTGAGCCTCTTGTGGATGGGGCACCAGGATCACAGCTCCCTCAGGGCACCTCCCTGTGTACAGTCCCAAGCCACTCAGGAGGCACCATATTGCTCCATTCTTCCCTTCCCCTTCCCTATCCGTGGCTGCCAAGACAGACAATTTAGCCACCACCTGGAGGAATCTCCAGGGAATGGGATGTTTCCTTTTGTGGCCCTTCAGCAGACTTAGGGGTACTCAGACTGTGAGCTCCCTACCTGCCAGCCCTCCGAGGTGCTGCTGGCCTGGTGACTCCAGGAGAACGGGGCAGATCCTGAGGCCGAGAGACATCAACCCAGTTGGATACCCCGTGGGTGACTTAGGACCAGCACTCCTCTCCCTGGCTGGGTCAGGGATCAAACTCTGGGGCCCAGGGATCAGACCTACAGACTAGATCCTGTGTACCCAGGTGTCAATTGCATTGTCTCGGGGCACAGAAGGGATATTTGTGAAGGAGCCTACTAAGGTGTGTGTGCCTTCAGGGGCAGATCAGTGTGCTTGAGGGCAACCCTCCTCCCATGGGAGGGCCATGTGCTCAGCCTAGGCTGCGATCCTACGCAGGGAATCTCCCGGCCTGCATCACAGCCAGGGGAGACCTGCTGGCAAGAGGTCCTGCCTACTGGCAGAGGCCCAGGAGAAGCTGCAGAGTTGGGGAGGGTAGAAAGGAACAACGCTTGCTCCAGACTGCAGGTCTCAGACAGTTCAACCCCTACACACAGACTTTTCGGCTGAGTGGGGCCATTCCAGCCCCTCCCAGACAGCTTTGCCCAGAAGCAGAGAACAGACCTTTGACCCCTGCTAACAGCATTTTTGGTGCCTGAGGGCAAGCTTACCCAACCCAGCTCTGCCCAGACTCACTCCCAGACCAGGCCTCACTGAGGTGGAGAATAAGTACACACCTCTAAGACTCAGGGCCCCACCACCTACCTGAGGCACTAGAGTGCCTCTCAAGAGGAATAAGATCTGGTTACAGGATCCCAAAACAACACTTTAGCCTGCTCCTCCCAGAAAGTGCCACCTACTGACAGGGCGGTCACTCTGCACAACCTTTTAGTGCATTTACTGACTCATCATACAGGATGTGGTCGAATCTCACCCACAAACACCACCTACTGACTCAGAGACTAAACAGGGCATGTCATCATCCAAATGAAAATCTAAAGGAAAGAAGCAACAACTGATCCAGATGGGAAGGAATCAGCAAAAGAACTCTGGAAGTATGAAGAATCAAATGGAAAGCACACCCCCAAAGAGGAACACCAGCTCTCTAGAAATGGACATTAACCAAAGTTAGAATACTAAAATGACAGAAGAATTTCGAACATGGATTGTAAGATAACTCAATGACATGCAACAAAATAATGGATAACCAATACAAAGAAACCACAAAAAAAAAAATCCAGGTTCTCAAAGAAATATTCACTAAATAAATTGAAATATTAGGCTTTGTCATGGAACCCTGAGGAAGTGGGAGGAAGAGAGCACCCAACATTGCATACTTTGTGTAGCAACAATTTGGATCTTTATCATTTTAAATATCATACTTTTTTTTACTCACTTTGATTTTTATATGATTATATACATTGTAATATATTAATTATTGTAGTATTTTCAAGTAAGGATTACTTTGGAAACATTTTTGAAAAATAAAGATTCCAGGACTACAGCAGATCTACTGTATCAGCTGTATCAGAGAAAGATACTGTATCAGCTGTATCAGAGAAAGATACTGGAATCTTTTATTTAAAAATCTTCTGGGAAAAATGGCAGATTAGGGGTGACCTCCTGGCTCTCTGCTCTCAGAGTGGGAGGTGAAGAATGTGGACAACTACATGCAAGTGAATCGCACTACCGCAGGATCAGCTTCGTGGACCTGCAGAGAAGCAGTGTGGGACAGACAACGCTGGGAAAAACAAAGGAGAATCGGAAAATCTACCACAAAGCCCAGAGAGTCCGAAATATACAATAGGGAGTGGAGCGTGGGACTGCTGTGCCCATCAGCTGGCCAGCTTGGGCAGTGTGATCTGACTCACAGTGGGACAACTCTTTCTCCACTGACCTCCACACCCATGCAGGCAGGGAAGCGCCTGAAGTTGGTGTGAAGTGGTAGTGCAGGCTGAAGGGCTGTGTGGAATAGAGACAGGAGCGGGGAACTGAGTCAGTTTTGGGTGGGGGAGAGTCTGGACCCAGCACTTCCGGTCACGCAGAAGAGAGCTTGGTGATAGGCATCTCACTTCAGGAAGCTTCCAGGACCAGAACAAGGATGGTGAATACCTTAAAGGAGGCTCTGCCCTTGGAAATCGCTGAATATTTGGCTGGTGCAGGGTGGAACAGAGTGAAGATCCCCTGCATCTAAGCAGTTGTGAGTTAGTGTGTTAGGGAAGCAGTGGGCTCAGCGGGTGGATTGGAGACAGCACGCCAAACCCAGCCCAGCTATCCACCCTGCAGGTGGCTCCTGCGCTGGCTCTAAGTGGGCGGGCAACAATCATTCTGACAGTCCATAGCCTAAAAACACTGTGGCTTGCTGCTCTGGAAACAGTCTCAGACCTCCCCACTACCCTAGCCCAGCTGAGCAGGTCTGGCACTTGGAGGAGGGGAATAATGAGAGAAGTCATTTGTTCCCCCAATGCTGGCATGGATCTTTTCATCCCAGTAGCTTGGGCTCCTCCTTTGAAGGGGCAGAAGGGGGAGAGTGGTTGCTTTCTTGGCTGAGTCACCAGGTGGACTCATGTTGTCTCCCTTCCCACCGAGCTGCCCATGTTTCATGCCAAAAGAACAGAGACCGCCTTAGAAGGGTGGAGTTGCAAAGGAGACTGCTTTTCCAGCTGTGACCCAGGGAGACATTACAACCCACACTCTCCTGCAACTTCTGCCTGGGTGCTTTGTGCCAAAGGGACAGACTCCGCCCCTGGGCAGAGTTGAGAAAGAGGCTGTTGTTCAAGCTGAAACCCATGGCCTAAGAATGCTACCCCTGCTTCACTTCCTCTTCCCCACTGGCTGCTGAAAGGGGGTAGTAGCAGATTATCAGGGCTGCCTTTCAAGCTGAGACATGTGTTCACCTCTTTACTGTGACTTGGTAGCAGGTGCCTCCAGCCAAATGGATAGACCCATTCCTTGGAAGTGCGGAGGGGTGAGAGAGTCTGCCTTCTGGGCTGAGATCTGCTGGGGTTGCGGACAGTCCTCAGTTGTGCCCAGACCACTGGTGTTTCATGCAGAAGGGACTGACCCCACCTCTGCAGAGGCTAAGTGGTGAGGCAGATCGCTCTCTGGTCTGGGACCCTCAGTAGCATTGGGCAGGGCTTCTCCAATAGCCCTGAGTTTTATGCTACATACCAACTAGATAAACAACACCTCTGGAGGGGCAGATGAATGAGAGTAACCACATACTGGGCTGAACAACTGAAACGCCTGGTAGCCCTAGGAAGTGCCCTTCCTCCAGGTCAGTGGGTTATCTTCCCCTCTGGCAGGGCAGACTCCACCCTTGGAGTTGGGGAAAAACAAGAAAAGATGTTTTCTAGGCTGGGACTTGCAGCAGTATCATCCATCGCCTCCCCACCCTCAGCCCACGAAGCCTTCGTGGCCCCCAGCCCACAAAGACAGACTCAGCCCTGGAAGGAAGGGAGAAAGGAGAAAAGTTGCTTTCACTGTATGACTAATTGAATCTGTGGGACGTTGGAACTAAGCAAAAGGGGGCAGAGTGATAACTACATACAGTGGGTTGGTTTTGAGCATCTGATAAGATCAGAACACAAGGGCTTGCCCTTGGCACCCAGGTTGTTGCCAACTTAGGGGCTCATGGTTCAGGAAGGAAAATCTTGACCATAGTCTTTAGCAATTGCACTAATTGACTAATTGACTCCACCCACCAGGAGCTGATCCGCAAGAATGACAAAAGAACTCTGAATAACATATTAGCAGCTCCCCCTAGCTACAGATCAAGCAAACTCTGAAGTATTCTCTCTTAGGCTTGCTGATACCTGTTGCTCTTCTCACCCCTCCTACAGTAGTAACAGGTTGAAGGAACCCTTGGGAGTGGCAGGACATTCCCTAAAGACTGAGATACATATATATCCCATTTGGGGGCTTAGAGTACAATACAAAGATTTTGGAATACCTTGATAATTGACTCCTCCACATAAACCACAAGCAACAAAAGACAGAGTAAACTCATAGCCCAACACAGTGCCTCCCATGTCAAACTATTGGTAGTAGTTTCATGGTAGTAGATTTTTCATTGGTAGTAGATTCAGATAGTAGAATCATGCACACAAGAGTGATCCAACTCCTGGGTGTCTAAGCAAGGGATCCAAACTCACTAAATTCTGTAAGCAGAAGGTGAAGACAGCAGGCCAAAGATAAACCAACAGGCTAAAACTCCTCTAAGACAATACAGTACCAATGCGCATCTCCCCAGCTCGGCCAAGGAACATCCCTTTGAAATCCCAGAATTTAGTCCATAAACCAGTTCCAGCAACTCCGGTCCTTGACAAAGTAGCCCGATGAGAAAGAACCAGTGAAAGAACACAGGAAACATGAAATATCAGAGAGAAAGTCACCTCCAAAAGAAAATACTCGATCTCCACCAAATGACACCAACTTACATGATATGATTAAACTGACAGAGGAAGAATTCTGAATGTAGATTGCTAGAAAACGCAATGGAATTGAAGAGAAAATAGAATCCCAACATAGAGAAACTAAAAGAATGATTCAGGAAATGAATGAAAAATTATCCCCCAAAAAAGAAATACTACAGAAAAACCAAACAGAAATCTTGGCAATGAAGGAAGCATTCAAGGAACTCCAAAATACAGTGGAAAGCTTCAAGAACAGAATGGATCATGCAAAGGAAAGAATCTCAGTGCTTGAAGATAATGCCGATGTGCTAAACAGATTAGAGGAAGGAAGAGAACACAGAAACAAGAGACAAAACCAAAACTTACAAGAAATGTGGGATTATGTAAAGAAGCCAAATCTCAGACTCATTGGGATCCCAGAGGGAGAAGAAGAAAATTTACAAAGGCTGGAAAACTTATTTCACAGAATACTGGAGGCAAATATGTCAGGGATGGCCAGAAATCTTGATATCTAGATACAAGAAGCACACAGAAGTCCTGGGAGACCCAATGTGAAAAGGCAATCACCTTGTCACATGGTTATTAGGCTGACCAAAGTAAACGCAAAAGAAGCAATCCTTCATGCAGTGAAGCAAAAGCAACAAATAAACTACAAAGGAAAGCCTATCAGACTAATTGCAAACTTCTCTCCGAAACCTTACAAGCCAGAAGAGATTGGGTGCCTATCCTTAATCTTCTAAAACAGTATAATGCCCAACCTAGAATTCTATATCTGGCAAAATTAAGTTTCATCTACGAGGGAGAAATAAAGTCCTTCTCAGACAAGCAATCAATGAAGGAATTTGCAAAGACCAGATGAGCCCTACAGGACGTACTAAGACCTGCCTTACACACCAAACAGTGCAATAGACACTCCTCAAAGTAAAATCATTCAAAAGCTAAAGGCTATAACTTGGACTGCATGATGGCTCAAGGATTAAAAAAAAACCAAAAAACAGGATTTCATCCAACAATACAAATGGAAAACTTCCTCAAATTTCAATCCTCTCAATAAATGTGAATGACTTAAACTGTCCTCTGAAGATACATAGACTGGCAAAGTGGATAAAAATCCACAAGCCTAGTATCTGTTGTCTACAGGAAATGCATCTAATCCACAAAGATGCCTTCTGGCTTAAGGTCAAGTGATGGAAAACTACCATCCAGGCAAACCGAAGTCAAAAGAAATAAGGGGTAGCTATACCATTTGAAAATAACATAAGTTTTACTATAGCAAAAGTAAAAAAGGATAAAGATGGCCAATTTATAATAATGAAATGGAAGATCCAACAAGAAGATTTAACAATACTTAATATTTATGCACCCAATGCAGGAGCACCCAATTACATAAAGCAAAAATTTTCTGATCTAAATTGCATTTTAAACAATACTGCCATAGTAGCAGGGTACTTCAACACTCCACTGAATGAACTGGATAGATCCTCCAAACAGAAAATAAGCAAAGAAATAATGGACTTAAACAGAACTCTTGAACAAATGGGGCTGACGGATTTCTACAAAACATTCCATCCAAATAAAGTTGAATTTACATTCTTCTCAGCAGCCCATGGAACCTTCTCCAAAATTGATCACATACTAGGCCACAAATCAGAACTCAACAAATTCAAAAAAATAGAAATTATACTATGTATCTTCTCTGACCATAGTGGTATAAAATTAGAGTTCAATTCCTACAGAATACTCACCACTTCACAAAGTCATGGAAACTAAATAATCTATTATTGAATAATTATTGGGTAAATAAGGAAATTCAGAGGTAAATCAAGAGTTTATTCAAACTAAATGATAATGGAGACACAAGTTATCAAAACCTGTGGGATACAGCAAAAGCATACCTGAAAAGAAAACTAATAGCAATAAATGGTCACATCCAAACTACAGAAAACTTATAAACTGACAACCTAATAAGTAGACTTGAGGAATTGGAAACATAAGAGCAAACCAATTCCAATCCTAGCAGAAGAAAAGAAATAACTAAGATCAAAGCAGAACTAAATGAAATTGAGAACAATAGAATTATATGGAAGATCAACAAAACCAGAAGCTTGTTTTCTGAAAAGATACAAAATTGACAGCCCTCTTGCTAGATTGACTAGAATTCAAATGGAAAGGACTCTAATAAACTCAATTAGAAGTGAAAAAGGAGAGGTCACAACAGACACCACAGAAATACAAAACATTATTTTTGATTACTATAAAAAACTATATGACCCAAAAATACATAATGAGGAGGAAATGGACAAATTCTTGGAAACATACAACCTCCCTAAATTCACAAGGAGGTTACAGAATTTCTGAATAGACCAATCTCAAGCTATGAAATTGGAACAGCAATTAAAAACCTCCCAAAATAGAAAAGTCCCAGACCAGATGGCTACACTTCAGAGTTTTACAAAATATACAAAGAAGAACTCATACCCATATTACAAAAATTATTCCATAACATTGAAAAAGATGATATCCTTCCTAATTCATTCTATGAAGACAATATAACCTTGGTACCAAAGCCAGGAAAGGACACAACAGAAAAAGAAAATTACAGACCAATATCCCTCATAAATATATATGTAGAAATCCTCAACAAAATTTTAGCAAATATAATTCAACAGCACATCAAAAAAATAATTCCCCATGACCAGGTGGGCTTTATTCCAGGGATGCAAGGCTGGTTCAACATACACTAATCTATAAATGCAATTCACCTCATAAATAAAAGCAAGAACAAAGACCATATGATTCTCTCAATAGATGCAGAAAAAGCATTTGACAAATTCCAACACATTTTATGATACAAATTCTTAACAAAATAGGCATAGACGGCTCATACCTTAAAATTATCAAGTCAATTTATAACAAACCCAAGGTAAATATCATACTGAATGGGGAAAAATTGAAGGCATTTCCACTTTGAACTGTAACTAGAAAAGGATGCCCACTATCTCCACTTCTGTTCAACATAGTGCTCGAAGTCCTAGCTATGGCAATCAGGCAAGAGAAAGGTATTGAGGACATCCAGGTGGGGGCAGATGAAATCAAACTCAACCTCTTTCCCAATGATCTGATATTATTTCTAGAAAACAGCAGGAATTGTCCAAAAGACTCCTATATTTGATAAATGAATTCAGTAAAGTCTCAGGTTACAAAACCAATACACACAAATCAGAGTCATTCATATATGCCAATAACAGTCAAGCCAAAAGTCAAATAAAAAATGCAATACTTTTTACTATAGTCCAAAAAAATTTAAATATCTAGGAATATATTTAACAAAAGATACAAAAGACTTATACAAGGAGAACTATGAAACGCTAAAAAAGAAATTGTAGAAGATGTAAACAGATGGAAAAATCTACCTTGTTCATGGATTGATAGAATCAAGATCATTAACTACTTCAGGACCAGCATTGACTATAGTCAATAGCCACAGATGAACGCGCACAACTCAGCGTCGACTCTAATCAATAGACACAGATGAACATGCAAAGTGACTTTAGCTGACAGCGGTGATATGAAGGTGCACAGCCGAGCATCTACTTTAGCCAACAGCCATGATATGACTTTTCTAGTTTTTCATTTATCAAAATAAAATTGTGAGCATTTAAAAATAACATAATGAAAACATATATGTATATGTTACCTATTCTGATTTACATTACAAGTAAAGATGCCTGTAAAGTAAAACAAGCTTTCAGTGCTTTAAATCTTTCCTCACCACACAAGAGCAAAATGGATTAATCGTCAATGCATAGCACAAGTTATCATGCAGACTATGAGTGCCAGCTGCGGGCAAGGCTTCGCGGCTGGTGAGTGTGATCCCAAAGTTGTTAAAATGTCAATATTACCTAAAGTGATATACAGAATTAATGCAATCCCCATCAAAGTACCATCATCGTTCTTTACAGATCTAGAAAAAATAATTCTTCGCTTTACGCTGAAACAGAAAAGGCCTTGTATAGCCAAAGCAATCTTAAGTAAAAACAACAAACTGGGAGGTATTAGTCTTCCAGACTTCAAGCAATACTACAAAGCAATAATAATTAAAACACCTTGGGGCTGTTACAAGAACAGAGACATTGATCTTTGGAACAGGACTGAGATTCCAGAGATGATACTATCTGCATATGATAATCTAATCTTTGATAAAGCAGACAACAGTATACACTTGGGAAAAGAATCTCTTTTCAATAAATGGTGCTGGGGAAACGGGCACTGTTAGCTACAGGCAGAAGAATGAAACTGGATATCTACCTCTCACCTCTCACAAAAATCCACTCAAGATGAATAACTGACTTAAACCTAAGGTATGAAACCTTAAGAATTATAGAAGAAGATGTTGGGAAGATCCTTTCAGACATCGGCTTAGGCAAAGAATTTTTGAAGAAGATCCACAAAGCAATCACCATAGCAATAAAAATAAACAAATGGGATCTGATCAAATTAAAAAACTTTTGCACAGCCAAGGAAACTATCATTAAAGTGAATCAACAGCCTACAGAATGGGAGAAAATATTTGTTCTCTACACATCTGATAAAGGTCTGATAACAAGCATCTATCTAGAACTTAAAAGAATCAACAAGAAAAAAAAATCAACAACCCCATCAATAAATGGACAATGGAAATGAACAGAAACTTTTCCAAAGAACACAGAATAATGGCCAACAAACATAAAAAAATGCTCAACATCTGTAATCAGTAGAGAAATGCAAATTAAAACCACAATGTGATATCATCTAACCCCAATGAGATTGGCCCCTATCAAAAAATCCCAAAACAACAAATTTTGGCGAGGATGTGGAGGGACAGGAACACTCTCACACTGCTGATGGGATTGCAAATTAGTGCAACCTCAGTGTAAAAGAATTTGGAGATACCTCAAACAGTTAAAAATAGAAATACCATTCAGTCCAGCAATAGCACTATTAGGCATCTACCCAAAAGATCATAAGACATTGTATAATAAAGACATCTGCACCTGAATATTTATGGCAGCACAATTCACTCTCGCAAGGATGTGGAAACAACCCAAGTGCCCATCAATTCATGAGTGGATTATTAAAATTTGATATATGTATACAATGGAATATTACTCAATTATAAGAAATGACGGTCATCTTGCACTGCTTTTATTTTCCTGGATTGGGCTTGAGCCCATTATCCAAAGTGAGGTAACAGAAAATTGGAAGAATAGGCTCCACGTGTACTCGCCATCAAATTGGTACTCACTGATTAACACTATGGTGTTCACATGGTGGTAGTGTTCTCCAGGGATTATGAGGATGGGGGTATAGACTCACAACTGAGGGATGCATTGGCATTATAGAAGGGAAGGGCATGGCTCTACCCCTTGTTAGGGAGAGGCAAACATATAAAAATGAAACCAAAATGTTTGTATTCTCATAATTTCCTGAAATAAAAAAATAAAAATATTCTGCAGATAATCTTCACCATTGTTAAAGTATAGAAAATATTGAGTCATAGAAATTGCAAAAACAAAAACTCAATTTAATTTTGGAAACTTATATTATGAGAATATCCAGGTGGCCAATTTTTTGTTCCCAGTTTTGCTTTGGATATTTTATCATGGCATATATATCCCTTGAGGAGCTGCTGAAGCAAGGTTTTCCAGATCAAATGCCAAAATGATCACTATTGTGTTAATAGCATTTGCTAAATGGCACTGCTTGTGTAGAAAATTCTGTTTTATCTTCACCAGATTTGTGGGCCTTTCTCAAAAATATGATTGAGCACTGTGCTCTTCAAGGAAAGTTTCTGTTGTTTGATTGATTTTGGTTGTTATTATAAGAGGGAACACCTTGATTAAGCACTGATGATATTAGTTTCAAGTTTTGGCTATGAGGATTATTTAGTTAGCATGAAGGGGAATTAGATGATTTAACTATTAGCTAATAGGAATGTCAATTATGATCAAAAATCATAAATTATGGCATGTGACTAAATAGAAAGAGAAAAATATATTACACAGAATGTAAATAATTTCTCACTGCACATTCTTTATAATAGTATTTATATATACTAGCTATTACTAGTTAACTGACAGATTTATCACAATGCAGCAAAAATTTTAACTGTTACTTTTTCAGTGCTGCAAAACATCTAAAAATAGTTAAAGAGTTTTCTACCAACATTTGAAAACTTACTCCAATCCTTTCAGAGTTACTGTTAGTAGGATCTTTTACATTTAGGGAATACTTTTTATTCCACTAAATAAACTGTTATTAAAAATTTTTTTAAAGAAATTGAAATATTTAAGAAAAATCAAACCGAACTCCTGGAAATGAAGAATCTATTCAGGGAACTACAAACACAATGGGAAGCCTCAAGAACATGGTAGATCAAACAGAAGAAGAACCTCAGAGATTGAAGATAACAACTTCCAATTAAATAAGTCAGTCACAGAGACAGACCAGAGACATAAGAGAAAAGAGCAAAGCTTACAAGAAATGTGGGATTATGTGAAGAAACCTAACATGAAGGTTATGGGGATTTCCAAATGGGAAGAAGAAAACATGCAAGAGTTGGATAAGGTATTTGAAGATATAATAGATAAAAATTTCCCAGGCCTTGCTAAAAATCTCGATATCCAAGTACAAGAAGCTCAATGGAATCCTGGGAGATTCAATGCAAACAGAAAGACACCATGACATGCAGTCCTCAGACTGACCAAAATGTCAGCTAAAGAGGCCCGTCTGTGAGCTGTAAGACAAAAGAAGCAAGTAACATACTAAGTAAAGCCAATCTGAATAATGTCAGACTTCTCAACTGAAACCTTATAAGCAAGGAGTGACTTGGCCCCATTCTCCCGCTTCTGAAACAGAATCATTCTCATACTAGATTCTTGTACCCTGCAAAACTAAGTTTTCCATACAAAGGAGAAATAAAGACATTTTCAGATAGGCAAAGACTGTGGGAATTCACCAAGACAAGACCACCCCTCCAAAAAATACTCAAAACAGTGTTACACATGGATGAGCACAATAAACACTCATGAATGTAAAAACACTCAAAAGCTAAAGATCAAAGGCCAGATACCACAGTGGCTCAAGAGATAAAACAAAGCAACAAAGTTCAACCCAACATAATGAACAGAAATCTGCCCCACCTATCAGTTATCTCAATCAATGTGAATGTCTTGAAATCTCCACTCAAGAGACATAGGCTGGCTGCATGCATAAAAAAAATACAAGCCAAGTATCCACTGTCCTCAGGAAATGATGCATTTAGAGTAAAGGTAAAGGGGTGGAGAACAATATTTCAAGCAAACAAAAGCCAAAAGAAGGCGTGTGGTGGTTTTGATTTCAGATAACTTAGTTTTTAAATTAACAAAAGTAATGAAAGACAAAGAAAATCACTATATAATGGTGAAGGGTAAAGTTCAACAAGAAGACATAACAATTCTAAATGTGTATGCACCCAACCTTGGTGCACCAAAATTCATAAAGCAAACACTAGTTGATCTAAACAAATTTGATAAACAACAACACCATAATAGCCAGAGACTTCAACACCCTGCTGATACCACAGGGCAGAACCTCCAAACAGAAAATTAACAAATAAATAATGGAATTAAATAAAACTCTAGAACAATTGGGTCTGACTGACATTTACAGGACACTCTACTCAAATACCACTGAATACACGTTCTTCTCATCAGCTCATGGGACATTCTCTAAGATTCGCTATATCCTAGGACACAAAACATGTCTAAAAAAATTTAAAAGAATAGAAATCATACCATGTATCTTTTCTGATCACAGTGGAATAAAAGTAGAAATTAACCCTAACAGAAACTCTCATTTCTAAAAAAAGTGGTGGAAACTAAATACTCTTCTGCTGAATGACTACTTCATAAACGAGGAAATCAAGATGAAAATCAAAAGATTCTCTGAACTAAATGACAAAGGAGACACAATTTATCAAAATCTGTTGAACATAGCTAAAGCAGTCCTGAGAGGAAAGTTTATTTTCATAAATGCCTATATCCAAAAGTCAGAAAGATCAAAAATAGACAACCTAATAAATCAACTCAAGGAGGTGGAAAAAGAACAGACCAACCCCCAATCCACCAGAGGAAGTGAAATCAATAAGGTCAAATCAGAACTAAAAGAAATTGACAACAGTGAAACTACATGGATGATTAATAAAACAAAAAGGTGGTTCTTTCAAAAAATAAATAAAATTGACATGTCTTTGGCTAGACTAATGAAAAGCAGAAAAGAGAAATCTCTAATAAGCTCCATCAGGAAAATAAAGTAGAAATTACAACTGATGCCATGGAGATACATGATATAATTTATTAATACTACTAATAATAACCTTTATGCACACAACCTTTATGTCCATTTCCTCCATATATGGAGGAAATGGACAAATTCTTAGAAACACGCAGCCTCCCTAGGCTCAACCAGGAAGAAATGGAATTCCTATACAGACCAATACCAAGTACTGAAATTGAAATAGCAATAAAATCCTTCCTAAAAAGAAAAGTCCCAGATCAGATGGTTTCACACCCAAAGTTTACCACACCTACAAAGAAGAATGGGTACCTATCCTGCAGAAATTATTTCACAACATCGAGAAGGATGGAATCCTCCCCAACACATTTTATGAAGCCAACATAACCCTGATACCGAAACCACGAAAGGATGCAACGAGAAAGGAAAACTACAGACCAATATCCCTTATGAATATAGATGAAAAAATTCTCAACAAAATCCTAGCTAACTGAATTGAGGTGCTTGTCAAGAAAATGATTCATCACAACCAAGTGGGCTTTATCCCAGGGATGCAGGGATGGTTCCACATATGCAAATCCATAAATGTAATTCACCATATAAACAGAAGCAAAAACAAAGATCATATGATCCTCTCTATAGATGCAGAAAAAGAATTTGACAAAATTCAGCACCCTTTATGATAAGAACGCTCAACAAAATAGGCATAGATGGGACTTACCTAAAAATGATACAAACCCTATATGACAAACCCACAGCCAACATTATACTGAATGGGGAAAAATTGAAAGCATTCCCACTTAGAACTGGAACAAGGCAAGGTTGCCCACTATCTCCACTACTATTCAACATAGTGCTGGAAGTCCTTGCTATAGCAATCAGGCAAGAAAGCATAATTAAGGGCATCCAAATAGGGGCAGGAGAGATCAAACTCTCACCCTTTGCTGATGATATGATAGTATATCTAGAAAACCCCTAGAATTAAACCAAGAGACTCCTTGAATTGATAAATGAATTCAGTAAAGCTTCAGAATTCAAAAATATATACACAGAAATCAGAGGCATTCATATACACCAATAACAGTCAAACTGAGAACCACATGAAAGAGTCAATTCCCTTCACAATAGCAACAAAGAAAATAAAGTACCTAGGAATATATTTAACTAAGGAGGTAAAAGAACTCTATAGGCAGAACTATGAAACACTGAGGAAGGAAATAGCAGAGGACATAACCAGGTGGAAAACCATACCATGCTCATGGGTCGGCAGAATCAACATTGTTAAAATGTCTATACTACCCAAAGTGATCTACAGATTCAATGCAATCTCTATTAAAATACTATCATCATTTTTCACAGATATAGAAAAAACAATTTTACATTTTGTATGGAACTAGACAAGACCATGTATAGCAAAAGCAATCACAGGCAATAAAAACCAAATGGGAGGTCAATTTACCAGACTTCAAAGTATACTACAAGGCTATAGCAATTAAAAAATCTTTCGACTGGCACAAGAACAGGGACTTTGACCAGTGGGACAGAACTGAGAACCCATATATAAAACTATCTTAATATAGCCATATAATCTTTGATAAAGTAGACAAATACATACACTGGGGAAAACAATCTTTATTCAATAAATGGTGCTGGGAAAACTGGATAGCCACATGCACAAGACTGAAACAGGATTCACAGTTTTCACCTCTCACAAAAAACAACTCACGCTGGGTAACAGACTTAAACCTAAGGTGTGAAACTATTAGAATTCTGGAGGAAAATTTTGGAAAAACTCTTATATACATTGGCTTAGGCAAAGAATTTATGAAGAAGACCCCATAGGCAATCACAGCAACAACAACAACAAAAATAAATGGGACCTAGTGCACAAGGAGTGGTGGTGAGATCAGACCTAGTTATCTTGTCTTAGCTCACACAATTTGGGAGGTGTGAGAAGGCTCCCCTGAGAAAGCGACCTTTGAATTGAGATCTGAGTGGAAATAACTAGGCACAACAAATCAAACTAAAAAGCTTCTGCACAGCCAAAGAAACTGTCAGGAGAGCAAACAGACAACCTGCAGAATGGGAGAAAATTTTCGCAAGCTGCACATCAAATAAAGGGTTGATAACTAGAATCTATTTAGAACTCAGGAAAATCAGCAAGAAAAAATCAAACAACCCTGTCACAAAGTGGGCAAAGGACATGAACAGAAACTTTTCTAAGGAAGACAAATAATGGCCAAAAAACATAAAATATGATCAACATCTCTAATCATCAGGGAAATGCAAATCAAAACCACAATGAGATATCACTTATCTCCAGTGAGAATGGCCTTTACCAAAAAGTCCCCAAACAACAAATGCTGGCATGGATATGGAGAAAGAGGAACACTCCTACATTGTGGTGGGACTGCAAACTAGTGCAATCTCTGTGGAAAGCAATATGGAGATACCTTAAAGAGATACAAGTTGATCTACCATTTGATCCAGTAATCCCATTACTGGGCATCTACCCAAAAGAACAAAAGACATTCCTATAAAAAAGACACCTGCACTAGAATGTTTATAGCAGCACAATTGACAATTGCAAAGATGTGGAAACAACCGAAGTGCCCATCAATCCAAGAGTGGATTAATAAAATGTGGGATATGTATACCATGTAGTACTATTCAGCTATAAGAAAAAACAGTGATCTAGCACCTCTTGTATTTTCCTGGATAGAGCTGGAACCCATTGTACTAAGTGAAGTATCCCAAGAATATAAAAATAAGCACCACATGTACTTCCCATCATATTGGTTTCACTGATCAACACCTAAGTGGACATATAGGAATAACATTTACTAGGCTTCAGGCAGATGGCAAGGGGAAGAGGGGATGGGCATATATACACACACATACATAATGAGTGTGATGCACACCATCAGGGGGATGGACATGCTTGAAGCTCTGACTCTAGTGGGGAAGGGAGGGAAGGCAACACATGTAACCTAAACTTTTGTACCGCCATAATATGCTGAAATAATAAAAAAAGACCTGAGTGTGAGATCATTGGGACCAAAATACACTTGAATCTGAGCTTCTTGGCAGCCATAGCATAGGAATGATGGGGCTAGCATTGCTAATAGGGAAGTCTCTTGAACAAGAAATGATCAGGAATGGTGTGGGTGGATGTAATGCTGCATCATTGCTAAACCTGCCCCAGCCATTGACAGAGGAAGGGAAGGCTCATGTTCACACAAAGGCTCCACTCCAGAGATGCCATGATCATGCAGACCCAGGCCTGCCCTGGAGCACCTATGCTAGAGATTTCAGAGGCAGCGGGGTCACAGGAGCTCCCCAGCTGGAGCACTTTTGGGGACAGGCATGTGACAGGTCAGGTCCAGCAGGGCTGCAGATACCAACGAGCTGGAAAGTGCTCCTTCAGGAGATGATTGGGCCACAGCAATACAGAGGGAGGTTTGGCAACAGCAGAGAACAGAAGGGAGTCAGTTACAAAGAATGTTAGGAGCTCCATCCTGGTCCAGGCAGGCAGGTATGCAGGGCTATAAGGCTCAGTGCTTCTCTGCCCCTCCACATGTCTCTGTCATCAGCCACCTAGACCCTGGATAGAGCCCTAACTTCATTCCCTATTCTAGGGCTAGGACACTGGTGATAAGAAATTTCTGAAGAGTTGAGAGAGTGAAGAGCCTCTGATGGCTTGGAAAGCAGAAACTTGGGTATCCTTTAAAAACAGTGTTTCACCAAAACATGAATATGATGTTATGAATGGAATCACATTCCCCTCAATTTATATGGTGACATCCAAACCTCCAGTACCTCAGAATATGACTTTTTCAGAAATAGGCTTATTGCTGATACAAGTTAGCTAAGATGAGGTCATACTGGAGTGAGATGGGCTCTAATTCAATATGACTGATATTCTTATAAGAAGGGAAAATTTGGACACAGAGAAGAATTCCATATGAAGATGAAGGCAGAATCCACCTTCTGCCAGGAAAAATTCCATATGAAGATGAAGGCAGAAAGCAGGGTGATGCTTCTACAAGATAAGAAATGCTAAAAATTGATAGAAAACCACCAAAAGTTAGAAGAAGAGAGGCATGAAATAGCCCTCAGAAGGAACCAACCGTATTATCACCTTGATCTTGAACTTCAGCATCCAGTATAGTGAGACAATACATTTCTGTTAAGTCACCACCTAATTTGTAATACTTGGTTACAGCAGCCCCAGCATTCGACTGACCATACATCATACACACACACACACACACACACACACACACACACACACCACCACCAACAACAACAACAACCCCCTACCTATAGGTATGAATTCCCTTTTCCAGCCCTACAAAATAAAGGAGACACATTTATGGAGAAGCAGGGCACAGCAGGGGTTGTGTGTATACAAAACATTATCTGGGTTTAAATCAACTTCCCATTTATATATTACATTGATGCAGAGATACATAATACAAATAAGTCCCTACTTTTGTACAGTATTCTATAGACTCAAAAACACCTCCACATTCACAATATTTCTAAAGCCTCCATCAACACAGACTGGTGGAAAGTACTATCCTAAGTTTTCAGAAGAAGAAATGATGATGCTGTAAGTTGGGATGCTTTGTCCAATGCTATATAACTAGGATGCAAGGGGCAGAGTACAGTATTCTCTCTGTCAACCCAGCGTGTGAATATTCCTGTGCCTGGGTGAGGATGCAGAGGTGATGTGCACTTGCTGGGAGAGGCCAGGGCTAATTGTTTAAGGAAAAACTCAGTTGACTACTTAGCACTTCCCTTAGTGTCTTCCCAGCCAGTGTGATGGCATTCTGCCTACTTTAATTGCAGACATTTCTGCCACCTTGGCTCCTTATGACTACATCTTTCTCTCAACTGACTTAAATTGTCTTCTCAACTTAATCCTGGGATTAATCCTTATCCTCTCTCCGACTGGGGCAGCACTTGACAGAATCAAAGCTCTTTCATGTTCTTTATCCCATTTGCAACTCACAAAGTCCTAAGGAGAGAGGCAGGGCATGTAATGTTATCCTCTTTTACCACTGAGGCAAAGTGAAGGGGGAGTGATTTGTCCATCATCGCTGAGGTAGTTGGGGCTCAAATTCCAATCCTCAAGTTCAGTGTTATTATTTATAACAATGGATATTGATTACTGAGTACTTACTACAAGCCAGGCACTGCCCTACATGCTTGGAGGATACTGTCTCATTGAACCCCTTCATTTTCCACATGAGGAGATCAAGACTGATCAACACTTAAGTACACATATGGTAATAACATTCATCGGTGTTGGGCAGATGGGGGGGCAGGTGATGGGTATATACACACCTTACAGGTGTGGTGCTCACTGTCTGGGGGATGGACATGTTTGAAGCTCTGACTTGGGTAGGGCAAAGGCAATATATGTAAACTAAACATTTGTGCCCCCATTATATGCTGAAACAAACAAAAAAACTGAGATAAGAGAGGGAACCTGCCCAAAGTCAGAAGGCATGTAAGTGGTGAAGCTGGGATGTAATTACAGGTCTGGCTGACTCTGTAGCCTGGTTTGACATAATCACACATTGCTGTCTCCTCTGGGTCACCTTGAGAGATAAGGATGTGAACAAGTGGCCAGGCTGACAGTTTGTTCCCACCCCCTAGTTTTGAGGAATGGCCCTAAATGCCCATCACCCAGCTAGTAGGCCAATAATACATCTAGGAAATCCCCTGGCTCAGGACATATCTCCTGAGGGTTATTTAGAGACAGTCTCATTCCTTCCCCCTAACTCCTGAAATCCAAGGACCAGATCTCTTGGAGCCTGGTGAACAACAGCCACACAGGAATGCTCCAGTGACACCTTCCTTCTTGCCCAGAGCTGGCCTGGAGCCCAGCTGGCATAAACCAACATATTGCCCAGTGCAGGTGACAGGAACCTATGCAAGTGAGTCATCCTTGGAACCTTTCAGGGCTGGATATAAGAGAGTCCATGGAAGCAGCAGTCACTCTGGCCTGGGACATTTCCCTCTCCTAAGAGGGTCCTATAGAGCTGGTGACTGGGGAATGTCCAGTGGCCCCATCTGCTAGAGCTGGTGATGCAACTTACTCACCTGTGACACAAGAATTTGGCCCTTATGTAGAGTTCAAAAAAAAGAGAAAAATCTTCCTAGAGAGAAAAAACTCATTTCCTCTAGGAATTGTAAGCTCTAGGGATTTACAAGGGAACAGCACAGATGCTAAACTAACATGCTAGGGAATAAGGCAGGTGCCAGGCTAAATAAAGAAATGTGAGCACATACACAGAGAACACACTCCTTTATTTCCACAGGGAGGCACAAATGTATATTAATGAGGATTCTGAATGCCAAGAAATTAAATAACTAAACAAACATCACAGTAAACACCAAAGCCCCAGAGTTGGCGACAATCATTTACCATGGAAGGGGAAGAGGATTTCTGACTGTCTCCCCTGCTCTGGAGCCCTCCAAAGCTTAAAAAGGTAACTGCCTTGATTCTACAGTCTGGGACTTGACACTCTATAAATAAGACAAGCCCATGAGTTCAGCCACTGATACTGAAGAGATGCCTTAGGAAGTCATTGCATGTGCTCAAAGGCACTAGAGCAAGGACGTGGGCTAGGATTCATGTTCTAGGCAAGGAGTTCTATATGAAATCTGAAGCAAATTGGTTTCCTGGTCCCAAGGGGTGAAAATATCTTCAGATGTGGTAGGAGATGTGGAGGAGAGAGGCAAGTGAAGAGGGAATCTAAAGAGGACAGCCTCTTCCCATGATCCCTACACCACAAAAGGAGGAGGGGTCCTTAATGTATGGGCTGGGAGGGAGGGCATGGGTATGAGTGTCTGCTCCCATACAGGCCTATGCCAGCTCTTTCCTGCTGCCCAGATAAGCATATATGGGCCAGCTGCACCAATGCTACACAATCCTGCTTTGGGCCTGTGGTGGATATCTATCCATTTTTTTGACTTCCCAGTACTTTCCCAGGTCTGAGAAAGCTGAAAGCACTAGTTCCTCACTTTCCTAGCTTCCTTTTGAAGCTAGAGAAAAGTCCATGACAGAGGTTCAGGCAATTAGTTTTTGGTTAGTGCTACTGATGAAGAGAAGCAAAGTCAGTAGAGAATCTATCACAGTACTTCATTTCCTAGAGCAGCTAGACCACTGGTGCAGGGGCCAGCAATAGTGATGTTGGTGGATAAGCTACAGGGTCTACTTCTCAGTGGTGCAACAAAGGTGTTCTCATCACACTAATTCTGTGCCATGACCAGTCTGTGGATTTGATCACATGGCCACCAAGACTGATTCTCTAATCCTCCCAGCAATTCTATGAAATTCCTAATATTCTTGCAATAAATCTCTTTTCTGCTTAAATTATTCAGGGTTAGTTTCTGTTTCTTACAACTAAGAACTCTGAGAGGACCCATACGTCTTTGTTGAGATCCTGAAAAATATATCCTTCCCTATTCTTCCAGAGCCAAGCCATCTTTTGAGGTGCAACACAAATCTTCTCTAAAAAGCACAACAAGCACCACATATACTTACCAACAAACTGGTATTAACTGAGCAGCACCTAAGTGGACACATAGGTACTACAGTAATAGGGTATTGGGCAGGTGGGAGAGGGGAGGGGGGCGGGTGTGTACATACATAATGAGTGAGATGTGCACCATCTGGAGGATGGTCACACTGGAAACTCAGACTTGTGGGGGGAGGGGGAAGGGCATTTTTTGAAACCTTAAAATTTGTACCTCCATAATATGCTGAAATAAAAAAAAGAAAAAAAATACATTTACCTGAAAAAAAAGAAGCACAGCCTAAATATTCAATTTATTCTATTAGCATTTCCTGAGTATCTGTTGTAGGCCAGGCACTGTGTTATGTGCTGAGGATGTAGAGATGAATTGGAACCTGTTTCTTTACTTAAAGAGTTCCCCCTATAGTGATAAATGAACAATTGAAAAGAAATGTGATGAGGGCTATACTAAAGGTTAGACGAATCCCTGGCTCATGACTGCCTAATCATAATGGAAAAATCAGAGTTGAGAAGTTGAGGGTTTCACCTTTGATAATGGAGGATTAGCCTTCCCACCAAAAGGAGATAAAAATTCTAGTCAAAGCATTTAAAAAGCAGTCTCTCTAAAATATCAAAGATCTAAAAATATAATAAGGATTATAAGAAAGAAACACAGAAGCAGAAAGGTGATTCCAACATTTTGGGACTCCTTGGACAAGGAAAATATTAATGGAAAATTAAAAAAAAACAGAATCAAATGGAAATTTTTTTTTTTTTGAGACAGAGTCTCACTTTTGTTGCCCTGGCTAGAGTGAGTGCCGTGGCGTCAGCCTAGCTCACAGCAACCTCAAACTCCTGGGCTCAAGCGATCCTCCTGCCTCAGCCTCCCAAGTAGCTGGGACTACAGGCATGCACCACCATGCCCGGCTAATTTTTTGTATATATATATTTTTTAGTTGGTCAATTAATTTCTTTCTATTTTTAGTAGAGACGGGGTCTCGCTCAGAATGGTTTCGAACTCCCAACCTCGAGCAATCCGCCCACCTCGGCCTCCCAGAGTGCTAGGATTACAGGCGTGAGCCACCGCACCCGGCCTTCAAATGGAAATTTGACCACAGAAAAATAAAATAACCAAAGTAATAAACTCAATATATAGGTATAATAACAGAAAATATACAGCTAAAGAAAGAACTGGTAAATTGGAAACAACCAGAATATGTACAGATAAATAATTAAATAGAAAACATAGAACATAGAGTAAGGGACATAGAAGATAGAATGAGAATGTTTAACCTATATATAATCAGCATCTGAAGAAGAAAGATAAAAAGAGACAAAGTGGGGACAGAAGAAATATATGAGTCTCTTGTTTGAATCCTCGGGATTTTCTAGATATCATATCATCAGCAAAGAGTGAGAATTTGACCACTTCTGCTTCCATTTGGACACTCTTAATTCTTCTCTCTTGTCTGATTGCTGTAGCAAATACTTCCAGCAGTATGAATAGAGATAGTGGGCAACCTTGTCTTGTTCCTGTTCAAAGTGGGAATGCTTTCAATTTTTCCCCATTCAGTATGATACTGGCTGTTGGTTTATCACATATGGTTTTAATAATTTTAAGGTATGTCCCATTTATGCCTATTTTGTTAAGAGTTTTTAATCATAAAAGTGTGCTGGATTTTGTCAAATGCTTTTTCTATGTCTATTGAGAGAATCATATGGTCTTTGTTCTTGCTTTTATTTAAGTGGTGAATTGCATTTATAGATTCATGTATGTCAAACCATCCTTGCATCACTGGAATAAAGCGTACCTGGTCACGATGAATTATTTTTTTGATCTGCTGTTGGATTTTGTTTGCTAAATTTTTGTCGAGTATTTTTGCATCTATATTCATGATGTACATTGATGTACAGTTTTCTTATTTTTGTTGTGTCCTTTCCTGGCTTTGGTATCAAGGTGATATTGGCTTCACAGAATGAGTTGAGGAGGATACCATCCTTCTCAATGTTATGGAATAATTTCTGCATGAATTTAGTAAAGTCTCAGGATACAAAATCAATGCACACAAATCAGTGACATTCATATACGCCAATAACAGTCAAGCCAAAAATCAAATCAAAGATGCAACATCTTTCACAATAGCATCAAAGAAAATTAAATAATTATGAATATATTTAACAAAAGAGGCAACAGATCTATATAGGGAGAACTACAAAACACTGAGAAAAAAATTGTAGAAGATGTAAACAAATGGAAAACACTATCATGCTCATGGATTGGCAGAATCAATATTGTTAAAATGTCCATACTACCTAAGGTGATCTACAGAATCAATACAATCCCTATCAAAATACCATCATCATTCTTTACAGATCTAGACAAAATAATTCTATGCTTCGTAAGGAACCAGAGAAGACCTGATTTAGAAAGCACCCTTAAGAAAAATAACAAATTGGGAGGCATCAGTCTACCAGACTTCAGCCTTTGTTACAAGGCTATAGTAACCCAAACAGCGTGGTATTAGTACAAGAACACAGACATAGACCTTTGGAATAGGACTAAGAACTCATATATAAAACCATCCTCATATTGTCATCTAATGTTTGACAAAGCAAACAAAAATATACATTGGGGAAAAGAATTTCTATTCAATAAATGCTGCTGGGGAAACTGGATCCCCACCTCTCTCCTCTCACAAAAATCAACTCATGATGGATAACAGACTTAAACATAAGGCATGAAACCTTAAGAATTCTAGAAGAAAATGTTGGGAAAACTCTTACAAACATTAGCCTAAGCAAAGAATTTATGAAGAAGACCGCAAAAGCAATCACAGCAGCAATAAAAATAAATAAGCGGGACCTGATCAAAATAAAAAGCTTCTACACAGTGAAGGAAACCATCATTATAGTGAATAAACAACCTACAGAATGGGAGAAAATACTTGCATGCTACACATCCGATAAAGGGCTAATAACAAGAATCTATATAGAAATTAAGAAAATCAACAAGAAAAAAAATCAAACAACCCCATCAAAAAATGGGCAAAGGACATGAACCAGAAGTTTTCAAAAGAGGACAGACTAATGGTCAGCAAACATATAAAAAAGTGCTCAACATCTCTAATCATTAGGGAAATGCAAATCAAAACTACAATGACATATCACCTAAATCCACTGAGAATGGCTTTTATTGAAAAGTCTCAAAACAACCAACAAATGCAGGTGTGGATATGGAGAGATTGAAACACTCTTACACTGCTCGTGGGACTGCAAATTAGTACAACCCCTGTAGAAAGTAATTTGGAGATATCTCAAAAGAGCTAAAAATAGAAATACCATTTAATCAAGCAATCTCACTACTAGGCATCTACCCAAAGGAAAAAAAGACATTCTATAATAAAGACATCTGCACTCAAATGTTTATGGCAGCACAATTCACAATTGCAAAGATGTAGAAACAACCCAAGTGCCCATCAATACATGAGTGGATTAATAAAATGTGATATATATATATAATAGTACTCAACTATAAAAAAAATGGTGAACTAGCACCTCTTATATAATCCTGGATAGAGCTTTAGCCTATCCTTCGAAGTGAGATATCACAAGAATGGAAACACAAGCATCACATGTACTATCCATCAGATTGGTACTAACTGATCAACACTAAGTTACTCACATGGTAGCAATATTCAGTGGGTGCTGGTCAGGTAGGAGGAGGGTGGTGGGAGTGGGTAAACTCACAACTAATGGATGTGGAGCACACTGTACAGGGGAAAGGCATACCTGTAGCCCTGGTTTGAGTGAGGCTAAGCATTATATGTAACAAAATGTTTGTACCCCCATAATATTCTGAAATAAAAAATAAATATAAAGATCTAGTGATTAAGGACTTTTCAAACTGAGAAAAGTTGTCAAATCACAGATTCAAGAGAACTATAGACTGCAACAAGGATGAATTCAGAGAAAAACATATTGAGGCATATCACAGTAAAACTGCTCAAATAAAAGACAAAGAGAAAATATCAAAAACAGCCAGAATGAAATTATATACTAATTGGGATTTACTTGGAAATGATGCAACAGTAGTGGAAGAAGTTTATGAGGTTTTAGATGAAAAATATGGGGAACTTCCACTTCCAGAAATAATGAAATAACTGGTACCAGAGCAGCCCTTTCACATCAAACAACCATAAAACTGGATAAAATACACAAGGCAACTGTTTTCAGGCATTAGAAATCAGACATTAGGTTTTAGGCAACAGATATCACAAGATTGTGGCCCCTGAGAGCAAGGCATGAGCTCCACAATGGCTTCAGTTCTCTGCATGGAGAACATTTCCCAACTGCAGTAAAGTGAGTTGGAATCCAAGCATACCATGGTTGTCCTAGTGAGGTGAGGAGGCATAAATCAGTTTGGGGAAGCTAAAATGGTTGTGACTTTTGGGATGGGTCCTGGAGAGGAAAGAACTACAAGTGAGAGGAATCACCAAAAGTCCTTAGTTTGTTAGGGCTGACATAACAAACCACCACAGAGTGAGTGGCTTCACTAACAGAAATTTATTCTCTCAGAGTTCAGGAGACTAAAATTCCAAAATCAAGGTGTTAACAGGGTTGGTTCTTTCTGAGAGCTGTGAGGAAAGGATCTGTTACAGGCTTGTAGATGGCTGTCTTCTCCTTATATCTTTTCACATTGCCTTCCCATGATGTGTATCTTTTTGCACAAAATTCCTCTTCTTATAAGGATACAAGTCATATTGAATTAGGGCCTATCCTAATGACCTCACTTTAAATTCATTAGATCCTATCTCCAAATAAGCAAATATTCTGAAGTACTAGGGTTTAGGAATTGAACATATGAAGTTTGGAGAATACAATGCAACATATAAAAGTCTATGTGGGGTCACTTGCAAGTCTTTGGTTGAATCTGGACCATAAATAGGCAGGGCAAAATATCCATGATGTCAAGTATATAATAAAAAATGACTAAAAATGCAAAGAACCACACAATTGTGACATAAATTGTCAATTGAATATAAGCCTGAGATGGTACAGATGTAGATTTTACCAGATAGACTTAAAACAACTATTAAAAATACATTCTCTACACTTCCAATAAAGGTCTGATAACAAGAATCTATCTAGAATTCAAAAGAATTAACAAGAAAAAAATCAAACAACCCCATCAAGAAATGAGCAATGGAAATGAACAGAAATTTCTCCAAAGAAGACGGAATAATGGCCTGCAAACATATTTAAAAAATGCTCAACATCGCTAATCATTAGAGAAATGCAAATCAAAACCACAATGACGGGGTGGAGCAAGATGGCGGACGAATAACACCTTCAGAGAGAGTGTTTCTGCAGAAAAGACAGATTCTAGCAGAAATTACAGGAAAGAAGCAAGAAGACGAGCATACAGCGGACGAAGGCTGGAAGGAGGGGTACCTGAGACCCCGGGAGACTCCACGGGAGGAGGCTGCAGAGCAGAACTGGGGGCTGAGACCACCAGAGAAGCCTGGAGACAAGTGGCAAGGGTAGGTGGATTTGCTGTTTCCACTCCCCTGCATTTGGGACTGCTGGTGGGCTCCCCAGCGGGTGGAGAGACCTGCGGACACCAGCCCAGAGACCGCCGCCAGCAGCCAGCGGTGAGCCTGTAGCAGACGTGGCACCAGGCTCCCAACATCCTCCGGGCACCTCCGTGTGCACAGATCAGAGCCACGCGGCAGGAGCCATATTGCCTCCTCCTCCCCTCCGCCGACCCTACCCGCGGCTGCCCAGAGAGACAATACAGCCACCAGCCAGAGGCAGCTCCAGGAAACAGGACCTTCCCTTTTGGGACCCTACAGCTGACTCAGGGGAACTCAGAATGTGAGCTCCCTACTCACCCGCCCTCCCAGTTGCTGCTGGCACAGTGTTACCAGGAGAACGGTGCCGACTCAGAGGCTGAGAGACATAGACGCAGTTGGGCTCCCTGTGGGTGAATTGGGACCGGAAATCCTCTCCCTGGTGGGGATACAATTTAAACTCTGGGACCCAGAGGTCCGACCTGCAGACCAGATCGCCTGCACCCAGGGCTAGCATTGCCCAGGGCACAGAAGGGTTGTACGTGAACAGCCTACTGAGGTGTGTGTGCCTCCAAGGGCAGATCGGCGTCCTAGAGGGCAATCCTCCTCCCAGGAGGAGGCCGTGGACACAACCCAGGTGGCGTTCCTGTGCAGGGAACCTCCCTGCCGGGATCACAGTCCGGAGAAGCCTGGTGGATTGTGGTCTGGCCTGCTGGCAGAGGCCCAGGAGTAGCTGCGGAGTTGGTGAGGGTGGAAAGAAGCAAGGCCCGCTCCAGACTGCGGGTCTCAGACAGCCCCACCCCCACACCCAGACTTTCTGACTGAGCGGGACCATTCGAGCCCCGCCCTGACAGCTTTCCCTGGAAGCGGAGTATGGAAATTTGAACCCTGCTAACGGCCTGAGGGCAGGCTTACCCAACCCAGCTCCGCCCAGAACAAGAGCTGATAACAGGACACAAAATCAACAGCATAGCCGGTTCCTCCAAGCAAACGCCACCTACTGACTGGGACGGCATCTTGCACAGCCTTTCCACGGCACCCACTGACTCAATATACATGGAGTGGGCCAATTTCACCCACAGACAGCACCTAACGCCTCAGAAACTAAACAAGGTGTGTGAATACCCAAACAATAACCTAAGGAAAAAAACAATAACTGATTGACATGGGAAGAAATCAGCAAAAGAACTCAGGAAATATGAAGAACCAAACGGAAAACACACCCCCAAAGAGGAGCACCAGCCCCCTAGAAACAGACACCAACCAAAATCAGGCAACCAATATGACAGAAGAGGAATTTCGTATGTGGATCATAAGAACACTCACCCAGCTGCAACAACAACTCAATAACCAACACAAAGAAACCACAAAAAGCCTCCAGGATATGGGAAAAGAAATAGACACAATGAAGAAAAGTGTAACCAAACTCCTGGAAATGAAGAATCAATTCAAGGAACTACAAAATACAGTGGAAAGTCTCAGAACAGGGTAGATCAAACAGAAGAAAGAATCTCAGAGATTGAAGATAATACCCTCCAATTAAATAAATCAGTCACAGAAATAGAGCAGAGAAACAAGAGAAAAGAGAAAAGCCTACAAGAGCTGTGGGATTATGTGAAGACACCTAATGTGAGGGTCATAGGGTTACCAGAAGGGGAAGAAGACAACACTCAAGGGTTGGACAAGCTGTTTGAAGATATAATAGAGGAAAATTTCCCAGGCATGCTCAAAATCTGAATATACAAGTTCAAGAAGCTCAGAGGAACCCTGGGAGATTCAATGCAAACAGGAAGACGTCATGACATGCAGTCATCAGACTGACCAAAGTATCAACTAAAGAGGCCCTTCTAAGAGCTGTAAGACAAAAGAAGCAAGTGACATACAAGGGAAAGCCAATTCGAATAACATCAGACTTCTCTAATGAGACTTTACAAGCAAGGAGAGACTGGGGCCCCATTATCACTCTTCTGAAACAAAACAATGCCCAGCCTAGAATATTATTCCCTGCAAAACTAAGCTTCATATATGAAGGAGAAATAAAAACATCCTCAGACAAGCAAAGGCTCAGAGAATTCACCAAGACAAGACCAGCCCTACAAGAAGTACTTAAAACAGTGTTACGCACGGAACATCATAATAATAACCCACGAACATAAAAACAACCAAAACCCAAAGATATTAAAGGCCAGATATTACAATGGCTCAAGACAGAAATCATAGCAACAACATCCAACCCAACAGAATGATCAGTAATCTACCTTACCTATCAGTTCTCTCAATAAATGTGAATGGCTTAAACTCTCCACTCAAGAGACATAGGCTGGCTGAATGGATAAGAAAATACAGGCCAAGTATATGCTGTCTTCAGGAAACACATCTAACCTGCAAGGATGCATATAGACTAAAAATAAAAGGGTGGAGATCAATATTCCAAGCAAATAGAAGCCAAAACAAGGCTGGTGTGGCAGTTTTAATTTCAGACGATTTAGTTTTTAAAGCAACAAAAGTAGTGAAAGACAAAGAGGGTCATTATATAATGATGAAGTGCACACTTCAACAAGAAGAGATAACAATTTTAAATATATATGCACCCAACTTAGGTGCACACAGATTCATAAAGCAAACCTTACTGGAGCTAAGCAAATGGATTAATAGCAACTCCATAATCGCTGGAGATTTCAACACCCCACTGACGGCACGAGACAGATCCTCCAAACAGAAAATTAATAAAGAAATAATGGACTTAAACAAAACTCTAGAACAATTGGGTCTGACAGACATCTACAGAACATTCTACCCAAAATCCACTGAATATACGTTCTTCTCATCAGCTCACGGGACATTCTCTAAGATTGACCATATCCTAGGACACAAAGAAAATCTCAAGAAATTTAAAAAAATAGAAATCATACCATGTACCTTCTCAGATCACAGTGGAATAAAACTAGAAATCAACCCTAACAGAAACTCACATTTCTACACAAAAACGTGGAAATTAAACAACCTCCTACTAAATGATTACTTCGTAAATGAAGAAATCAAGACGGAAATAAAAAACTTCTATGAAGAAAACGACAATGGAGAGACAAGTTATCAACTCCTCTGGGACACAGCTAAAGCAGTCCTGAGAGGAAAGTTTATCTCCATAAATGCTTATAACCAAAAGATAAGAAGATCACAAATAGACAATCTAATGAAACGACTCAAAGAGCTGGAAAAAGAAGAGCAGACCAACCCCAAACCCAGCAGAAGAAGTGAAATCAACAAGATCAAATCAGAAATAAACGAAATTGCAAACAGGAAAGCTATTCAGGAGATTAATAAAACAAAAAGTTGGTTCTTTGAAAAAATAAACAAAATTGACACACCATTGGCTAAGCTAACAAAAAGCAGAAAAGAGAAATTTCTAATAAGCTCCATCAGGAACAAAAAAGGAGATATCACAACTGATCCCAAAGAGATACAAGATACAATTTATGAATACTACAAAAATATTTATGTACACAAACTGGAAAATGTGGAGGAAATGGACAAATTTCTAGAAACACACAGCCTCCCTAGGCTCAACCATGAAGAAATAGATTCCCTGAACAGACCAATCTCAACAGCTGAAGAGAAACAGCAATTAAAAATCTCCCTAAAAAGAAAAGTCCCGGTCCAGATGGCTTCACACCTGAATTTTACCACACTTACAAAGAAGAACTAGTACCTATCTTGCAGAAACTATTCCACAACATCGAGAAGAATGGAAACCTCCCCAACACCTTTGATGAAGCGAATATTACTCTGATACCAAAACCAGGAAAGGATGCAACAAAAAAAGAAAACTACAGACCAATATCCCTGATTAATATAGATGCAAAAATTTTCAACAAAATCTTAGCTCACCGAATCCAGACACTTATTAAAAAAATAATCCACCACGACCAAGTGGGCTTCATCCCAGGGATGCAGGGATGGTTCAACATACGTAAATCTATAAATGCAATTTGCCACATAAACAGAAGCAAAAACAAAGACCACACGATTCTTTCAATAGATGCAGAAAAAGCTTTTGACACAATTCAACACCCTTTCATGATACAAACACTTAAGAAAATAGGCATAGAAGGGACATACCTAAAAATGATACAAGCCATATATGACAGACCCATAGCCAACATCTTACTGAATTGGGAAAAATTGAAAGCATTCCCACTTAGAACTGGAACCAGACAAGGCTGCCCACTAACTCCACTTCTGTTCAACATAGTGCTGGAAGTCTTGGTTACAGCAATCAGACAGGAAAATGGAATCAAAGGTATCCAAATAGGGGCAGAAGAGATCAAACTTTCACTGTTTGCTGATGATATGATATTGTATCTAGAAAACCCCAAGGATTCAACCAAGAAACTCCTGGAACTGATCAATGAATTTAGTAAAGTCTCAGGATACAAAATCAATACACAGAAATCAGAGGCATTTATATACGCCAACAACAATCTAATTGAGAACCAAATCAAAGACTCAATTCCCTTCACAATAGCAACAAAGAAATTAAAGTACCTAGGAATATAGTTAACCAAGGACGTAAAAGACCTCTACAGGGAGAACTATGAAACACTGAGGAAGGAAATAGCAGAGGATGTAAACAGCTGGAAATCCATACCATGCTTGTGGATCGGCAGACTCAACATCATCAAAATGTCTATACTACCCAAACCTATCTACAGATTCAATGCAATACCTATTAAAATCCCAACAGTATTCTTCACAGATATAGAAAAAATAATTTTACGCTTCGTATGGAACCAAAGAAGACCCCGAATATCAAGAGCAATTCTAGGCAACAAAAACAAAATGAGAGGCATTAATATACCAGATATCAAACTATACTACAAAGCTGTAGTAATTAAATCAATCTGGTCTTGGCACAAAAATAGGAATATTGACCAGTGGAACAGATGTGAGAATCCTGATTAAAACCATCTTCATATAGCCATCTAATCTTTGCAAAGCAGACAAAAAACATACGCCGGGGAAAAGAATCCCTTTTCAATAAATGGTGCTGGGAAAACTGGATAGCCACCTGTAGAAGGCTAAAACAGGATCCACTCATTTCACCTCTCACAAAAACCAACTCACGCTGGATAACAGACTTAAACCTAAGGTATGAAACGATTAGGACTCTAGAGGAAAAAGTTGGAAACACTCTCCTAGACATCGGCCTGGGCAAAGAGTTTATGAAGAAGTCCCCAAAGGCAATCACAGCAGCAACAAAAATAAATAAATGGGACATGATCAAACTACAAAGCTTCTGCACAGCCAAAGTAATAGTTATGAAAGTAAACAGACAACCTACAGAATGGGAGAAAATTTTTGCATCCTATGCATCCGATAAGGGACTGATAACAAGAATATACTTAGAACTCACGCAAATCAGTGCGAAAAAATCAAATAACCCCATTAAAAAGTGGGCAAAGGACTTGAACAGAAACTTTTCTAAAGAAGACAGAAGAATGGCCAACAAACATATGAAAAAAATGCTCAACATCTCTAATCTTCAGTGAAATGTAAATCAAAACCACAATGAGATATCACTTAACCCCAGTGAGAATGACCTTTGTCAAAAAATCTCCAAACAATAAATGCTGGCGTGGTTGCGGAAAGAGAGGAACACTCCTACACTGCTGGTAGGACTGCAAACTAGTTCAACCTCTGTGGAAAGCAATATTGAGATACCTTAAAGCGATACAAGTGAATCTACCATTTGATCCAGCAATCCCATTGCTGGGCATCTACACAAATGATCCAATGACACTCTACAAAAAAGTCATCTGCACTCGAATGTTTATAGCAGCACAATTCATAATTGCAAGGCTGTGGAAACAGCCCAAGTGTCCATCAATCCAAGAATGGATTAATAAAATGTGGTATATGTATACCATGGAGTACTATTCAGCTCTAAGAAACAATGGTGATATAGCACATCTTATATTTTCCTGGTTAGAGCTGGAACCCATACTACTAAGTGAAGTATCCCAAGAATGGAAAAACAAGCACCAGATATATTCTCCAGAAAACTGGTATTAACTGACTAGCACCTAAGTGGACACATAGGTACTACAGTAATAGGGTATTGGCAGGTGGGAGGGGGGAGGGGGGCGGGTATATACATACATAATGAGTGAGATGTGCACCATCTGGTCTGGGGGATGGTCATGATGGAGACTCAGACTTTTTGGGGGAGGGGGGAAATGGGCATTTATTGAAACCTTAAAATCTGTACCCCCATAATATGCCAAAATTTAAAAAAAAAACACAATGAGATATCACCTAACCCCATTGAGATTGGCCTGTATTAAGAAATCCCAAAACAACAAATGCTTGCGAGGATGTGGAGAGACAAGAATGCTCTTACACTGCTGGTGGGACTGTAAATTAGTGCAATCTTAGTGGAAAATAATTTGGAGATACCTCAAACAGCTAAAAATAGAAATAACATTTGACCCAGCAATAGCATTATTGGGCATCTACCCAAAAGAGCATAAGACATTCTATTATGAAGACATCTGCACCCGAATGTTTATGGCAGCACAATTCACTATTGCAAGGACATGGAAACAACCCAAGTGCCCATCAATTCATGAGTGGATAATTAAAATTTGGTATATGTTCACAATGAAATATTACTCAATTCTAAGAAATGACAGTGAGCTAGCACCACTTATACTATCCTGAATTAAGCTTAAGCCCATAATCCAAAGTGAGGTGACAGAAGATGAGGAAAATGGGCTCCACATATACTCGCTATCAAATTGGTACTGACAGATTGAAACTATGGTGCTCAACTGGTGGTAGTGTTCACCAGGGATTCGTGGGGGATGGGGGGTAGACCGACATCTTTGGGATGTGGTGAGCATTGTGGAGGGGAAGGGCATACCTCTATCTCTTCCTAGGGAGAGGCAAAGATATAAAATGTAACCAAAATGCCCAAAGGAAAAAAAAAAAATTTATCGGGTGGTGGGCAGGTGGGAGGGATTGGGTGTATATTTAGATAATAAGTGTGATGCACACCACCTGGGGGATGGATGCGCTAGAAGCTCTGACTTGGAAGGGGTAGGGGGTGGCAAGGGAAATATATATAACCTTAACAATTTTTGTACCCCCATAATATGATGAAATAACAAAAAAGAAAAATACGTTTTCAGATAAACAAATGCTAAGAAAATTAATTGCCAGTAAACCTACACTACTAAAAGAAAAATGGTACCACATGGAAACTAAGAACTATAGAAAGGCTAAGAAAAGTGTTTGTAAATGGTAAATAAGTAGGTAATCATAAAAGACTGTTTTTTTAAAAAATATCACATTTCATAATTTCCTTAAAACTTATTAAAGAAAACTAGTATAGGCTTTTTAAGATAGGATTTGTAACATATGTAGAAGTAAAGGGTATGACTATGACAGCAGAAAGCACACAGCGTGGCTGGTAAATGGAATTGTACTTTTGTAAGATTACTACATTTGTGTCATAGTTAAGTGTGAAATGCCATGTAAAAGTGAGAATTGGGAAGTGTGAAGTAGGAAGTGCAAAGTCATAAAATACTGACTCTAAAAACATAGCTTTTGATAAGCTAAAGATGCATATTGTTAGATCTAAAGCCAGCCATTAAAAATAATAAAAAGAGGTATAACTAAGAAATGGAATACTAAAAAACAAAATATATATATATATATACTAACCAAAAGAAGCAGGTGAAGAGCAAATAAGGGAGAGGGTAACAAACAACATATAAAAGAAATTGAAAACAAATATTAAATGTAAAACCATAAAATTTCTAAAAAAAAAAAAAAAAAAAAACAGAGAAAATCTTCCTCACCTATAGTTAAGCAAAGAGTTCTTAGACATGACACCAGAAGCATGATTGTAAAAGAAAAAAATGGTCAACTGAATTTCATCAAAATTTAAAAATTGTGCTTGGCAAAAGACATTACCAAGAGATGATGAAAAGAAAGCTGCAGATTGTGAGCAAATATTTGTAAATCACATATCCAATAAAGTATTCATATCTAGAATATATAAGTATTTTTATACAACAAAGAACCAAATATTTTTAAAATTACACTTTTTAAGGTAACAGTAGATGCACGTGTAGTTATAAGAAATAATCAAAGAGATCCAGTGTACTCTTTCCCAGTTTCCCCCAATGCTAGCATCTTATTAAACTATAGTACAATATGACAGCCAGGATATTGACACTGATAGAGTCAAAACACAGAACATTTCTATTACCACAAGGATACCGCATTTTGCCCCTCTGTAGCCATACCTATTTCCCTTCTCCTTCGCCCCTTCCTTAACTCTGGTAACCTCTACTCTGTTCTCCATTTCTAAAGTTTATCATTTAAATAATTTTGTATAAATAGAATCATACACATAAAAAAGCCAATCATAAATGGGATTGACATTTTTCACTTAGATTAACTCTCTGGAGATTCATCCAGGTTATTGCATGCATCAATAATTTTCCTTTTATTGATGAATAGTATTTCATGGTATGAATGTATCACAGTTTATTTAACCATTCACATGTTGAAAAACATCTGAACCCTTTCCAATTTGAGGCTATTACCAATAAAGCTGATATAAGATTCATATACAGGTTTTGTGTGGATGTAAGTTGTATGGTAGTTGCATATTTAGTTTCTAAGAAACTATTCAAACTATTTTTCAGGATGACTGTACCATTTATTGATATGTTCCTACCAACAATGAATGAGTGATTCAGTTTCTCTGCATTCTCCCCAGCCTTGGTGTTGTCGCTATTTTATTTTAGGTTTGTTAGCAATATCTCATTGTGCTTTTTATCCCTTGATGGCTAGTGATATTGAACATCCCTTTTGACTCATGAATAGTGTCTTTAAGTGTATCTTCTTGTATGGCTTTTTTAGTGGTTGTCCTAGGTATTATAATATATATATACACTTAACTATCATAGCTTACTGGTATGAAGATTTACCAGTGTAAGTGAAGTATGGAAATCTAATCTACCTTTATATCCCTTGACATCCTCCATTAATAATGTAATTGCCTAAAATATTTCTTACACATACAGTTTGAATCACATCAGACAGGGTTATAATTGTTGCTTCAATCATCAAACAATTTAGAAAATGTAAAAGAAAGAAATCTATTATATTTATCTATATTTTTGCTCTTTCCATTGTTCTTTCTTCTTTTATGAGGTCCAACATTCATTCTTTTATCATTTCTTTTCTGTTTTCTTTTACTTTAGCCACTGTTTTAAGCTAGGTATGCTGGTGACAAAAATCTCTTAGTTTTTTTTTTTTTTTTCTATCTGTGAATGTCTTAATTTCCCGTTCATTCTGAAGAATTTTGTTGGATATGATATTCTGAATTGGCAGTTCTTTTCTTTCAGCACCTGAAAAATGTACAACTTCCTTCTGACCATTATGATTTCCTATGAGAAATCTGCTGTCATTCTAATTGTTTTCCCTGTAGTTAGCATGTCATTTCTCTCTTGCAGCTTTCAAGATGCTTTCTTTCTCTATAAGTTTTCTTTGTTAAACTTTGTCAGAAGTTTAATTATGTACTGTCATGGCTTTATTTGGTTTTAGACTGTTTTTGAGTTTGTACAGCTTCTTGCACATATATGTCTTTTACTAAGTTTGGACAATTTTCAGCCATTATTTCTTCAAGTACTTCTTTAGTCCACCCTTTTGTTCCTTTCTTCCTGGCATTCCTATGACACAAATATTAGATTTTTTGTTATTGTCCCACAGGTCTCTTAGATTCTGCTCATTTTTTCAGTCTATTTCTGCTCTATTGACCAGATTGGATAATACCTGTTACATTTTAAGTTCACAGATTATTTCCTCTGTTCCTCCATTCTCCTGTTCAATCATTCCATTGAGCTCTTCATTTTGGTTATTATATTTTTCAGTTCTAAAATATACATTTGGTTCTTCTTGATATCATCTGTTTTTTTTTTCTAAAACCTTCTATTTCTTTGCTAAATATTTTTTCATTTGCTTTAAACATATTTGCAATTGCTCATTAAAGTATTTTTACAATGGGTGCATTAAATTGTTGTCAGCTTATTCCAATATCCCTGTAATCATGGTGCTGGCATCAAGTGATTATCTTTTTCATTCAATTTGAAATCTTCTTGGTTCTTGGTATGATGAGTGATTTTGTATGGAAATATGGATCTTTAGGATATTATATAATGAGACTCTGGGTCTCACTTATACTTCTGTTTAATCTGGCTTATTAAGACACCAATGGTAGCAGGGGAAGGGGGATGAAGTGCCACCTTGTTATTGCCAGATTGGGACAAAAGCCTAAGTTACCTCTGTTGACACTCAAGGCAGGAGGCTCCTTGTTATTGCTGGGAATGGTTGTGATTTCCACCTCCCTACGAGGCTACCAGTGATATTTCCCTGCCTAGAAGGGTAATAATGCTTTGTTATTGCTTTCCATGTTGCCTCCATTGACATCCCAGATGGAGTTGGCACCCTTGTTACCACTGGGTGGTGGTGAATGTCCTGAATTTCTAGTCAGCATCCTCTGACACCATCTCAGTAAGAAGCCTACGGAGTACCTCATTACTGCCTTGTTGGCACAGAAATACAGACTCCCCAAGTGATCTCCATTGACACCACAGGGAGAAGAGGTGCCTTGCTACTGGCTGGAGGAAATGAAAGTCCTACCTCCATACTCAACCTTCTCTGACACTGGAGCCTTATTAGAGCCTGGCAAGGGTGGAATTCTAGCTTCCCCATTCAGCTTTTGCTGGTTTGGGTGTGAATGGGGCTGCAGTTTATCTTATGTGGTGTTGGATTAGCACAGAACATTTATTATCTAAAATTTTTCTGTTTTGTATGCCTTCCCTAGGTTGAATTGCTCTGTATCCTGATTTTGGTGGTAGTCACACCAATCTATCCTTGTGTTAAAATTCACAGAACTATATAAAAATATCAATTTACAAATAAAAGCTTTTTAAAAAAGAAGAACAAAGTTGTAGGAGTTATACTGACTGGCTTAAAGAATCATTATAAAGACTACATTATTGGGGAAGTAAAGTATTGGTATAAGGATAGACAAATAGATCAATGGAAAAGGATAGAAAGTCCAGAAATAGCCTCACACATGTATGGTCAATTAATTGTAAACAAGGGTGCCAAGGTAATTCAATGGGTGATAACAAAGACTTTTTAAAAATAGTCCAATTACAATTAAATATTCATATGGGGAAAATGAATCTCAATCCTTATCACACACTATATATAAGTCTTAATTTTAACTTGAAATCAATCATAAATGTAAAAGGTAAAACTATAAAAATTTCAGAAAAATAGGAAAAATATTTGCAAATTTAGAAGAGGTAAACATTTTTGATAGAACACAAAAATTATAAACTATATAATAAAAAATATATATTGGATTTTACCAAATTTTTGTCTTTGAGAATCCACTAAGAAAATGAAATGGTAAATTAGCACACCATATATCTGAAAAGGGACTTATATTAAGCATATATAAATTACAATTACCATTTAATAACAAGACCAGGAACCAAATTTAAAAATGGGCAAATGACTAAAACAGACACTTCACAAAAAAAGATATATGTATGGCCAAAAAGCACATAACAATAAACTCACTGTCATATGTTATCAGGGAAATATAAAATTCTTCTCCTCTTCCCCTGCTGCATTGGTGTCTGAATAAGCCAGATTAAAAAGGAGGTATAAATGAGACCCAGAGGCTCATAACATAATAATCAGAATATCCAGGTTTCCATCCAAAATCACTTATCATACCAAAAACCAAGAAGATTTCAAACTGAATGAAAAACGTGAAGAGATACTACTTCATACCTACTAGAATGGTAAAAATTAAAATCTAGACAATGTCAAGTGTTGGCAATGATGTGGAGCAAGCAGATTTCCTAAAAAAAAAAAACAAAAAAACTTTGTATTGTGGAAATAAAAAATGGTATAATCACTTTGGAAAACCTTTTGGCAATTTCTTATAAATTTTAGCATATATAAATCATACAGCACAGCAATTCCATTACTAAATATTAGTCAAAAGAAATGAAAACTTAGGTTCACAGAGAGACTTATACACAAATGTTCATAGCAGCTTCATTTGTAATAGTCAAAAACTTGAAACAGTCCAAATGGCCATCCGTAGGTGAATGGATAAACAAATTGTAGTATATCCACAATGTAGAATACTCCATAGCATTGGAAAGGCACAAACTACTGATACATACAACAACATGAATAGGCTCAAAAAAATTTCCACAGTGAGGTATCACAAGATTGGAAGAATAGGCTCCACTTGTACTCACCATCAAATTGGCACTGATTAACACTATGGTGCTCTCAAGGTAGTAACACTCTCCAGGGATTAGTGGGTTGGGGGGTAAACTCACAACTAATGGATGTAGTGAGCACTTTAGAAGGGAAAGGCATGCCTCTAACCCTTACTTGGGTAAGGCAAAGACATAAGATGTAACCAAAATGTTTGCACCCTCGTAATATCCTGGAAAAATATTGTGATGAGCAAAAGAAGCCAGGAACAAAAGAGCACATACTATATTATCCCATTTATATGAAATTCTAATAAAAGACAAGACTTATCTATAGTGACAGAAAGCAGATTAATGCATGCCTGTGGCCAAGGTGGGAGGAGTTTGACTGCAAAAGGGCAGAAGGGAACTTTGTGAGGTAATGGAAATATTCTATATCAATAACACAGATCAATCTCACAAACAATGAAAGGAAGCCATACACAAAAGAATACAGAATGCATGATTTCATGTATATTAAGTTCAAAACTATAGGCAAAGCTAAAGTATTAATATAGTGTTTAGGGATCCCTACTTAAGTGTTAAAACTATGAAGATAAGCAAGGAAGTGATTACTGAAAAAGCCAGGCTAGTGGTTTCCTGGAGTGGGGAGTGGGAGTGTGGTGATTGGGAAGGGATATGTGGGTGGTATCTGGGATGCCAGCAGTGTTATCTTTCTTGATGTGGATGGCAGTTAATGAATGTTTGCTTTATAGCAATTTATTAATCTGTAAAGTTTTGGCTATGTACTTTTTTGTTTGTATGTTATATTTTACAAGTAAAATGTTTTTTACAAAGAGTTAAATTGGTAACCGAAAGGCAAGCTGAGGCTGGTATAGGAAAATGAGGTCAGGAGTGTTAAGAGCCACACAGAGCAAGGGTCAAGGCTGGGTGAACTGGATTTGTGAAGTATATCCAGGGCAACCTTTGGTGTGAGTGAGGGCATGCCAAGCTTGACAGTGCATCTTAACTGCTGCCCCACTCCATACCCAGCACAGAGATGGGCATACAGTATACTCAACTGAGGCTCATGGATACGTTGGTGGTGTTAGGGTATTCCATTAAGGCAAGCCCAAATGAGAGCATATTCCCTAGGGTCTACCTATACAAAAGTAACGGACATGACAAAAGATCCAAGTTATGTACCAGCAATGTCACTTCAAGCTACATGACTTCGAGTGGGCCATTTCACCTGTCAGCATTAATTTCCTTATTACTGGCCCTGGCTATGGAGGGGCAATGAGAGGCAGAACAGAGATACATAAATATAGATACATATGTATCCTTCTGTATTCAAGCCCAGCCTTTAAGAAGGGCCAGTGCAGTAAAGTCTTAAAATGGGAACACTAAAGACCTCAACTCAAGACAGCCAACTGGTTCCCTCACATCTGGCCATTCCCGTTCCCAGGTTTAATTTCCTCTGGGTGTGAATGAGCATGGTGATGTGAGGGGCTGCATGCCCACTATTCCATGCTGACTATCCAAAAAGGTGCTATTATGAAGGGGGTAGTATGAATGGGGAGGTGGGATATATGAAGGCCAAATGCTTTGATTCAACCTCTGCTGACTTGACTGCACACAGTCCCAAGGTGTAATTACCTATATGTCAGACTTGGGGGTGGGAGGTGCAAGGCTGACATTTTCCAGGCCAAGCACAGCATCAGCACCAAAGGTGGATGATTGAGGTGGAGGTCACCACTGTTGCCTCCACAAACTGCTCTGTCACGTACCCTGCTACCTCTAGGACGAAGGGGACCCTGTGTGGTAGCAGGGGTTGGGGAGTTGTCTGCCTACAGTGCCCTGACAAGACCGATGGACATTCAAACTTGGAACTTTAGACAAGCTTCCTTCTCCTGTTTTGGGAAGATTGTACATGTCCTTTAGTTTATCTGAGAGAAAGACTGTACATACACCTCTGTTCACTGGTAGGCAGGAACCATTTGCAAATTAAAGACTTAAGATGAGTGCTGGCTGGCAATCTAGGAATGGCAACAATGGACCAGATGCTACAGCCTTATCCATTTCAAAAGCTTCATGAATAGCCAGCTGTACCAAGAAAGGATCCTAGCTTCTTTTTAATAACATGTCATGGTCCTGATCATGCATCAAATGGTGCCAGCACCTGTTTTCTTCCTGTATCTGTTCCTCATATGTACACTTTTATTCTTTAAATGTAGGAATCCTTGGAAAATAGATTTAGCTTGGGGGAGAAATTATGTGCTAATTCTTCTAACACACACACACACTGTTTCTTGTAGAAATGTAAAAACAATATAGCAATGATCAAGATATTTATAGAAGAAATTACCTAAATCCCATCACCTGAACATAGCTCTTTTTATTTGGGCATTTACTGTGCAGAAAGAGTTTTTATAAGTGGTGATATCACAGTGTAAATACAATGGCGCCTCTTCTTTTACAAAACCTGTTCCATGTGTTCCTCAGGCTGCTGCAGGTTTCAGAATGTGCATATTAAATGGTTTAATAATATACCATGGACTATATATGCCATAATTTAATTAACCATCCTTTATTGTTGGGCAATTCATTTGTTCCCAGTGTTATATTACTACAGCCAATCTCACATAATGAACATCTTCAAGCATGTATCTTCTCAATTCTGTTGAACAGCATCCTGAGGAATAAAATCTCAGGAGGGGAAATTATTGGGTTAAAGGTCAGGAACAGTCCCAGGGCTCTTACTTCAGTTGATTGGGCTGCCTTCCACAAGTGTGGGTACTTTTCTGAAATGTGTGTAGCCTCAGCACTAGCCAGCCTTCCCCTTCAGCCCCCCAAACCTGTCCCATTCACTCTTCATGTCTTAGTTACTGCCTGATGTGTGGGGATCAATTTCTATTTGCTCTCTGGGTGCTCTGCACCATGGTTTCAAAACAATGTAAACCTGTTTGGGGTAACAGACCCAGTTGATGTGGAATATCTTCTGAGCTCCAACAGCTGAGAGTCCACAGTAATTGTCTTTGGGGGATGCCAGGCTTGGGAAGTAAGGAGCAGATGTGCTTGTTTCTCCAAGCCCACATTGCAGAGAACTTTCCCCCACACCCTTGAAAAGAGGACCACAATGTTCCAACACAAGCAGCTTTATGCTGCCTACCAGCTCCCTTCAACACCCACTATGTGGCAGGCCCTACCACAAATAAGACATGGCCCTTATCTTAAAGAGCCCATAACCTCTGGTAGAGATAAATTAATAAACAACTAACAGAGATGTAATGTAGTGTCATGAGCAGGTGCATTGCAACCAGGCTGACCTGGGTTAGGATTCCAGCTTTGCTATCTCCTTGCTATGCAGCTTTAAGTTAATTTATATATTTTTTTGCTTTGGTTTCACTGTCTACAAAATAGGGATAATATTAGGACCAGCTCCTTTTCAGTCATTATAAGTTAATGAGCCAGTGCATGGAAAGCATGTAGCATAGGGCCTGGCATGTAGTAAAATAAGTATTCAATAATCTTCAGCTACCAGTAGTGGCATTGTATTTCTTGTGCAATATTTACTAAAGCAAGCTAGATAATTAAATATTTCTTAAGAGGTACTCTGATACACTAAACAAAACCTCAGTCTTCATGCCTTGGGGACCAGGAAAGTCCTTTCTGCCTCCACCCCCACCCAGGGAGAAGGTGCTAGAAGGCACTATATGGCATGAGGACTGGGTCTCCCTTGCCAGCCTCAGGACAGGAAGGCCTACTGGTGAACCCCAGTGAGCAGCCTTGAAATGGCTGGAGAGTAGAGGACCTCCATGACTTGGGGTGGCCTGCAAAACCAGTCACAGAAGTTCCACTGGTCCCTGCCTACATATTTCTACCAGGAGGGGAAAGTAACATGGTCCAGCTGACTATTCCTTCCGAAGTACTAAATTGGCCTCCTTGATTAGAAAAACAGCATTGGGCTGAAAGCTTGCCAGCAATCAGTGCTAATGCAAGGCCCAGCTGAGGAATATAGCAGACCAGGCTCCACGCCTAGTGCCACGAAGGCTTCTACCTTGTCCAGAACATGGTCCAGAGATAGAAAATGCTGATTTTATAGCAGAGCTACTTAGAGTCAGTATTTGCAAGTGCCAACAATGCCTTATGTGCAATGAAAGGCACATGAGTGGGGTAGCTCTCTTCCTGTCACCCCAGACAGAGTCCCTGCGTAAACTTTCCCAGAGGAACTGTCAATTGAGAATAGCCTTGAGCTGACATGTTCAGCAGCACAGACAGACATATGGGCTACAGAAGTACCCATCACTACTGTGGTTAGTATGCTATCCTCATCAAGCCTTGTACTCATTTCTTTCTGGGAACAATCTGCTCTCTTCCTGTGGCTGGGAATCTATCATCTATATGTAAAATATCTGCACTTTCAATCCAATGTATCCATTTCTCATTACACTTCCTGTTCAGCACCCATTGTCTAAGCATCTACTGTAGCAAATGCAAACCTGAGTCAGACATCATCCTCTTCCCTCAAATAATAATTTAAGAGGAATCACCACCTATCACAACAATGTAATCCTGGGTAATGATCCACTCCAGCATTTCCCGAAGTACACAGACATTGGTTCCCCCAGATTCCAATAGATGCTCAGTTCCAAAAGGGTTATGTGGTGACAAAATTTTGAGTAAAGTTGAGTTGGAGGAGAGTTAGCAAGCTTTTTTGATTGCCACACTTGGCAGAGCCTGTGACATGCCAAGGTGAACTGTCACTCTCCAATAGGGGCTATGGAATGCAGGATTCCCCAGACATATTTTACTTCAGACCCATGAGGAAAAAGCATTTCTGAGACCAGCAATCTAGGCAACACCTTTTCAGAAATACAGAACTATTCCAATTCCCTTATTTTTTAGATGAGGAGACTAAGGCCCAGAGAAAGAAAGGGACTTACCTGATCTCACCCAGGAGGTCTATGGCAGGGTCACACTAATTCAGCTGTAGCACCCTCAAAAGGGCTGTCTCTAATCTGTTTTTGTCAGAATGGGAAGCCATTAGAGAGTGTTAAGCAGTGTGGGTGGTGTGGTTAAATCAGGATTTTAGGTAAATTACTCCAGCTGATGCAGGGAGGAGGCTCTAGATGGAGGCTAGTGAGGGGACAGCAAATAATAGTCCAGGTGGGAGATGAAAAAGATCTAAATCAGTGCAGTGGTGGGAGAACAGATGAGGTGTAAATACATTCCAGAAATAATTAGGAGGTAAATTGGCAGGACCTGGTGGCAGATTAGGTGGGGGAAATTCAGGAGGCAATGCTGAGAGATTTGGTCTGGGTGACTGGGTAGATGCTGGTGCTATCCACTAGAGAAGCTGCCTGGATGGAGTTAAGTGGATTAAAGACCTGCATTTCAGTGGTTGTGGAATTTTCAGTGTACATATCCAACTAGCATTTGGCTTTATGGGGAGAGGTTCGAGCTAGAGACCAAGATCAAAGATAATTGCATATAGAATTTAAATCACAAGAATGGAAGAAAGATCCAGGGAGAACCTGTAAAGAGAATAAAAGCAATGGACTAAAGCCCAGAAACCTGGGGTACTCAGTTCTGGCCTCAGGGACAGACAAACAGACCAATAAAACAGAATCTAAAGTCCAGAAACAGATGCACACATACACTGACACTTGATATATGACAGAGATAGCACTGCAAGTTGGACTTTTCAATAAACTGAACAAAATAATTATCAATAGTGAAAAAAGTTAAAAAATTAGACCTCTACTTCACAACACACATAAAAATAATAAAAATGAATTCCATAAGAAAAACTTCAGACAAGCCCAAAGTGATAGACATCATGCAAAATATATGACCAATACTCCTCAAAGCTGTGAAGGTCATCAAAAACAAGGAATGTTTGAGAAACCATCACAACTAATAGGAGTATAAAGAGATGTGACAATTAAATGTAATATGGTACCCTGGATGAGATCTTGAAACAGAAAAGGGCAAGATAAAACTAAGGAAATATGAATTTTAGTAAATAACAATGTATCATGCTTTATTGATTGTGACAAATATACTATACTAATATAAGATGCTAATTATAGGTATAACTGGGTTCAGGGTATATGGTAACTCTCTGTACTATCTTTATAACTTTTCTGTAAATCCAACCCATTTTGAAACAAGTAAAACATTGATTCCAAGAGGGTAAAGAAAACCTAAATATATAAGGCAATTATAAGAAAGATTATATAAGAGAATATATAAATAATTTTGGGGCAGGAAACACTTCCCTGCATAAGATTTTAAAAAATAAATAATCACAAATGAAAAGATAGATTTAACTAAATTCAAATTAAGAACTCCTGTTAATCAAAAAATATGATTAAGAGGAAAAAATACAACAAGCCACAGAATCTACTTCCAGTAATGAATAAGAAGGCTTCTATTGAGCCAATCCTACTTAAGATTAAAACTATGAACTCTGGAGAAAAAAAGCAAATAAAATAAACCAAAAATACACTGCATGAAGGCAATCGGAAGAGATCAAAAGCAGGAAGATACCAGAAGGGAGTCAAAATAGTACAACCTCTATGGAAAGTAACATGGAGATACCTCAAAGAGCTAAAAGTAGAACTACCATTTGATGCAGCAATCCCACTACTAGGCATCTACTCAAAGGAAAAAGAAACATTCTATAAAAAAGACATCTGCACTAGAATGTTTATAACAGCACAATTCACAATTGCAAAGTTGTGGAAACAACTCAAATGCCCATCAACACATGAGTGGATTAATAAAATGTGGTATACATATTACATGGAGTACTATTCAGCAATGAAAAACAATGGAGAACTAGCACCTCTTGTATTATCCTGGATGGAGCTGGAGCCCATTCTACTAAGTGAAGTATCACAAGAATGGAGAAACAAGCACCACATGTACTCACCATTAAATTGGTGCTAATTGATCAATACTTATGTACACATTTGGAAGTAACATTCATTGGGGATTAGGCAGGTGGGAAGGAGGAGGAGGGATGGATATATTCACACTTAATAGGTGCGGTGCACACCGTCTGGGGGATGGGCACACTTATAGCTCTGATTCAGGTGGGGCAAAGGCAATATATGTAACCTAAACCTTTGTACACTGTAATATTCTGAAATTTAAAAAATAAAAACTTGAAAGAAGAAAATGGCACTGGGTCAGTTTCCCATTATTTTTATGGTGTTTAGCTTGACAACAGGACCTAGTCTGTACCATGCAGGGCAACTAAAACTCTGATGGAAAAACTGTGGTCTTTCTTTATTGAAGAACTAGAGTACAGAGCTCATAGTAAGCACAGCTGCTGAAAGGTAAAGAGGAAATCTTCCAAAATGAGAAAGCCAGAAAGAAAGAGCCCAAATTCTATGTATAAAATATACCCAACTCTCTGCTGACCCCAAATCATGCATGTGTGGGAGAAACTCTAAGAAGACCAACTAAGATTAAATAACTGAATTTTTATTTTAGCTGTTACCTATTGCAGGGTAGAAAGTGCTTACATTTTTAGTCTAGCCAGCCTAATTGCAGGCTAACATAGACAAAGTAAAATTAAAAAAAAAAATACTCTTGAAAGGAATAGAACAGAATCAGTGTCCCCACATGCAATAAGAATGAGAAAAACATGAGAAGAATTCAAGAGAAAAGGCAATAAACTGAGAGCAACATGGAGATGGCTAAAATGTTGGAATTAGCAAAGATTTTAAAGAATCCTAGAAGAAGATGTAGGGAAGACTCTTTCAGACATTGGCCTAGGCAAAGAATTGGGTTGTTTCCACAATGGAATTAAACAAGAAGTCAATAATAAGATAGCCAGAAAAAACAGAAATATTAGAAATTAAACGATAAACTTCTAAATAACATATGGGTCAAAGAAGAAAGTATAAGGAAAACTAGAAAATATTTTGAACTAAATGACAATAGAAACACAATGTATTAAAATTTGTGGGAAGCAGTGAAATAGCACTTATAGAAAAAAGTTGTAACTTTAAATGTTTATATTAGAAAAGAATGGTCTAAATATAATGACCTAAGGATTCCATACTGAGAAGGTAGAAAATGATGGGCAAAGTAAATCCAAAGTAAGTAGCAGTTAAGAAATAATAAAGAGAGGAGCAGAGATCAATGAAAGAAAAAAAAAATTGAGAAAATTAACAAAGCCAACAAAAATCTATAACTAGACTAAGCAAAAAAGCAGAGAGAACACAAATTAGCATTAGCAGTAAGAAAAGAGAGTAGATATCACTACAGATCTTACAACATTAAAGCAAAAATAATAAAATGTTATAAGTATCTTTTTTTCCAACAAATTTAACAATTTGGATAAAACAAACACATTTCTTCATAATAACTTACTAAAATGGACACAAGATGAAACAGAATCTGCATTTCATACCTAAGTAAATAAATTTAATTTATCATCAAAAACATTCCCATAAAAAACTCCAGAGCTAAACGGTTTCACTGGTATATTCTATCAGATATTTAAGGAAGGAATAACACCAATCTTACACAAACACTTTCAGAAAATAGAGACTTGTTTTATGAGTCCAACATAATCCTAATTACCTATTTTTTTAAAAAGCTTCATAGTTTTAGCTTTTATATTTAATTTTGTGAAATATCTCAAAATAATTTTTGTGTATGCCGTAGGTATGGGCTGAAAATATCTTTATGACTTCGGTAAGCAAAGGACACAGAAAAGACACAATAACCATAAATGAGAAAAAGTATAAATAAGACTTCAGCAAGAGTAAATATTTTTGCTCATCAAAAACATCATTAAGACTTTGAGGACAGAGAGTGTAACATCCTACTCCTTAAGTGTGGGCTTCTCAAAGTGACTTCCTTCCTAAGGAAGGAATGGAATGGGAGAAAGAAAGAGTAATGTTATTGTGGGGAAAGCTGACAGATACTACTTCAGCCAAGTGATCAAGGTCAGCAGCAATAGTCATAAGTCATATTGATACGATGTGATGAGAATGGCACTATACCTCTATGTTCTTTCTCCAATAAACCCACAAGCCCATTTTAATCACCAGGAAAACATCAGACAAATCCCAATAAAGGGGCATCCTACAAAATACCTGACCAGTACTCCTCAAAACTATCAATGTCATCAAAAACAAGAGAAGTCTGAGAAAATGTCGCAGCCAAGAGAATCCTAAGGAGACATGGCAAATTACATTCTAGGATATTAATATGAGATCTTCGAATAGAAAAAGGATATTAGATAAAAAATAAGGAAATATGAATAAAGTATGGATTTTAGTTAATAATAATGTGTCTATCTAGGTTTATTAGTTGTCAGAAATTGTATCATACCAATGTAAGATGTTAATAGGGGAAACTGGGTAAGAGGTACATGGGAACTCTCTGCACTATCTTCAATTATTCTATAAATGTAAAACTGTTCTAAACAAAGTCTGTTTTTGAAAAGACATCAAAAAATATAGAGATGAGTCATCGACTAGAAGAAAATATTTGCAAAATATATATCTGATAAAGGACTGGTATCCAGGATATTAAAAAAAATTCCTAAACCTCAAAAATAAAAAGACAAATAACTCAATACAAAGAGACAAAATATTTAAATAGACAGTTCATGAAAGAAGATATACAGCCAATAAGCATGTGAAAAGATGATAATCATCATTAGTCACTAGGGAAATGCAAATCAAAATTCACCATGAGAGATATCATCACACCCACCTGAATGGCTAAAATTAAAAAGAATAAAAACATCAAATGTTGGCAAGGATATGGAGCAATTGGAACTCTTACACATTACTAATGGGGATGTTAAATGGTACAGCCACTTCTGAAAACAATCTAGCTCGGAGTTTCTTATAAACCTAAACATACACTTACTCTATGACCAAGCAATTCCATTTCTAGGTATATACCATAGAGAAATGAAAAGAAATGTCCACAAAAAGTTTTATTAAAGAATATTTGTAGCAGTTTTATTCACAAAAAACAAAACCCGCTAACAGCCCAGGTGTTCATCAATAGGAGAATGGATAAAGAAACTGTGGTAAGTTCATACAATGGAATACATCTCTGGAATAAAAAAGAAACAAATTACTGATACATGCAACAACATGGATGAATTTTAAAAACATGTTAAATGAAAGACTTATAAGAAAGAACATATACTGTATGTATCCATTTAGATGAAATTCTAGAACAGGGTCAATCTAGTCTGTGATGTAAAACAATCAGAACATTGGGTTGTCTGTGGAATGTGGAGGAGGGACTGACTGGGAAGGAGCATGAGGGCACTTTCCAGGATGATGATAAGGTTCTAATTCTTAGTAAAGTCTTAGTTACACAAGTGTATGTATTTTTCCAAGCTTGTTAAATCGAACACTTATGATTTGTGCATTTCATTATACACAAAGTTCATCTTAGAATAAAAAAGACTTGTAAACAAATATTAATGATATTCATAGGTATTCATTCATTAATGGTATTCATCCCACAGTTTGGGAGAGGGTATTTGCAACACATAAAGGGAACAAAGGACTACTATCCTAGAATATGCCAAGGGTCCTACAAGTCAATAAAAAAAAGAAAAACAACCTTATAGAAAAAGTAGCAAAATGGTTTAACAACCATATTCCAAAAGAGGATATCCAAATGATCAGTGTTAAGATGCTTTGATGTGCTGGGCAGACTTCTTCAAGAGTTATTTCCACAGCTGTTAGGGTGCTACTGGCTGATGGCCTTGGTTCTAAGTTCAGTATGAGATTCTTAGCACAATGAAAATGCTGCTGAGGGTTCCAGAGCAGTCCTTCAAACACCACTGAACTGTCGTGAAGGTAAAGACCACCATGAGAGCTCTTTCTGACCCAGAGAGTGCCATGTATAAGTACGTTATGCTCAGTAATAAGAATGGCAAATAATATAAATGGGACTCAAACCCGGGACTTTGATGCCCTCCCTAGCACCACTGCCCTCAGAGAAGATCCTCAGATTTTTCTCCCAATGGCTTCTAAAATGGAGTGTTGTCTATGTAGAGAAGCCTTTGTGATGATCAAACCAAAAGTCACTCACTCTGTTTTCTTAACAATGAAAATCATATCATCAATGAAAACCTGCTCCTCCTATCCCCAGGTAATGATGCATTGTCACATACACAGAATGAAAAGTTGTAGCTAATGGGGGATCAATAAGCTGAAGGTCCTCAGATGGTATTATTGATGAGTGATTCTAGAATGGCTCAATATACATGCATACATGTGACTTGGTGTACGCAAACTCATGACCATATGAAGGAGGCTCTCTCACCCTAGCAATTTAGGGATGAGCACCCCAAATTGCAGGACTCTGTGCTTTGACCAGAGTTGAGAGTCCACTACAGGAAGAGCCTGCTGTGCTTGTGGTGCTCATAAACCCTGATAGTAACGATAGCTGGCATAGCTGTGTCGGCCCCAGCTCTGACTGTGGGATATGTCACCATAATTAGCATAATTAGACTGATCCAACACTTCATGTCTGGCCTCTTCTGGGACTGTGCTGGGTTACATGTATCTGGTATATAGGAATCGATCCTCAAAAACAGCCTTGAGAAACAGATCCTATTTTTCTCATTCATTACATGAGGAAATGGAGGCTTGGGGAGGTGAAGAAAATTGCCCAAGGTCACAGAGCTGTCCAGTGTTGGGGCCAGGACTTGAACTTGCACGCCCATCATGGTCTTTCTCTCTCTTGAGGTAGAACCAGTGCTCCTTCTCCTACACTGTGTGGCCTACACGAATACATTCTGGGAAAGGCCAAAGAAGATGAGTTTGGCCTCACAATTTATGATCAGAAGTGTACAAATACCACCTACTCATTTACTGACTGCATCTTTAGGTGAACTCTGGAAGCACAGTGTTTTCCTGTTCTTTCTATGGCCACCAACAGGATGCATGGGAAGAATGGTTATCTTGAATTCCTTCCCTAGGCCCCTGCACATCTTTAGCAGTTTTCTTGGTTATTTGTGGGGGCTGCTCTAGTCTGAGTGGAGAAGAGTGGCGAGTCACAAGCCTGCTTTGCATCTGTGGCTAGGATCTCAGCTCAGGAGTGCTTGCTTCATGCCAGTCAGTCAGCCAGTCCAGTGAAAACTGTTCTAAAGCCAGGAAGGCCACTCGTCTGGGACAATGGCCTGGGAGCTGGTGCCCAAACATGCTGGGTGGGAGGCCATGGAACCAAGAGCACATTAGAGGGTTCTTTCCTTTCTTATAAACCTCATCCCCTCTCCATACAAGCTGAAGCCATAAGAAGCCTTCCATTGATCAGAGCTTTTGAGAATGGCTAATGTGGAGCACAGTGGAGGACTTCCAGCCAAGTAAAGGCAGGAGAGTTAGTGGGTACAAGTTTAACCCATTTTCTTCCCTTCTCTAACTTTCTGATTGCTTCCCCTGTCTGCTGCTCTCTCCAGCCAGTGGAGTCTTCCCCTGAAGGACTAAGTAGCAATCAGGAATCAGGGATCAGACAAAGGCCAAATCTAGGTTTCCTAGGTTCAGAGTAGCATCCTGACCATCCTTTTAACTAGTACACAAAACACTGAGAGGCATACTTGACCCACACAGATATTGAATAAGTATTTACTCAACACCTACAATGAACCAGTCACTGTGCTGGCTGCTAGGGACACAGTTCCTGCTCTCTGAGAACAGATATTCTAGTTGGGGAAGAGAAAATAAAGAAATCAACAAATACATAATGACTTCATAATAAATGTTATGAATAATAATTCCATCAAAATTTATGAAGACAAATACAGCATAATATGATGGTGACTGTAGAGGCCAAGGGTTAGCAATCCTAGTCAGGAGGTTCAGGGAAGGTGATACAGCATTAATATGTTGCATACCTCCAGCACACATGTAATGTATAAACATGCTGAAATAAATCAGTGTATCCCTATTATACACACACACACATCACGGGATGTCAGAGATGGAAAGGCCCTTAGAGGTCATCTAGCACAGTAGCTTTTAACCTTCTAAAGAATATTTTTTCTTCTTTGGAGAAGCCATATCCTTGGCCTTACCATTGCTCCCTCAAGTTACCATCCTAGAATGCCAGAAACATGGTTTTGATGCTACCTCTCCAGTCCAAGCCTCTTGATGTACATAGGCCCAGGATAGAAAACAGCCCTGTGTAAGGTCAGGCCATGAGTTGGGCCTCTAACCCCTTCCTGCCATACCTTGCAGCACCTTCTCCCAACTCTCATCTGTGGCTACCTGACAAGTGCTGTGGCTGGTCTTAGGACAGTCAATGAACTCCCTAAGAAGTGAGGAAGCCTGGTGGACCTCAGGTACCACTGAGGGCAGAAAGGAAAAAGCCAGATGGGAATTGGCACACCCATCCCAAACTAGCTACCTCTGCCATGGCAGACCACTGCAGCTGATGAGCATTTCATGCTCTGTCAAGAAAAGAATATAGGGAGCAAGGTGGTGTGTATGAGTGCATGTGTATGTGTGTGCACTCACACACTGATGTGCACAAAAGGGAAGCCCATTTTACCCAGAAGCCTGTCAGCAGCTTCAAGGTGGGCAAAGACCAAGAGTTTTCAGAGGCAAGAGCTGGCAAAGACAAGCTTCTCTCTTGGCAAATTACCCCCAGGATCCACACTTTTGAAAATTAATGATGTTGGCAAATCTTTAACTTGAATGGCAGATTTTTGTTTTAGAACTAGACAAATGGTATGAGGAAAAGTATGTGAGGTTAAAAGCCAGTCCAGTCTGGGTGAGAATCTGAGTTCTGCCATTAAGCGTCCCTGTAATTTTAGACATGTAACTGTAAACCTTGCTGGGCCTCTGTTGTCTTGTCCATAAAATGAACCTAATAAGAGCTATCATTTGTGAAGTATCTGTTTTGTCCAGGCTCTAGGGATATAAAGAAATTCTCTCCCTCCAGGTCAACAACAGCCTTGCAAGGTGAATTGCTTCAATGCTGCTTCTCACTCTGGCCTAGGCCTGAGAGTCTCCACTAGAAATGACATCCACGTGGTACCTTCCTCACTCTTTCTCCTCATGGTGCTTGTCTGTACCCACTCCCTGTGGAAGTGCAGGCCAGTGTCAGGCTCAGATCAGGGATGTCTAGCTCCTGGGCACTCTATGGAGATGATTATGAGAGCCCAAGGTATATATGCAGCATCTCGATGCTTCTTTCACATGCCAGTTGTTCCCACCCAACTGGGAGCTCACTATAGACAGAGGTAGCATTGGCTTCCTTGCTGGAGCCTGAGCACTCAGCCCAGTGCCTGGCACACAGATGGCCTCAGTAAATGTATGAGGCCAAACATTGATAATGATGCAAACTCTTGCTCTGTCACAGATAAATTCCTTGGTGGCTCAAGAAAGTTAGGACTGATCCAGATTACTGACTGAGGCAGAGACAAAGATCTTAGAATTAAATATGTCACAGCTAGGGAGAAGTCTTTGGAGATGGTCTGATTATTGGAAGAGAGAGATTTGTAGGTTGTGAAAGGAAGGGACTACCCAACAACCTAGAGGCAGAGCCAGACCCAGGCCTCACACCTCTTGACCTTGGGTGCTCTCGCACCTTGTACAGTCCTCTGACTTGCCTCAATCCAGCCAAGCAGATACAGGACCCCCAGAGTCCTCCCCTGGCAGTTGTTTGCTGGATATTATGCTAGAAGAGGAGCAGAGCTGCTTCCCAGTAAGGCCCCAGATTCTGTCCTGGCTTCAGGCCCTCCTCCCTGACCTTGCAAGCACCTCAGGAAATCCCATTCTGGCCACTATCTCCTTCCTTCCAGCATCCAGACCTCTCTGCTCTGACAGGCTTGCTGACACCCCATCTCCCAGCCACTCTACCCTTGGGCCACAGCTGGCTCAGGCTCAGGGACACCAGCAGCCAGAGTTACTTCCCAGATTCCTTCCCAGGGTTCTGAGGAGATAGCCAAAGGGTCACTGTTGCCCTGTTGTAGGCACTCCCTCAACTGAAGGGCCCATGCCTACAGCTTCCCAGCTTCTGAGGTGAGGACTGGGGCAAGCAAGGATGTAGAGACTGGAGAGCCAGGTTGCCAGTGCCTACCCCTACCCCCTTGGCCACCATGTGACCTAGGGCAGGCTGTGAAAGGTTTGCTTCTCATGGGGCAGAGAGGGCTCAATGAGACAATTCATTTGAAAGCCCTCCCCCCCCAATGACTGGTGCCCAAAAAGGGCTCTGTGAATGCCACCTTTCCTTCCTTAGGGACAGCTTCAGGATTGCCAGGAACATCAAGAGATTCTCTACAGTAGGTATGTCTCTGTGCGTGAGTATTTTTCTAGGGAGAAGATCCAGTGGCTTTTATGGGAGTCTCAAAGAGGTTCCACGACCCACCAAAGGTTAAGAACCACTGATCTAGAGGGTTCCCTCTCAGGTCGAAAATGGGTGAAGCCTGGTCGAGTATCAGCTACCTCCTGTCCTGTAGGGCTACACTGAGCCAGCCCAGCAGGGCATGGGGCTCTGAGATGTAAAGACCCAAACATTCATGGGGCCCCTGAGCTGAGTCCCAGAGCCCCATGTGAGAGAGGAGCCCACACTGCAGTACAGAATGTCCCAGTAGTGCCCTGCCCATGGAGTCTAGAAGAAAGAACAGTGGTGGGGGGTGTGATTAAGGCATAGTTGATGAGGTCAGGGAAGCAAGACAAAGGCAAAAAGGACATAGGACACAGCAGCATAGGACTTTTCAGAGTTAGTCTATTACAATGGTTAAAACCATAGACTCTGCAGGACCCACACCTTTCACCTCTCACAAAAATCAACTCACGCTGGATAACAGACTTAAATCTCAGGTGTGAAACCATTAGAATTCTAGAGGAAAATGTTGGAAACACTCTCCTAGACATCGGCCTAGGCAAAGAGTTTATGAAGAAATCCCCAAAGGCAATCAAAGCAGCAACAAAAATAAATAAATGGGACATGATGAAACTACAAAGCTTCTGCACAGCCAAAGAAACAGTCATGAAAGTAAACAGACAACCTACAGAATGGGAGAAAATTTTTGCATCCTACGTATCCGATAAAGGGCTGATAACTAGAATATACTTAGAACTCACGAAAATCAGCAAGAAAAAATCAAATAACCCTATTAAAAAGTGGGCAAAGGACATGAACAGAAACTTTTCTAAAGAAGACAGAAGAATGGCCAACAAACATATAAAAAAATGCTCAACATCCCTAATCATCAGGGAAATGCAAATCAAAACTACAATGAGATATCACTTAACCCCAGTGAGAATGGCCTTTATCAAAAAGTCTCCAAATAACAAATACTGGCGTGGATGTGGAGAGAGAGGAACACTCCTACACTGCTGGTGGGACTGCAAACTAGTTCAACCTCTGTGGAAAGCAATATGGAGATACCTTAAAGTGATACAAGTGAATCTACCATTTGATCCAGCAATCCCATTGCTGGGCATCTACCCAAATGATCCAATGACACTCTACAAAAAAGACACCTGCACTCGAATGTTCATAGCAGCACAAATCATAATCGCAAGGCTGTGGAAACAGCCCAAGTGCCCATCAATTCAAGAATGGATTAATAAAATGTGGTATATGTATACCATGGAGTACTATTCAGCTCTAAGAAACAATGGTGATATAGCACATCTTATATTTTCCTGGTTAGAGCTGGAACCCATATTACTAAGTGAAGTATCCCAAGAATGGAAAAACAAGCACCAGATATATTCTCCAGCAAACTGGTATTAACTGAGTAGCACCTAAGTGGACACATAGGTACTACAGTAATAGAGTATTGGGGAAGGGGGGGAGGGGGGGCAGGTATATACATACATAACGAGTGATAGGCGCACCATCTGAGGGATGCTCATGCTGGAGACTCAGACTTGTGGGGGGAGGGGGGGAAGGGCATTTATTGAAACTTTAAAATCTGTACCCCCATAATATGCCGAAATAAAAAAAAAAAAACAAAAAAAACCCCATAGACTCTGATGCCAAACTGCCCAAGTGGGAATCCTGGATCTGCCCACTGCTTACTAGCCCTGGACCCAAGTAAGTTACTGTACTGCTCCAAGCCCATTTCCTTATTTGTAAAATGGAGGTACTTATAAAGTATTGCTTAACAGCAGGGACATGTTTTGCTTAACAGCAGGGACACATTCTGAGAAATGCATTGTTAGATGATTTCATTGTTGTGTAAACATTATAGGGTGTACCTTCACAACCTAGATGGTGTAGTCTACCACACATGTAGGCTATATAGTACAGCCTATTGCTCCTGGGCTACAGACCTGTACAGCATGTTACTGTACTGAATACTGTAGGCAACTGGAACATAATGGTAAGTATTTGTGTATCTAAACATATCTAAGCATAGAAAAGGTACAGTAAACATATGGTAGTATAATCTTAGGGGACTACCATCATATATTTGTCCACTGTTGACTGAAACATCATTATGTGGCATATGACTGTAGTACCTACCTACAAGGGTTAAGTGAGTTAATATACATAAAGCCTTCAGAACAGGGCCTGGCACTGGCAAGTACTCTGTAGATGCCCGTTGCTATTATTCCTACTCAGGCCAGTGAGGTTAGAGGGCAGAGCTTATTAATGAGTGCAGTGAAAGGTGAAGCTAGACCAGCAAGTTGGGGTCAGATGTGCTTGACCAGGTTGGACTGAGGAGTCTAGGATTGAACCTGTATATGCAGTGCACCATCGATAATTTCTAAAGAGAGAATCAAGACATGCTAACACGTGCCATAAAGATCATATGACTATGATGGCTGGGCCGGACACAGGAGTAGGTCACTCATTTATCTAGTCAGCCAGTCACTCATTCACTGAAGTCTTACTCATGCCAGGCCCATGATGGACCTGAAAGACAAGTTTCTGGAAACAAGATGCTTTAAATATCACATGTGGGGCTGACTCTGTGCCCTCAAGCAGCTGGCACTTCACCTCTTTCCCCCAAGTAATGCAGCACTCCTCTGTGACAGAGGCCAGGGCCTGGGTGGGCACAATGGATCGGAACCCCAGCTAAATCTTTCTGTGATCACCTAAGCTTGTTCTGCTATTGCCATGGCCTTTCAGGCAGGAGTCTGAGTTAGGCAGAATTATACTTCCTTCCAAAGAAGTTCATGTCCTAATCCCTGGAACTTGTGAATATGTGACCTTACATGGTAAAAGGGACTTTACAGATGTGACAAATTAAAGATTTTACGATGAGGAGACTATTCTGGATTATCTGGGTGGGCCCAGTATAACTACAAGGGTCCTTGTAAGTGAAACAGTGAGACAGAGAGAGGGTCAGAGTAAGAGTAGGTGATGTCATGATGGATGCAGAATCAGAGAGAGGCAATGGGGATGGGAGTAATTGAAATTTGAAGATGTTACACTACTCACCTTGAAGATGGAGGAAGGGGCCATGAGCCAAGGAATGGGGGCATCCTCTAGAAACTGGAAAAAGCAAAGAAACGGACTCTCTCCTAGAGCCTCCAGAAGGAATGCAACCCCAACAACACCTTGATTTCAGCCTGATGAGAGACTCATTTTGGACTTCTGACCTCTCAAACTATAAGAGAATAAGTATGTGTTGCATTAAGCCACTAAGTTTGTAGTACTTTGTTACAGTAACCACAGGAAAGAGATACAGAGTCCGGGGTTAGAAAGTAAAGTAAAGCCATATATGAAATCTATTTTAGAAATAGAGTCAAACCAGGTGAAAGAAAACCTCAGGAAAATGATAAGTTATTTAGCAAGTGCTCTGGAGGAGCGTGGATGGAACCGGAAGGGAGATTCACTGACATCTTTATCTCTCCTTGAACAATTCAGTTTATTCCACATGGGTTACAGAATGAGATATATGGGGAAAAACAGGAAGAAAATTGAGAACAGGACAGTGGAGGGTCTTGGATGATGACATAAGAGGAATGAATGATAAGCCTGGAGAAGAGAAGATGAGGGGTCCATAATGTCTGGCATGGGGAAGTACATACTGAGGACAGAACCAGGACTAGGTGGATAGATATTTCAGGAAGGCAAATTTCAGCTCAGAAAAAGGAAAACTTTCCAAACAATTGCCACTGTCTGAAACTGGCACAGCTGCCTTAGGAAGCTGTGGGCAGCATGTCCTTAGAGATATTCAAACAAAAACCTAATTCTAGAGAGCAGATTCTTGCATGAGGCAGGGATTTTTGGAACTGGTAGGCCCCTCGCCGATTCTAAGTTGTGTCAAATACCTTCTGCAGCTTTGTGCAAAGTCAATCAATGCTCTTCTCTGTCTGGACTTGAAACAAAGAAAGAAATTAGTGCCAGTTCAGAGACTAATCCTCTCAGCTCCCTGACACATGCAATATCAGAGGGTACACATGAAGTCCATGAAGCCTGAAGTGTGCCCATGGATATCACCCCCAAATAATTCCTCAGTGCTCTTGGGAATTTCAGGAAAAGGTTAACAGATTTACGTAAACAAGCTGGGGCACCATGGTAAATAGATTAATCTTTGCAGCACAGCATTATGAGAGGGCAGGCAAGAACCAAGGGCAGAGAGGCCTTACCATGGCTAAGAAGGAGGACAAGGAACTTCAAGGTTGGCGCCTTGGTGGGACAAGCCAGATGCCTGCCAAAGCCCAGCTTCATCCTCATTTAAACATGTTTGGGTTACCAACGAGTATCACCTTCTGCTTCCCAAGTTAACTTCATGGCTTATCAGGGTAACCCTGAGGCAAGGGTTCCTCCTTATTTTCTTCCACCTCTAGGGAGTTGCCAAAAAGAGGCTCATTATAAAACACATCCACTCAATTGAGACTGCTTTGAAGACAAGGAAACTGAGGCAGGGAGGTTAGAGAACATAACAGCAGAGAAGCAATGGGTACTGTTAGAGTCAGGAGGAGAATAGTAAGTCCTGCCTAGACTGACATGCCCCAGCTCACTAAATAGTCCACAAAATCACATCGGAGAGGAAGGGACCTGGGAGTAGCCTTCTCATGTCCTCTGCTTGCACAGAAGGAGGCTAAGTCTCTCACTGGGCTGACAACGTGGCCTCCCTTCTGCCAGGCCTTCTTCCTCTGCTTTCAACCTACCCTGATTTATCTCTTCAAAAAGAACCCCACCTTAAATAACAGACAAATCCTGGCTTGTTCTGGAAGGTGCATTCATAACCTAATTGACATGTGGAAGTCACAAAACCCCCATTCCCCTGGCCCAAGGGCTGCATGACTCCCCTCCCTTCTCCAGACCTCATCTAGGTTTCTTGTGGCCTAGAAAATGCTTCTAAACCCCCTTCCTCAGGAAGGCCAGTGTCAGGGGAAGAACATGGTAAGCCAACTGCTTGGCTGGTTTCAGTCAATATGACATTGAAGATTTGCAAAATATATTTTTTCCTTCTTCAAACAAACATAATTTGCAGTTCCAGCCATGACATCTTGCTGGCTTATGGGCCACATAGTTCATTGACAGCCTGTGGAATATCCCTTCTTAGGAAAATCTTGCCTTGAGCCCTGGTGAGATTCAAGATCAGCTGAGTAGCAGGCTGGAAGTACAGCCTGTCTGCAGTTCTGCTCTTCTGAATGGTCTGGAAGAGGGAGGGATGATGAAGGAAGTGTTGGAGGCCTGGCATTCATGGCCTTTGTTACTTCACTGGAGCTTCAAGACAGCCCTGGGATGTGGCTGTGTGGACCCAAGCAAGTCAACTCACTTCTCAGAGCCTCAGTCTCCTCAAAGGTTAGAGGAGGACAGTAATACTGCCTGCACAGGAAAAGCACTGAAGAAGAAGCCGTTGCTACCACCATCCATCATGAGAACCCCCTCACCATTCACCACTGCTCTCACCACAAGACATACATATCAGGTGCCCCTCATGGGCCAGCATCTATGCCAAGTGTACACAGAAATTAACTCCTATATAGCAGGGCACTACTGTCTCCAGTTTACAGAAGAGAAGACAGAGACTCAGAGACCTTGAGTAACTTACTCGAGATCTCTTGCCTAGGAAATGTGGCAGTGGAGCCCGGGAGCCCCACCATCTGGCTCCAGAGCCCATCATTCTAACTGTTTCTTCTGCACTGCTCCCTAACTACAGCTTCTTGATGGCCAGGCTTGGTTGCTAAACTGCTGTACCAGAAACTGTGGATGTAGGTAGGCTGGGTGTGAGTCCATGATGTGGCCTCCACTGGCCCTGTCCCAGTGAGGCTTTCTGGATGGGGGCTCCCCCCTGCTTGCCCTACCTGAGAGAGGGCCTTTCATAACATACTCCCTCCCACCCTAATCACCATCACTGCCTCCTCCTGCCCCAAGGCCACCCTGAGGGCTCTTCCATCCAGCCTGCCACACCCAGGGCTGCCAGGCCCAGGAACCTGCGTTGACTCTGGGCCCTGCTCCAAGAGCACTTAGCAGATCTGGCAAGGACATGCATTCCCCAAAGCTAGCTAGGTAGCCATGTGTGGGGCTCATGCCATTTCATGAACTTTGCTTTTCTAATATGTTAAAAAGATGCATTAACCACACAGTGCAAGAGCAAAGAAGAAAGGAGAAAAAAGTTGGGGATAAATTTTATGGATTCATGTAAGAGGCTTGATGTTTTAGAAAATGTATTTCAAAGCATGGATAGTCTCACAGCTCTATCAAGCAGCAAAAGAGAACAAGAGAAAGTCCAAATGACAACATTAGGTTACTCTTTTGCCCTTAAATCTTTGGAGGTTAGCCATCACTGAGGAATGAGAATGCATATTTGTCTATATAATGTCTTCTTTGCTAAAATGTGAAATTCTAATGTAATGCTAATGTAATATAACATAAAATTGAGTCTATTTTAATTCACTTTTAGTATGTAATTGAGTACAAAAGATATTTTATAGTTAACATATCCATTCTCTTTCATTCATTCATTCATTCATTCATTCAATAAACATGTGCTGAGCTCCTACTCCTTGACAGGCCCTGACTGGGCCTTAGAAGGAGGAGGGAGAATACAAGGCTTAGGTCCTGACCTTGAGCCTTGTGGTTTAGCAGAGGAGACAAGGGAGAGACCTAAATAACCAAGGGGTCACAGTGCCCCAAGAACAGCTATACAGGAGGTTCTGAGGAGGGACAGAGGACTCATAGCTGGTAAAAGAACTTAACAGGTCTGCTTATCCCCTGGTTTGTCACAATGAACAGGAAGGGGATTTAAGCCTGCCTGGCAACATGGGCTGGAAAGAGTCCTGCTTTCCAGTCCCAGCTTGGCAGTGAGCAAAGTGTGCAGCCTGGGGCAAGTCCCTGCCTCTCTCAGGGCTTGTTTTTTCAAGTGTGAACTGAGAGGTTTAGACCTCACAACCTCTGTAGGTGCTTCTAGGGTGAAGGGCCTGAGTTGAGTCCCCGATGTCGAGGCTTCAAATCCCCAGCCCCTTGGTCATCCTACCACTTCCAATCACACAGCAGCTCGCATTAGCTTAGCCTTTGAGCCAGAATCATGGAGCCCAGGAAAGAGGGCTAAATTTACTAGGGGACCAAAGTACTTTTCATTGCTCTAAAGTCTTGAGAACATGAATCAAAGACTTTTGTTCCAAATATGTCTCCAGGCAAGTGCAATGCCAGTACCAGCAATGTTGAAATGCTCAGCAAACAAACAAATTATACTTCTCTCCCATCCTCACTCCCTCTCTATTCCATTTTATCTCCATTTTATCAGGTACAAAACAAAATATGCCAGAAGGGATAAACTACAGCTCAAGCAAGCTGAGAAGTAAATTAACTGAAATGTAGGAGCCCTCTTAAGGGCCATTATGACTGGTCACTCTTGGGGTTTCCTGGATACCATTAGGAGCCAAGGCCCCTCTTAAGCACCTCAGCAGACAGATGTTTCTGCCACTCATAATAGCCTATGAGCTGGGCTGGAAACTTCTGAGTGAAGAGGGCTGTGGGCCTAAGAGCCAATTTCATCCATTTCTCCCTGACACTTCCAAAGGGTTGGTAGTATTCACTCCCATAATGACCTTGACCCTCAATTGGTTCTGAGGAGCAATGGCACATCATGACTCTTTCTGGGGCTCACTCTCTGTACTGCCTTCCCAAGGCTGCCATACAAATTGCCACAAACCAGGTGGCTTAAAACAACAGAAACTTATTATTTGACATTGTGGAGGCCAAAGGTCCCAAATCAAGGTGTTAGCAGGGCTGTGCTTCTACTGAAGGCTCTGGAGTAGAATCTGTTCCATGGCTTTCTCCTAGCTTCTGGTGACTGCAAGCAATCCTTGGTATTCCATGGCTTGGAGTCACAGTGCTCTGATTACTGCCTCCATTTTTACACTGCCTTCACCTCTGTGTGTCTTCTTCTCTTCTGTCTCTTATAAGGGCACCTGCCATTGGGTTTAGGGAACACCCTAAATCCAGGATGATCTCATCTAGAGATAATTAATTACAACTGCAAAGAACCCTTTTCTAAATGAGGTCGCATTCACAGGTTCTGGGTAGACTATCTTTTGCGGGGGGGGGGAGGGGGTCCCACTCACTACATATCTCATTAAAAACTCCTCATGGAAGTTTGATGATGGTGAGCCTTTCACCACTTCCCAGCAATGCCACATCCCTTACCTCAATTCATCCTCAACAAGCTGTGGTTAGATGCTTTACTCTCCCTCTACAAATGAGGTAACTGAAGACCAAAGAAGGTAACCAGCTTTCCCAAGGTCACATAGCTACTCCATGGCAAAGGGAAGAGTTGAACTCAGACATTTTCCTCCAAATTTATCACTCTCTCCACCACTCCAGGATGAATACAGATGAGTCTCATTACTTTAGAGGCAAATCTTACATGTTCAACATAATTTTCTGATTGTCTACTTTGTCCTTATTCTCTCAGAAATATCCTTCAGGGGAGTTCAGCCTGAACATGGGGAAAAGAGGGGGAATTTGTCTGCTCTACACTGCAGGCTCAGCCTAGCACTTTGCTTTGCAATCAACAACCATGTGTGCAAATACTAAGAGATGCTGGTGCAGTTTAGTGCCACTGGCCTTTAGGGCACACCCTCATCTTCCTGCTCCTAGGCTTCACTCTCCCTATCTGAAAAACTGGCACAGTGATGACGGAGGACAGAGGTCTGGCCTCAGAGGGAGTCTGTGAATCTTGACCTTTCCCAGGGTCAGCAATTGGAAGTACTCTCCAGAAGGGATTCCTCTGAGCTGTTCTACAAACAACAGAACTGGCCCAGGCAGGGGGGACCACTGAGAGTCCCGCCAGCCAAATAAACTGACAGAAGAGCCTCAAGAGCTGGTGGCCGCAGAGGTGTGCACAGGATTTGTGAGGCTGACCCAAAGCTGCTCCTCACAACGGTGTTATGAAACTGGAACATGGCGAGACAGGGAGGGAACCAAGGGGGAGGAGACCAAGTGCATGTTCTTATTCTATGTAGAAAAATAGGGCATTTTAGGATAAAAGGAAACCAGAAAGCCCAATGAGAGATTCCTCCTCCTTTCCTAGCCATGAATTCTAGTGGAGTATAATTTTCCTCCTAATACTTGTCAAACCATTTTTTTTTTATTTTGGCATATTATGGGGGTAGAGATTTTAAGGTTTCAATAAATGCCCTTTCACCCCACCCTCCACAAGTCTGAGTTTCCAGCATGACCATCACTCAGATGGTGCACATGTCACTCATTATGTATGTATATACCCGCCCTCCTCTCCCCTCCCCCCTCCCAATACCCTATTTCTGTAGTACCTATGTGTCCACTTAGGTGCTACTCAGTTAATACCAGTTTGCTGGTGAGTATATGTGGTGCTTGTTTTTCCATTCTTGGGATACTTCACTAGTAGTATGGGTTGCAGCTCTAACCAGGAAAATATAAGATGTGCTATATCACCATTGTTTCTTAGAGTTGAATAGTACTCCATGGTATATATATATCACATTTTATTAATCCATTCTTGGATTGATGGGCACTTGGGCTGTTTCCACAGCCTTGCAATTATGAATTGTGCTGCTATAAACATTCAAGGGCAGGTGTCTTTTTTGTAGAGTGTCATTGGATCTTTTGGGTAGATGCCCAGCAATGGGACTGCTGGATCAAATGGTAGATTCACTTGTATCGCTTTAAGGTATCTCCATATTGCTTTCCACAGAGGTTGAACTAGTTTGCAGTCCCACCAGCAGTGTAGGAGTGTTCCTCTCTCTCCACATCCACGCCAGCATTTGTTATTGGGAGACTTTTTGATAAAGGCCATTCTCACTGGAGTTAAGTGATATCTCATTGTAGTTTTGATTTGCATTTCCCTGATGATTAGAGATGATGAGCATTATTTCATATGTCTGTTGGCCATTCTTCTGTCTTCTTAAGAAAAGTTTCTGTTCAAGTCCTTTGCCCACTTTTTAATAGGGTTATTTCATTTTTTTCTTCCTGATTTTCGTGAGTTCTAAGTATATTCTGGTTATCAGCCCTTTATCGGATACATAGGATGCAAAAATTTTCTCCCATTCTGTAGGTTGTCTGTTTACTTTCATAACTATTACTTTGGCTGTGCAGAAGCTTTGTAGTTTGATCATGTCCCATTCATTTATTTTTGTTGCTGCTTTGATTGCCTTTGGGGATTTCTTCATAAACTCTTTGCCTCGGCCGATGTCTAGGAGAGTGTTTCGAACATTTTCCTCTAGAATTCTAATAGTTTCATACCTTAGGTTTAAGTCTGTTATCCAGCGTGAGTTGGTTTTTGTGAGAGGGGAAAGGTGTGGGTCCTGCTTTAGCCTACTACAGGTGGCTATCCAGTTTTCCCAGCAGCATTTATTGAAAAGGGATTCTTTTCCCCAGTGTATGTTTTTGTCTGCTTTGTCAAAGATTAGATGGCTATATGAGGATGGTTTTATATCAGGATTCTCAGATCTGTTCCACTGGTCAATATTCCTATTTTTGTGCCAATACCAGATTGTTTTAATTACTACAGCTTTGTAGTATAGTTTGATATCTGGCATATTAATACCTCCCATTTTGTTTTTGTTGCCTAGAATTGCTCTTGATATTCGGGGTCTTCTTTGGTTCCATAAAAAGCATAAAATTATTTTTTCTATATCTGTGAAGAATGCTGATGGGATTTTAATAGGTATTGCATTGAATCTGTAGATCAATTTGGGTAGTATAGACATTTTAATGATGTTGAGTCTGCCAATCCACAAGCATGGAATGGATTTCCATCTGTTTACATCCTCTGCTATTTTCTTCCTCAGAGTTTCATAGTTCTCCCTGTAGAGGTCTTTCACGTCCTTGGTTAAGTATATTCCTAGGTACTTTAATTTCTTTGTTGCTATTGTGAAGGGTATTGAGTCTTTAATTTGGTTCACAATATGATTATTGTTGGCGTATACAAATGCCTCTGATTTCTGTGTATTGATTTTCTATCATGAGACTTTACTAAATTCATTTATCAGTTCCAGGAGTTTCCTGGTTGAAACTTTGGGTTTTCTAAATATAATATCATATCATCAGCAAACAGTGAAAGTTTGATCTCTTCTGCCCCTATTTGGACACATTTAATTCCACTTTCCTGTCTGATTGCTGTAGCCAGGACTTCCAGCACTATGTTGAATAGAAGTGGAGATAATGGGCAGCCTTGTCTGGTTCCAGTTCTAAGTCAGAATGCTTTCAATTTTTCCCCATTCAGTATGATGTTGGCTATGGGTCTGTCACATATGGCTTGTATCATTTTTAGGTGTGTCCCTTCTATGCCTATTTTCTTAAGTGTTCGTATCATGAAAGGGTGTTGAATTTTGTCAAAAGCTTTTTCTGCATCTATTGAAAGAATCATGTGGTCTTTGTTTTTGCTTCTGTTTATGTGGTGAATTGCATTTATAGATTTACGTATGTTGAACCATCCCTGCATCCCTGGCATGACACCCACTTGGTCATGATGGATTATTTTTTTTTTTTTTTTGAGACAGAGTCTCGCTTATTGACCAGGCTAGAGTGAGTGCCGTGGCGTCAGCCTAGCTCACAGCAACCTCAAACTCCTGGGCTCAAGCAATCCTTCTGCCTCAGCCTCCCGAGTAGCTGGGACTACAGGCATGCGCCACCATGCCCGGCTAATTTTATATATATATTAGTTGGCCAATTAATTTCTTTCTATTTATAGTAGAGACGGGGTCTCGCTCTTGCTCAGGCTGGTTTCGAACTCCTGACCTCGAGCAATCCGCCCGCCTCAGCCTCCCAGAGTGCTAGGATTACAGGCGTGAGCCACCGCGCCCGGCTGGATTATTTTTTTGATAAGCGTCTGGATTCAGTTAGCTAAGATTTTGTTGAAAATTTTTGCATCTATATTCATTAGGGATATTGGTCTGTAGTTTTCTTTTTTTGTTACATCCTTTCTGGTTTTGGTATCAGAGTAATATTCGCTTCATAAAAGGTGTCGGGGAGGTTTCCGTTCTTCTCGATGTTGTGGAATAGTTTCTGCAAGATAGGTACTAGTTCTTCTTTGTAAGTGTGGTAAAATTCGGGTGTGAAGCTATCTGGACTGGGAATTTTCTTTTTAGGGAGATTTTTAATTGCTGTTTCTATTTCAGCTGTTGAGATTGGTCTGTTCAGGGAATCTATTTCTTCGTGATTGAACCTAGGGAGGCTGTGTGTTTCTAGAAATTTGTCCATTTCCTCCACATTTTCCAGTTTGTGTGAATAAATATTTTTGTAGTACTCATAAATTATATCTTGTGTCTCCTTGGGATCAGTTGTGATATCTCCTTTTTTATTCCTTATTGAGCTTATTAGAGATTTCTCTTTTCTGCTTTTCGTTAGCTTAGCCGGTGGTGTGTCAATTTTGTTTATTTTTTCAAATAACCAACTTTTTGTTTTGTTAATCTCCTGAATAACTTCCTTGTTTTCAATTTCATTTAGTTCCCATTTGATCTTGTTGATTTCACTCCTTGTGCTGGGTTTTGGGCTGGTCTGTTCTTCTTTTTCCAGCTCTTTGAGTCGTTTCATTAGATTGTCTATTTGTGATCTTTTTGACTTTTCGTTATAGGCATTTATGGAAATAAACTTTCCTCTCAGAACTGCTTTAGTTGTGTCCCAGAGGATTTGATAACTTGTCTCTCCATTGTCATTTTTGTCATAGAATTTTTTTATTTCCATCTTGATGTCTTCATTTATGAAGTCATCATTTAGTACAAGGTTGTTTATTTTCCACGTTTTTGTGTAGAAATGTAAGTTTCTGTTAGGGTTGATTTCTACTTTTATTCCACTGTGATCTGAGAAGATACATGATATGATTTCTATTTTTTAAAATTTCTTGAGGTTTACTTTGTGTCCTAGGATATGGTCAATCTTAGAGAATCTCCTGTGAGCTGATGACAAGAACGTATATTCAGTGGATTTTGGGTAGAATGTTCTGTAAATGTCAGTCAGTCCCAATTGTTTTATAATTTTGTTTAGGTCCATTATTTCTTTGTTAATGTTCTGATTGGAGAATCTGTCCCGTGCCCTCACTGGGGTGTTGAATTCTCCGGTGATTATGGTATTGCTATTAATCAATTTGTTTAGATCCAGTAAAGTTTGATTTATGAATCTGGGTGCACCTAAGTTGGGTGCATATATATTTAAAATTGTTATCTCTTCTTGTTGAACTGTGCCCTTCACCATTATATAATGACCCTCTTTGTCTTTCACTACTTTTGTTGCTTTAAAAACTAAATCGTCTGAAATTAGAACTGCCATGCCAGCTTTCTTTTGGCTTCCACTTGCCTGGAATACTGATCTCCACCATTTTATTTTTAGTCTATATGCATCCTTGCAGGTTAGATGTGTTTCCTGAAGACAGCATATACTTGGCCTGTATTTTCTTATCCATTCAGCCACCCTATGTCTCTTGAGTGGAGAGTTTAACCCATTCTCGTTTATTGAGATAAATGATAGTTAATGTAGATTATTGTTCATTTGTTGGGTTGGATGTTGTTGCTTTGATTTCTCTCTTGAGCCATAGTGATATCTGGCCTTTAATCTTTGGGTTTTGTTATTTTTATATTCGTGAGTTTCTATTATGGTGTTCCGTGTGTAACACAGTTTTGAGTACTTCTTGTAGGGCTCGTCTTGTCTTGGTGAATTCTCTGAGGCTTTGCTTGTCTTGGAATGTCTTTATTTCTCCTTAATATGCAAAGCTTAGTTTTGCAGGGAGTAAGATTCTTGGCTGGGCATTGTTTTGTTTCAGAAGAGTGAGAATGGGGCCCCAGTCTCTCCTTGCTTGTAAAGTCTCATTAGAGAAGTCTGATGTTATTCGGATTGGCTTTCCCTTGAAAGTTACTTGCTTCTTTCATCTTACAGCTCTTAGAAGGGCCTCTTTAGTTGATATTTTTGTCAGTCTGATGATTGCATGACGTGACGTCTTCCTGTTTGCATTCAATCTCCCAGGGGTCCTCTCGGCTTCTTGAACTTGTATATCGAGATTTTTAGCAAGACATGGGAAACTTTCCTCTATTATATCTTCAAAATCTTGTCCAACCCTTGAGTGTTGTCTTCTTCCCCTTCTGGTAACCCTATGGCCCTCACGTTAGGTTTCTTCACATAATCCCACAGCTCTTGTAGGCTTTGCTCTTTTCTATTGTTTCTCTGCTCTATCTCTGTCACTGATTTATTTAATTGGAAGGTGTTATCTTCAATCTCTGAGATTCTTTCTTCTGTTTCATCTACCCTGTTCTTGAGACTTTCCACCTTATTTTGTAATTCCCTGAGTTGATTCTTCATCTCCAGGAATTTGGTTAAAGTTTTCTTCACTGTGTCGACCTCTTTAGTGTACTTTTGTTCTAGGTCCTGGAGGCTTTTTGTGGTTTCTTTGTGTTGGTTATTTTGTTGTTCTTACAGCTGGGTGAGTGTTCTTACGATCCACATTCGATATACCTCTTCTGTCATTTTGGTTGCCAGGTTTTGGTTGTTGTCCCTTTCTAAGGGTCTGGTGCTCCTCTTTGGGGGTGTGTTTTCCATTTGTTTCTTCATATTTCCGGAGTTCCTTCGCTGATTTCTTCCCATTTCGCTCAGTTGTTGTTTCTTTTCTTTAGGTTTTCGTTTGGGTATTCACACGTCTTGTTTAGTTTCTGAGCCTGTAGGTGGTGTTGCTCACTGGCAGCAGCCATCGCTGGGCTGGTGTCTGCAGGTTTCTCTACCCGCTGGGGAGCCAGCAGTCCGAAATGTAGTGGAGGGGAAACAGCCTATTCCCCTACCCTTCCCGCTGGTCTCCGGGCTGCTCCGGCGGCCTCCCGTCTTCTGCCTCCTTAATTACACAGGTGGAAATAGATGGCAGCAACGGGAGCAGTTCCTATCTCAGCTCCACCCCCAAGGCAGGGCTAGAAACTTTGGAGCCGAAGGCCCAGCCTAAGTCACCAGAGTGTGTGGGTCGTAACTTCTCTCTGTCTTGTATTCACCAAAGGCAGCCTCCTACTAGTCTAGTCCCTGCCCAGGCAATCTCCAGGGCTTGGACACCAAGCGCAGGAGACCTGTGCAGGTAGAGACTGGCCTGAAGCCGGCAGGCCCGTAGCCAGACCCATGGATCCCTGTCTTCGGTCTCTTTAATTACACAGGTGGAGATAAGCGGTAGGAATGGGAACAGTTCCTATCTCAGCTCTGCCCCCAAGGCGGGGACAGAGACTTTGGAGCCAAAGGCTCAGCCACAAGACACTGGAGCGTGGTGGACGTAAAGTCTCTCTGCCTTATAGCCACTAAGGTCAGTCTCCCCTGGGCTAGGCCCTGCCCAGGCGGGCTCCACACTTTGGACCTAGAGCGTGGGAGAACTGTGCAGGGAGAGACTGACCAAAAGCAGGCAGGCAGGCAATGGGCCCTACCAATCCCTGTCTTCTGTCTCCTTAATTACACAGGTGAAGATAAGCGGCAGGAATGAAACAGGGTGGTGGTGGACGTAAAGTCTCTCTGCCTTATAGCCACTAAGGGCAGCCTCCTTCTAGGATAGGCTCTGCCCAGGCGGGGTCCACACTCTGGGCACAGAACGCGGGAGACCTGTGCAGGGAGAGATTGTCCTGAAGCCAGATCCACCAGGCCCCGTGTTCTGTCTCTTTAATTCCACAGGTGGAGATAAGCGGCAGGAATGGGAGCAGTTTCTATCTCGGCTCCGCCCCCAAGGCGGGGATACAAACTTTGGAGCCAAAGGCCAAGCCCCAAATCCCCAGATGTGGGGGTCGTAAAATATCTCTGCCTTATAACCACTAAAGGCAGCCTCCTACAAGGACAAGCTCTGCCCAGGCGGGCTCCACACTCTGGGCACAGCACGCGGGAGACCTGTGCAGGGAGAGACTGACCAGAAGCGGACAGACAGGCAGGCAATGGGACCCAGCAATCTCTGTCTTCTGTCTCTTTAATTACACAGGTGGAGATAAGCGGCAGGAATGAAAACAGTTCCTATCTCAGCTCTGCCCCCAAGGCTGGGACAGAGACTTTGGAGCCCAGGGCGGGGCTCCGGGTCATGGAAAGTGTGGAAGGCAATGTTTCTCTGCCTTAAATCCGCCAAGGGCAATCTCCCCTGTAGTACTGCCCCATCCAGGCAGGGTCCACTCTCTGAGCACAGAGTCAGTGCCACTTGTGAAGCAAGTGACGGTCCAATATCAAATTGGTGGAGCAGGGGCACGTACCAGCGCTCTCTCTGCACCTCCCCTCCAAACCCCGAGCCCAAGTCAGCACTGGAATACCAAAGTCAGCACTGGAATGTCAAGTCAGCGCTGGAATGTGGGGGCGGGAGTGTTGCCGGAGGGGCAGAGGGAGGGGGGTTCTAATGGATTGAGGAGTCTAACTTTGCGCACTCTGACCTCTCAGTGCTATCCCAAACCTCCTCTATATCCAAAGTCAAAGCCTTCTTCTGTGTAAACTCCCCTTAACCTTGACCTGGGAGTGTTCTGCAGGGAGATGCCCAAGTGGGCTCAGGTTCCTGCTGCGCGGAGAGTGGTTGCTGTGCTCAGACCCTCCCCTATCTTAAACTGCGGCAGCTGTGTGCTCTGGAGAACTCAGCGTGTTCCCTGCTCTAGTCTCCTCTCCACACAGCTTAGTCCCGTGCTGCCTCTTCTCACCAACTTCAGGCACCTCCCGGCCTACGTGGAAGTGGAGCTCGGTGTAGGAGGGGGTGTTTCTCAGCACCCGGTAGGGCTGGCGCCACTGCCAGCCGGCAGTGGCTTAAACCGCGCCTTGCTCCCTCCCTGTTGTGTGCCTCCGAATCCCCGGGTTTTGCGGAAGAATGATCGGTTCACCTTTGCTTTAGGCTGTAAATG